>NW_024500572.1:6160528-6704004 GCF_017590055.1 Onychostruthus taczanowskii
AATTTTCATGCTGAAAAACAGGGTTCTATCAAAAAGGGCTGCAGTTGGATTCCAGGGGAGTTTGGGCAGAGCTGCAGGACCAGATTCCAGGTTAATTCCATGTTTACCCTGGGAAAAAGTGCTACTGAGATTTAAACCCATTATTTCTAGTACTATAAAACATCATACATTCCCACATGCAACTGATTTATTAAACTTTAGCGCATCTGCCAGCAGCAGGAATATCAGCCTAGAAACTGGGAAACAGAAGCTTGATAGTTCTGTTTAAGAAAAAAGAAAATCAAGACTGTTTTTACCCGGATCATGAAAAAACAATGGGATAAGGGGTATTCCTTTGGGACATGCAGTGCTAGATTGCAGATGTGATTCACAGAGACATTCAATCAGATGGCACATCAAAAGCAATGGCAAATTACACGTCTTCAATAAAAAAAAAGACATTAACTCATAGGTAGTTGGCCACGGAGGAAGGCAATTAGACTTAGCATTATTTGTTAAACAACAGGCACAAGATGATACACAGTGAATTTTTTGCAATAATACCCATTCGTGGTCATTGGTTTTGAAGAGAATAAATCTGTCACTTGAGTGAAAACAACTGACAGCACCATTTATTACCTTGCATGCTTCAGAATAACAGCACAATTTACATGTTGCCCTTTGGCACTGGGACTCTGAGCTCGCCCAGAAACAAAGCAAAAATATCTACAGACCTGGTAGCAAGGATTTAAGCAGCAGATGACCTTATGGGGTTTATTTAAACTTGTATAATGGTGCACTATCATTCAGCCTCTGGTTGTAGAAGAAATAGGTTCTTCTGGAGAATCCACAGCCTTGAGACTCTGAAATACAAAGGGTCATGCAGAGGTCTCTGTGTGTAATAGTTCAGAGAGTAATGTTTTAGCTCTGATCCTCTGAGATATCTCCTGGGAATTAAAGATATTTGGTTTCCTTTCAGAGGCTTTAAAGGGCTGGGTCCATCAAAAAGGAGGAAATTTTCCCCTAGCTCATGAAGATAAATCTTTCTGCTAAATCTTTCTTTTCCATATGAAAAGGCCAGGTCCTCGGTACATCCAAGCCATTTAGCCCAATGGAAAATAAGCCAACAAAGTCTAAGGGAAACATTACTGGAATAGAATATATTCAGCCAAAAAAAGAGACTAAATATCCCAAGATGCAGCCTTTGATAATGTCATCATGTGGCATCAGTTATTGGCTGGTGTTTCTTTTTGAGAAGGTGTCCTATGGCACCTGTTACAAATACATGAGACACTCCAGTTTGGGTTCAGTTATAATGGAGAAGTCTGAAAACAATTTTGGAAAGGCATTTTAAAGGGATAATTAGCTCTTTGAATCCAATAGAAACACTTAGGTTGAGAGCTATTATAAACCTCTACAAAGCACTTCTGTCTACTTGAGCAGCAAAAAGTTGTCCGGAACGGGTAAACTGAAAATACCTTACACTCACCCTTATGGAATTAAACTGGGATTTCAGGTCTATAAATGGATGCTTAGGACAGCCAGGTGCTGGCAAGGCTTCCTCTCTGCACAGGGAGGTCTCTACAACTCCAGCACACCTTTGCAAGGGCCAAAACCCAGCTTTTGCCAGCACAGAACCCTCAGTTTAGCAGTGGCCATTCGAGCTCAGAGGGTTCAGGCTGCTCTTCCCTTGGGCAGTGATGCCCTGAGCCTGAAGGAAGGGCAGGCCAACAACCCCTTGTGGAAACCCAGGGCACGGGGAATATTTCTCTGTCTGCTCGGGGGTGCCCTGACCCCCAGGGGAGCACTGACCCTGACCCTCATTCATGGAGAAAGTTTCCTAGACTTCAAGATAGACTAGAATCCACAAAAGTGTGAAATAGATTATAGAGAGTAGTGTAGGTGTATCACTTGGTGAGAAATTGAGGGTTTGGGGTTTTTAGTATGTTGTGGATGGAAGCAAGATGGGGAGGGCACAGCGTGTTGTCCTGCGTTTCTTCTTCATGCTTCTTCCTTCTTCTTCATAGATTTGGATGGCATTTTGTAACTGGGCAGAAAAGTCCACATTGAGGGCTCTTTGGGATCAGTTATTGGGTTAAAAGGGAAAATAATCTAGCTGTCAGTTCTTAATTGGATAGTCTAGTCTTAAAAGACCTTGTAACAAGAGATTGTTGGCCATTTTGTGCCTTACTAATGAAAAGCTGCTGAACTCACAGTAGTGAGACTCTTTTACTGATAAGAAATAATAAACACTTGAGTCTAAATATGAACTACCTCTCAAGTGCCTTCAATCCAGACCCAGAGAAACCAACAACTGAAACCCCCACAACCCCTCTCTTGTTATAATTGCCATGCAGACTGGGCTGTTTGGTTTCATTTTCCACCAGTTTGGTTGACCATGGCCAGGTCAGTCTGGCCATTTACTGAGGAGCTCCACCAGCCCCAAGCACTGCACATGGTGAAATTCTAGGGGATTATTACAGCTGGAAATAGCATTTATATTTTCAACTCACACCTTGTGCTTTTGTGCCTCTTCCTGCAGCACCCTGGTCCTTGCAGAGCTATGAAGCACCTGTCACTGAATTTTCCTACTCTCAGCATAGTGATAGTGTTATAATAAAGTCAATTAAATCCTGGGTTTCAAGTACCGTGACAGATTTTAGCCCTGTGTTGTTACAGAACATTTGCAAAGATCCAGGCTATATCTGCTTTCCTGATTTTTTTTTTTTTTTTTTAATTCCTGGAGATGCTAACATATAACCAAAATGTCTTTTTTTTCCCTTTTTTAACAGTTGTCACCAACCTGTAGTTATGTTGTCAAATAAACTGCTGATACAGGTGTATTATTTACTTCAATTTCTAGCAGGGCTGAGAGCAGAGTTCCTTTTGTTGTTTTTTTTTTTTTTTCTTTCTTTAAACACCACAGTGTAAATTCCCACCTGATTCACATGTCAGTTCAGAGCTCAAAAATACCCTAAATCCATGTGAATAGAATGAATGACCAAAAAACAAATGAGAAGGCTCTGGACAGCCCAGAACTATGAAAGTCCCTGTCCATAACAGCAGACAGAAACCACCAACCAACCATACTCCTTGCTACAAACAGCAATCACGCGGAGGTTTGAACCTCTCCCTCTCTAGTAAAATCTAGAAACAAAGGCTCGAGATAGGGATTATTTAGCTATTTAACCATCCAGCTTCCAGTCAGAAGAGCCAGAGCCAGGGCCAAATCTTGTAGATGTTCTCATTTTTACTAAGAGATTTGCACAGCAAAATTCGGGGCAGTGGGATTTTTGTTTTACTTTATTTCCTCTTCCTCAGGTCTGACACAGACATCCTCAAGAGGAATTGTGCCTAGCCTGTGGTGAATAAGGTGAAAGCTAGGTCTCCTCACATTTAGAGTTCTCTTAACCAGGCCTGAAATTCTTTATCCAGTTCCCTTCATTGTGCCCCACATCTGCTTCCTCTTTAAAACAAAATTTGGCAATGGATGAAGCAGCACAATACCAGGCTTGTGGGGCAAACAGAGGTCACATAACCTGTCTCTGCCTGTGGAGTCTAAAAGCAGAATACTCAGTGTTATTAGCTTTTCTGCATGAGTGATCAATCCCAAATTGGACATATGGATGCCATGGACAGACTGATAAAAGTAGCATTTATTTTTTTCTGAGTGAGCTATTTACTACTTACTTGGGAGTGCAAGAGCAACTGCAAGCTCTACTGCAGTGATGTGCTGCTATCATTCTTTGTGATAAGGCTGAAACCATTAGGCAGACAATAAACAAACAAACAAATAAATAAAGGGGAAAGTGCTCATGTAAATGCTAGGGGAATACTCGAAGGCAAACTGGATGTCTGCTAAGAGAAATGACACCTCAAAATTTTGTCTTTCACAGGGCTACTCCTGCTACCTCTCTGCAGGGATATCTGAAGATATAAAATAATCTTCTAGCTATTTTTGGTAGGGATCTACCCTCAAAGGCTCTACTACACAGGGGCAAAAGACTGCTTCCCTTTCTCAAACACACTCAAATAACAAAATGCCCAATTCTTGCACAGTTTTCCTTTACAGCCTTTGTTTATCCTTTATTTCATAAATGGAGAGAAAAAGTCACAGCCATGCTGTGCCAGGCAGCACAGCTGAGTTTCCCCATGTATAGCTGTGGGACTTTTCTCACAAGAAGAATTAAAACCCCATCAGTGAATCACATTAAAGCTCAGATGACCTTCAGCAAGTCTCAGAAATTAACTCTGGCACTTACACCCACACACCCTGTAAGGCAATGGGTAATTATCACCCAGCTTTGACACATGGTCTTCCCAGGCCTTTTGCTGTTCAGATGAACTTTCTTTGAATTTGAGAAGTTTCAGCTTCCTGGGGAGCAGAGCAGCTACACCCAACAGGGGCACTTCTTACCAGGTCAGGCCAAGCAGTTATTCCTGAAGGTGAATTTGAGGCTCACCACAGCCCTTCTGCACTCTTCCCTATTCTCAAGTGTCTGGAAGGAACTGAAAGAAGTCATGTCCTGGAATCAGGGAAATCAGAGCAGGGCACTGCCTTCAGCCCAGTCATGGCCCCTTGCATCATGAGAGAGACACCCATTTCTTTAAAATATTCCCTCAGCTTCTGGTTTTTTGTTTCACTTCCTTACCCTTTGACAATACAGACCTCAAGTTTGGACTTTAGCACCCAGGAGCCAGCAGACAGACAAGCCTGGGTCACCTCTGCAGCCAGGCCAGCAGTGCAGGCACTCATGGGTCACCTCTGCAGCCAGGCCAGCAGTGCAGGCACACCTGAGCACCTGCCTGGACCAGGGCTTTTGAGGAGCATCTTCTTCATCACAGGATGCAAACCAGGGAACAGTCAAAGTGCTCTGAAATTCACACTTTGCACTTTCCCAGGTAATTCCCTTCAGAAGCACTGTCCTTTCTATGTGGCAAGCATGACAACCTGCACGAACACTTTGCTCCAGAAAAGTCTTTTCCCAACCTCCACCCCCAATAGGAAACCAGGGGCTGATGGTCACTGCCCTGTCTGAGCACAGTGGACACCAAAGGAGCAGCACAAGAACCAAACTCTGTACAAAACAGTGCACAGAGTTTCCAGGAGCCACCACATAAATCATCTTAAACCCACTGAAATCACAGCCCAAGCCAAAAAACTGTTCCTCTTAACACTGGGACATTTTAATTTTTTTTTTTTTTTAACTGGCAGATTAACTGGAAAACTGTTTTCATTTCACATGGCTTTACAAGTTGCTCCAAGTTGTTTGCAGCCCAGCAATTTGAAATGTCTGCTCCTGCAAAGCTGTCTACATTTCTTGGCACAGCTGAGTTTTCCACTGCAGATCCCATGAAGTTAATCCATTCTTTAGAAAGTGAAAGTCAAAGGAGGAAGTCCACTTGCAGTTATGGGAATCTTTTCATGAGCTTTAATAGAAACTGAACTAAACACTGGGATAGCTCAAGACTTTGGAACATTCCCCAATGTTCTGAGACAGCAGACATGGGGAATGGAGTGCAGTGGTTGATGTTTGCATCCCTGGATAGTGCTACTCCCAGCTCTGGCTGGCCAGCATGGAGCCCATAAACAGAGCCATGTCCCACAGGCTGTCTGGGGGTTTGTGATGGTTAATTATTGTGGATTGATAAATGGAGACAGAGGACAAGCACACACCCACCCTAAGCACAGTGCACATTTTATGGGTGCCAGGATGCACAGCGTGCTGGCCCTGGCAGTTTGTGTCACACACCCCACGTGTGAACCACCCCCACACTGCAGCCCACAAGATCTCCTCAGTGGTGCATCCTCCCAGCCTCATCCCCAACTGCAGGGACAGCATAAACCACAGGGGACAATGTCAAGGGAGGCAGTCAGCCCAGTCTGGGATAAATCTCAGGAACAAGACACCTGGCAGCTCACCTTGCTCTGCTCCCCCAGCAGAGCCTTTTGCCTCTCTGGTGGAACTGCCTCCAGCAGCCATCCCGCAAGAGCTTGTTAAAACAAGCCCAGCAGCACCAGTGCTCCCCATGCCAGAGACTTGAATCATGACATCATAAACAGGGCTGATGGGATCATAACTAACACGCCTGACAGTGCTCTCTGCTCGCTCCGCTTTTGTCACATACGGGGGACAAAACGCAGCTTGGGGCTGAAAGAGGAGCCCAGGACACGTCCCTGCAGCCTCAGAGGTGTTACTGGGCTTGCTGGGCAGCAGACAGCTCTTGCAGGGCACTGGAAAGCAAGCTGCTGCCTTGTGCCCTGCATGCCTGAGCAGCTCAGGAGGGACCCAGCCAGGCTCCCTCCCAGCAGAGCAGCAGGAGCCTCGTGGGAAGCCTGGGATGGAGGGAGGGGGCAGGAGAGTGCAGCACAGCCCATGCTGGGCTCTTCAGCTGTGGGAATGTGGGAATCATGGTGAAAGCATATTCTTTGACTATAAGCAGAAAATGAGAACCATAATGAGTCATAAAAATGAAGGAAGCTGCTGAAAATCAGCAAGAGCTAGGAAAACACACTTCCTTTCTGCATCCAGAAAGGAATACAAGGGTAGCAACTTTTCCTTAGCTGGACAGGTAAAACACTTCTGTGGGTCTGCAGTTATTGAGTTGAGAGATCTTCTGGGACTTGTGCAACAAGTGCCCAGGGAAAGCCAGGCTCCGTGGGGTAAAAGGCAGGGCAGCTGCAGGAGCAGCCCAGCCCAGGCAGCTCTGTGGCCGTGGGGTGAGGACACGTCAGCCCAGGCTGCTGCCTGGCTGAGTGGGGCCATGGCAGAGCTGGGGACACCCTGCAGCATCACTAGGGAGGCAGGATGGCCCCAAACTGAGCCAAACCAGGCTCTTGGACCCCATCATCAATCACATGCAGGTGAAGCTCTCACACACTCACCCAAAAACAGCTGCTCTGGGGTGCAAGAGCCACCCCAGGCAAGGTGTCACCCCTGCCAGTGGGGTGACATCTCCCATTTATCATGTCCCACTGCAACCCAGCTCAGGCTTCCATCCAGGGGACAATCCAAAAATGCAACCCAACGAGTTGTGAAACTGAAAGGAGATGAAGCTTTTCTACAACTGCTGATTAGGTTATTTTCATGGATAAAACATTAATGATAGGTTTTTGGATGGTAAATTGGTATGGGAGGAGATGGATTTTCCAAGGTGTCAGAACATTTTGTTTCAACATTTTTCAAAATGAAAATGTTGACATTTTGCAAGGAAAAAAAAACTAATTTAGATTTTAGTTTAATATTAAATGTGGATTCATCAAGAGGAAAACTCCAGAAAATGATCCATTTTCTGTCAAGCATTTTAGAACTTAGGTCAAAATGAAATTGGGGTTGAGATTTATTTAATTAATTGAACCCTTCTGGAAAGTACAGCTTTCAGCTGGCCTGAAGTGATACAACCCGGTTTACACATTCAAGCATGGAGACAGATAATTCTACATTCAAATTAAAGGGAAGCGGGGGAAGATAAACCAGCTTGAAAAAGCAGCATTTACTGAAACACAAGGAATAGGTTGGGAGAGGGAGTGAGATGTACAGGACTGAACATTGCAGATGTCAGGGGAGAATATTCTAAGCAAAAAAAAAAAAAAATTATGTAAAAGTGCATAGACCCCACTGGAAAGGGATAGAGGATTTGGCATTATAGGGGGAAAGTAGGATGCAGAAGACAAGGGGCTTTGCAAGCATGCCTTAATCCCTTTGCATCCTCAGGCTAAGCCCAGCTTCACAAGATATAAATGCTTAAATAAACATGAGTCAATTTATTATTCCTCTGTGTTTCAGATCCTACTCACCTTCTGCCTGGCTCATTTACTGCAATTAAATGCTTGTAAACAGATTATACCCTGAAAGCTACATTTTCCTGGTAAGTGGTCACCTTAACTTCCTCTGCTTTGACTGTGGCTAATATTCCCCAGGTCACGCTATAATCCCTGAGTAATGGGATGGGAGCAGAGTGAATCACGAGGTCACTTGGTTAGACAAAACTCTCTCCAGCATCCAAACCACATCAGGGACTGGGCTTTGCTGGGGACTGTGACAAGCACTGCTTACACACTCAGGAAAAGGATTACTAATGTCATAATTCTTATAAATCTGAACAAAACCTGCCCTGGACACACGCTGCTGTATTGGGCTAGTAAGCATAAAGACAAACTCTGCATTCACATGGGTTTGCTTTGTGGTTGGTTATGGCTTTGTACACGTTGTGAAAACATGAAAGTGGAGCCTGCTGTGACACAGTGCAATTTTCTGAAAAACCAGAAAAGCTTCTCCAAACCATTCTGAGAACTGGTGTTCAATTGCCTTGGTTTTAACTCAGATCAAAATATTTTTCCTCACAACCAATACAGGTGTGGGGAACTGCATGGCCAGCTTGTGGAGCCTTCAACAAGCCTGACTTTTAATGCTTTGTTTGGTTTTAGAGGCAAGGTCTGAGCTGAAATACTACTGACAGGGACAGAGTTTATTATGGATTCTCAAATGGGAATCTGAAAGAAAGAAAGTTCTGAGATGGTGTGGATGAGTAACTCCCCTGAATCAAGTGGGGTCACCAGTTTACAGTAATTGTCAGTCTTGCTCTATATTTTCTGTCCTCTAACACTGACTCTGTCAAACTGCATTGATAGTCTCTGTCAGGGAAAAAAACCCCAAAACATATACATAGGGGAGAATAAACAGTCTTCCCACATTCAGGTTAGAAGATTTTGCTCTCCTGAACAGGTTTAAGCAGATAATTTCTCTCCTATATCCCTCAGAACCTCCATTTCCCCCAAACACAAAATAGCTCTGCAAAAATGACTAAGAAATGTGAAGTTGTCATGGAAAAGAACTCTACTGCCTAAGCTGAGCTTGCAGCATGAGTTTCACAGCTGAGTGGTGCCTGTCATGGGCTGATCTCTCTCCATCCCTTTGGAAAAGCAGCCGGAAAGTCAAGATTTGTGCTCTCCCCCAAGCCAACACGCCGGGCTGCCCTTCACTGCCTCAACCCCAGCAGAACAGAGGAAAGGAGGCTGCTGCATGCCACTCACTACAGGAAGCCAGCTCTTTGTTTTTACATAATCATCTCTATTCTGGGCTCTATGGAAAGTTCATAAAAGGGAAGGAACAGAAAGTCACGGTGACAATGCAGCCCAACTCAGAGATGCAGTGTGGTACTTAGCAGTGTTTACCTGCTCCAATAATTCTGATCCCAGGGCAGAGCACTGAAGATTAGCTCCAGACCTCATTAGGCAGGATAGAATTATGTGGGTTAACAAAGTAATACTCTTGGCTTTCTCTTGCATTTTAAAAGTGGCTTGAGACCTATAAAATCCCTTTGAATTTTATTAAAAGTCGTCTGCAATCATTTTTCATCCTGCAGCCCAGTTGAGCTGAACTAATAAATTAGCATGTTATCTGTGTGGATATCCATTAGAGCTTCAAATGAAGATTATTAGAGCCAAAGAACTAACAATGCCACTTACAGCTAGGGAGGAAGCAAACTGCTCCACTGAGCAATGGGCACCGAGGATAAGGAAGGAGGGACAAATCCACCCCAAAGCCAGCAGGACGTGGGCAGCACGAGGAGGAGCAGCTCCAGTGCCCAAGGGCAGGCTCTGGCCACCCTGGGCAGGCAGCCAGAGGCAGGAGGAGCCTGGCAGGAGCTGCTAGAAGTGGGTTTGTGTGAGAGCTCCAGTGAAGGCAGGGAGCCCAGGCACATCCCACAGGGCTCTGTGGCTCTGCTGCCGGCTGCCAGCGCCTGGGCTCTCCCTGCAGCAAGCTCATCACAAGGCAGGGCTTTAAAGGAAATGTCATCACATGCTGCCTGGTTCACTGAACCACAGCAGCTTGGTTGTGCTTCCCTGGGCTCTTTTCTTTCCCTTGAACAAAGGGCTCCAGCCACAAACTCACTTCTCAGCCCCCACCTGCCTCAACACCAATCTGACATTTGTGTGGGCATAGGTTGTTCTTTCCCAGAAGAAAAGAGCATGATGTGATACCCAAAGTGAATTTCAAGATACATCTCCAAGCTGCTGATCTTCCCCTGGGGTCATACAGTCAACCATTTTAGAATGTCTTTATTTCCAGCCTTCCTTCTCTTCATCTAATTCCCTTTCACCTCCCACTCCCATCCTTTATTACTCTTCTATTATTTTCTAAGAGGAAAATGTTTCTTTTTACTCTCAAACTCTGTTCTTTTCCTCATGTCATTCCCTTCATGTCTCAGCCATGATGATATTTTTGTTCATGCAATAACTAGTTTGCTCTTTCTCCTCTTCCCACTGGGCTACTTTGATCTACTGCTCCTGTGTCTGTTTTACACATTCCTTTTCCTCCCTCCAAAGACACATCAGCCTATTTCCCATTCCCTCCTCCTTACTCATCTCTCTTTTCCTGCTCTGATCTATTCTTGCTGCACCAAGCTTGTTTCATGTGAAGATGGTTTTAAAACCTGCTCTGCTGCCCGGATGGGCACTACAATAAGTGCTGAAGGACATGGTCTGTCAGTCCAGTCACCCTAAACCAACACAGGATGCCACTGTAACACCCTGCCCATGCTTTATTGAGTAGAACACCACCTCATTCCAGAGGAAAACCTAACCCAGGGAGCACTAGGGATGATAATCCCTCGGTCACTGCAAGTTCAGCAGATCAAGTTGCAGCACAAACCTGGAAAAGCCCTCAGGGATCTGTCTCACTGCCTGGATCTTTGGCAGGAAGTGTGCCAACCAACAGGAACGGGGCTTTTTGTTGTCTGTAATCAAGTAAATCTCCCCAAAATGAATAAAATTTACTTGCAGCTTCACAGCATTGTGGAAAGAAGAGCTTTTAGAGCTGTGTACAGTTACAATAAATCACAGCAAGATTTGACATCAAACAGGAGGGAGCCTCTTGCCCCCCCAACAATGGGAAACAACCTGGAGGTGGAAATTACCCTTCCCCTCCACACGGCAGCCACTTGTAACCACTGTCCCTTGCCTGAGGACCTGTCTAAAACCCGTGCTTTTCCACCCTTGCCAAACAAGAAATCAGCACTCCCTGCAGCTTCGGCTCCTGATGAAAACACACTTCCACCTAATCTGGCTGCTTCAGGGAGTGAGCAGGTAACAAACGGCACAGAAACTGCTGCAGCATCCTCTCCTGAGACAGAATGCTTCCTCAGGGGCAGGCACTGTGAAACAGGGCCTTTTGCAGCCAGAACACTTGGGCAAAGAGCTCACATTTGACCATTTGGTGCCCAGCAAGTGCCCACTGGGCATCTGGGCTGGCTGCCAGGCCATTAGTCCAGCTGCCTCACCTCTGGGCTGTGATGAGCAGCACTTAATTCAAAGGTTACAACAGAATGTTTTGGCCACTTCAATTCATAGCACACCATCCAGTGATTTCATTAATGCTGTGGAGCTGTGGGACTCTTACAAACATTGCTGGCATTCTCCTGGAAAGGAGTAAAGAGACTTACTGCATTTTCCTTGCTCCAGACTGGAGAACAGGGGAACAAAGTGCTGTGCTTGTGGTGATAGGAAGGGTCTGTCAGCAGAGAGAGTCTGAGCTAAAAAACCCAGCTGATGGCAAATGAAGAACAGTTCATTTACCAGAGCATTTGCAATGGCAGTCCCAGAAACCTGGCCTTGCTTCTTTTACCTCAAACCACCACGTGAATCAGTAATTTCCAAGATGAAAACTGCAATGACAGTCACAATAATGACAGCAACCTGCAAGAGAGCTCCAGCACCATGAAATAGCAAAGTGGCCACAGCAATCTTCGTGTCATTGCAAAGGTTAGGTGCAGGCTGCCCTTTGCATGCCCCAAATCCAAACCTGGGCAATGTCTGAGTAGAGAGGCAAAGGGGGAGCTGAGATGAAAGAAGTCTCAGTGATTGCTTCACACACACACAGTGCACTGTTCCATGGCAGTGGTTTGAAACATTACACTCTCACAAGGCTGTAACTGCATCACTTAGAGCCATTACACAGGCAAAATGCAGTTCCATTTGGCAGCATTTTGCTTTGGTTTTTTTAGCACAGATAGGAAGAACTAGAAGCCTCGTGAACTTCTGTGAGCCCATCCTAAATAATTTCACTGAAATGTAAAGTATCATGCCTCAAGTCAGTTCAATCTCTGGGGCATTAAATTAGCCCATTTGTTGAATAAATATCATTATTTCTATGTAGAAGGGAGCAGTTCAAGTAGCTGACAAGCATCTATTGCCACTTTGACATTCAACTCTGCCTGTTGTAATGGGCACAGTTCTCTTGCATCCTAGACTCCAGCAGTATGGGCACGTCTCAAATGCTGCAGAGCACCAAAAATGTCACAAGACACCTACATTGGGGCACCTGATCCACTCCCACGTGCCCCTGCAACAGCAGGTGATGTAACATGATAAATCTCAGTGTGGAAAATCCCCCCTCTGCACAATTTCCAACCCACTTCTGACCATGAGCTCATTGAGGTCTCAGAAAATCACCTCTGGGTACAAAGACAGTTGATTTAATTACAAAGTCATAATTATTATTTTATTTATGTATAGGTTCAATATTGTATATATTTGTGTCTCCCCTTTGTAGTCTACTTACCAATGGTGACCAAATTCTGCCCTTGGAGGTGGAGTGAAAGCCTGTGGGCTCCAGTCAGGCTACAGCCAAGGGCAGCAATTGCTCATAAACTGAAGTGACACAGGTTAATGGAGAAGAAAGATAATTTCATTACCTGCATCTGAGCAGATCTCATCATATAAGAAAAAACCTTAATGCAGTGCTGATGGCAAATATAAGTAGGTACCTTAATAGCTGTCATCACTGCCTGAACCATATGAACACCTAAAACAATTGCTGTGCTACAAAACAGCTTTTGACCTGCTGGTAACATTTCATTTTGAACTCAGCACTAGCCACAAAACCCAAGTCCACTGAACCTGTAAGGATGTACACACTGCACACACAATGAACTCCTAGCCTTGAGGCCAAATGTTGCCTTATTTGGTGAAAATTGATTAGATTTGTCAGGTGAATAAAATTCTTTATTAAATTTTCCCAGCTGAAACTTTGCCCACATATTTTATTTTTTCATTAGAGCACCGCTGGATTTGTCTGAAGTTGTTAAGAACATTTGTAAGTGATATGGCAGTAACAATTGGACCAAGCCACAGCAGAAACCCCCCAGGAGAAACCCCCCACTTTGCCTAACTCTAAATGCTGCTGGTTTCAGTTTCTCCCTGCCAGAGGGGACCAGAAATTAGGCTAGAAAGTTTGAGGATTTTTTTTTAATTTTTAAACAAGAGAAAACAAAACCCTCAAAAAACACCTCTCCTCGCTCACACACACAGACTGCCAGGAGGGACAGCACAAACATTTCAGAATTAGCTGTGAAATTTGGCAACAAGCATCAGGGCCAGGCAGTCAGCAGAGCTGCCTCTCACCCTCCCCTGCGTGCTCCCCACTGCCCTCTCCACACCAAACACATCCCACGCCTGGGGAGTTAGCTCCAGTTGCCCCAATCTGATTTCTAATTATGATGCAGGATGCACGGTGATAAATTTCCTATGGGATACTCATTATATAGAGCATATGAATGTGCTGTAATCAGGCGTATTTGTTGCTATGGAAAAACACAGCAAGCATGCAGAGCCTTCTGTGTGGCATCTTTAGTGTCCCCACACTCAGATTCCTTGGCAGCGTGTGGCATAGCAACATGTTATCTGGCACCAAAGCCAAGGACCATGCAAGTTTCAGCTGGAAAACTTGAGGGGTTTTTCAGCCTATTGCCACTTCAAGAGGTGTGGGATGTTATAAATTTGCATTATTCCCTTTTAAAGCAAAGAGATCAAAGAAAAGTATCACAGAAAGGAGGTTTAGAGTGTGACCTTCCCCTCCTCCTGTTTGCTGACTTCCTCATCTGCAGACTGGCCACATCCCTTCCAGGAGCTGAGATGGGATTGCTGGACCTGCATTCACATGCCATGGCTACACAGGGCCAGGTGTGGCTTTCCCTGTGCCCAGGTAAAGGGGCATTAGCCTGAACAGCACAGGGCAATCCAGGTGGGACACACCGTGCCAAAGGAAAAAAAAAAAAAAAACTAACAGAAAAGTCACTCTGTTAATTAAATCCCGTGTTAATCCCTTCTGTGAGAAGCTGTGGAGGTGGGGAAGGTGCCAGAGCACAGTTCTCTCTGTGCTACCAAATTAAATGGATCTTGGGGCACATGGGAACACTCAGCCTGTTTGTTTTATGCCTCCCATCCTCTAAAACACTTAACCCATGGCAGCAGAGCACATTCCCTGGGGGCTTGCACAGTCTCCATGGAGAGACAGGACAGCAGCAAAGCCACCTCGCTCCAGAGCCTGCTCCTCCAAAGGGACAGGGAGGCAACACTCACTTTCATCTTCTCTGAACAGCTCTCAGCTCTCTATTTCTGGAGGCTGAGACAGCTTCTTCTCAGGCAGCAGCACCACCACCACCATTACCACTGGGGGCTTTGGGTTTAAAAGCTTTTGGTGGCTTTTTGACTCTCTGCTGCATATATTGATATTTTTAATCTCTCTGCTGTAACGTTTCACAGTCCCATGGGGAGTGATGTGAGGAGTGAGATGGTGTAGCTGAAGAGCTGCCTCCACACCTGTATGGCCCACAGAGAAATTAAACTGAGACAATCTCAACAGTTCTCTACTGGCATGGCCAACCACCCACCAGAGGGATGGGGATCCTCCCAGCTAAAATTCGTAGAAATTCTTCCTTTCAGGAAAGTAGGGTCAGTCCTTATGGTGGACTTTTGCTGGGCTGTATGCACGAAGCTGGGAGCAGGCCAGTTTATATGTACAACACTATAAAATCAGAGCTCCTCACAGTGCACAGCTCTCACAGCAGTCTGGGACAGGCTTGGCTTAGCTTGAAGCCTGACTGCCCAGAGAGGAGCACAGCTGAGGAGGGACACACCAATCCAGGGAGCCTTGTGGCATTGCTGCCATTCTTGTGCTTATTCTTATCTGAGCATCTCAGGATATTCCAAAAAATCAGATTAATACCATCACTCCTACTCCTTTTAAAGACTGGGAACCGGGGACCAAACCTAAAAAGTTGTGTTTCATTTTCCTGCCAGCTCCTCCTGGGTTTTGAGGGGCCACCACACTGTTAGCCATGTGTGTGTACAGCCCCTCACACACCATCCCAATATCCCAGATGGATAATATAATCCTACTCACTCCATAAAAATTTACCAGCATCTCAAGCTCATATCATATCTCCCCCCAGAACAAGTTCACTGATGAAAACTCATCTGCAAAGAGGCTGTGATATTAAATTGAGCTGACAGCAGACCAGTGACTGCCACACTCCCCAGCCCCTGGCAAGCAGCAGGTTAATGGTGACGTGTTATTCCTCCAGATTGAAGGAAAACTGTTCAAAACATTGCTGGTTTTGTTAGCAAGCTTTACACAGTGCTTATAAATGAGGAACTGGACAAGAAATGTGAATTCACTGTTTCTCAAACAAAGCACACATAAAAGAGTGAAACTCCCCTCCAACTTCAAGGGAAAAGTGTCTCATTTGCTGATGCCAAATACTGATTTAAAACACTGACAGACCCAGACCACTAAAACTTCCCGTAATAAACTGTGGTTTTCAGTGTTGGTAAAAAACCTCAAAACACAACAGGAAATGAGGCAAAGGGTTTGTTTTGTTTCCCCTACTGGTGCTTATATAAAGGGGAAATCGTTATTGTCTATTGCTAAATCCATAATTCAGGAAAAAAAAGACCTGATCCTCCCATTCCCCTGCCCCTCCTTGATCCCATGCTCCCAGGGGAGCTGCACCACTGAAAGAGACACAGGTCTAGGTCATGCCAGGTGCAAATGAAAGCAGAAGTCTGCTCTTTTTTTTTCTTTTTTTTTTTTTTTTTTTTTTTTTTGAAAAAAACGTTCCAAAACCACTTTTATTTACTGTCATTTGCACATTGCCAGCACCACCACCACCATTACCACTGGGGGCTTTGGGTTTAAAAGCTTTTGGTGGCTTTTTGACTCTCTGCTGCATATATTGATATTTTTAATCTCTGCTGAAATGTTTCATAGTCCCATGGGGCTTTTCTCTCCCCAGGCAGAGGAAACTAACACCCATAAAGTTTTTTTTCCAACTCTGAATACAGGGTGAATATAAGTATTTGAGGTTGCACTCCCAGTCTTGGGGACCAATCACACTTCTGGGCTAAGCAAAGTTTTACAAAACTTGAAATATAAAAATCTGCTTTTTGCAATGATTTCTGCCTAGAAACTATAAATAGATATATTTTTTTTAAATCCATAGAAATATTGCAGACACATTTTCCCAACTGCATTCAAATTAGCTGTGAAAGGAGCCTGCTAACCAAGGCAGTATTAGCTCTCAGCAGCGTTCATTGCCTGTGTCACACTGCATTTATCCCCAAAGGACAGCAAACACCCAGGACCAGCTCTCTGGAGTGAGGAGTGCTGCTGTCCTGTGAACAGAATTCAGCATAAGCAGCTATAGATAGTGAAGGGGAAAAAAAGAAACAGAAATTACCTTGGTTTTGAGGACAGAGTCCAAAGAAATCACAGTAAAGATCCCCGAGCTGCGTCACTTTGGAGCTCAGCCAGAAGGTGCCATAAATAAGGTCTGGAGGCCAGGATGCGTTAGGGAGGCACAAGGACACTGTTCCCATGGACAGAGATGGCAATCTCTGCCCAGCTGCAGAGGGCTGCAGCTGCTGAATAATTGCTTCAATAGCAGTGGTTTCAGAGAGGGCTTATCAGCCTGCCCTGTCCTGCCCTTGGAGTGGGAGGTTAAGGTCCAGGGACAGAGACAAATTTAGAGGGACAAAGAGATGATAAGGAGAAGGAAGAGGAAGGCCTCTGCTTGCTTCCCATTCCACTTCTAGTTTAGAGAGATAAGGATCCTTTTCTTTTTGTCAGAGTAATAAAAGGGAAATGGATTAACTGTGTTGGCCAGGATTTTGACTGTGGAGCCAGAGGGAGGGAGAAGAGCCAGCCTGGGTTGTGATTCCCTCCTGATGCCTGACTGTGGCATTACTGATACCAACTGTCCTGGAGGTGAGCAAAGCCTCTTCCAAAAGGGAATTTACCTCAGTGTAGCTACTCAATTTAAGGTGAAAAAAAAAAATCACTGGTTTATATACTTTTGCCAGAGCAGATGGGACTTTTTTTTTTTTTTTAAGAAAAAAAACTAGCACTGATTTATTAGCTGGGGCACAGCAGTGAGCTGATGGTACTCTACAGCTTCCAGGTAGCAATAAAGCAATGCCCAGCAGTTCAGTACACAAGAGCTCATCTCTGTCTGTTCTAGCCTGAAATAAGACACCTTAAGAGCATTAAAAATAAAAAAAAAAATACATCTTTTAAACCTGCATCTAGCAGGAGTGAGACAGAGGGCAGGTAAGTGGGAAGAGGGAACCCAAAAGATTCAATGAAAAATTTATGTTCCCTTCATTTTCAGGAAGAAAATATCCGGCAGTACATCGTGCTAACACAGCACTGCTGTGCTTAACAAAAAAAAACCTTTGCAGTGGATTCTCCTCTTGGCAGCAAAGCTGCACTCTGCTTCTGGGCTGAGGCTTGTGGAGAGACCATGTGCCCTCAGCCCAGGACCTCCCACCTCATTTCACTGCTGGGAAGGGCACCGTGGAGGGGCACAGATGATTATCTTAGAACAGCATTTTTTAGTGGTTATCCATGGCTACACTCAGTTTTGTCAAACAGCACTGGGATGATGTCACTTCTTAAACCACAGTTTAGCATAATTCTTAGGTGCCTCATTGAACTCACAGGAAATTAAGCAGATGATTATCTAATCAAGAGCACAAACTGCAATAATTTCCCCTTATCTCCTCATCAGCCTAAGATCGCAAAGCAATTTACAGAATGAGTGAGTCAAGACATGTAGCTCATCTCCAAGGGATGGTACTGTGCCATTCTACAGACAGGGAAACTGAGGCACAGGAAACAAACTTGCCCTTTACACTGTGACCACTCATCCAAATCCAGGTGGGTGACAGCTGAAATGTGAGGATGAAGGGAACAGGGACAGCCCCAAAAGCCTGAGTTACAGATCAAAGGGTGGATCAGAGCAGGCAGGACCTCAGGAGCAGCAGCTGCAGGAGCTGGGAGTGCAGCCACGGCTCTGCTCTCCCAGGCACACCACAAAGCCTCTCTCCCTGCATCAAGAGGTACAACACACGTGGTGCTCTGTGAATTCCATTCCTACACCACAGCGGTGACTTCCCAGCCCTCTGCAGCAGGGGAGGGCGATGGATTCACATTAACATGCATCCCAGGAAGCAGGCACGTCCCCAGGGGAGCAGCATGATTCATTTTTAATGATACTTCCCCGAGTCTGTAGGCCCATAAGCCAAGAATTACAAGCCTTGAAAGTCATCATCACTGACTGAGCTGTTGTTGGTGAAGGAGGGTTTCCAGCCCAAGTGGGAGTCGTTACAGCAGAGGGATCATTTTAAACTAAGTGACAAGAATCTATCAGGGGAAGGAAAATTACACTTTCCAACAACTGAAGAAAATAAAAAAAAAAAAAAAACCCCAACAACTTCCTGCCAGAAATTCTGATTCAGAAACAAGACAAGAAGGCAAATTGCATCCCCCAGCCTACCCGGCATGGAGCAAACCTACACACATAGGTCAGAGGCCTGGCAAGAGCCTGAGGCTAAACTAATTATTGTGATTTGCTCGTCTTTTGTAATTAATCTAGGAAAGGCTTAAGGCTGTTAGCAGCTTTAAAGAAGTAAATCTGAAGGACCAATTAATTAAGAACAGCAGTGCTTAATGAGGACCTTTTGGTTCTCTCATGTTGATTGTTATATTTGTTGAAAGTTAAGTTTCCGCTGTCTGTCAGATCTTGTCTAGTCTTGTAAAATAGATCTTCTTACTTGGTGCTTAACCACTTGACACTGGAACAAAAGCTTTCGATTACAAAGCAATTTGTGGGGATTATAATGGAATGAGCTACGCCCACACTCCCTGATTTAACAATCAATTTGAAGCAATGTTCAGTTCAGCCCAGAAGGCTTAAGGATCCTGAAAGTACAGTTCGGATCTCCTGGTTCCCTGCCTCCAGGCTAGACCCCACAGGTGCTGCTGGTGGAGCTAGGTTGAAGCATGCACCTCAAATCCTCTGAAAACAAAAGAGGGATGTGCTTTTCCTTACTCATTCTTGCCTCAAATTGGCAATTAAGCTCCCATCTCTCTCCACATTTTCTCTGTGTCAGTCTGGTGCAGACCTGGAAAATCATGGCCTGCTGCAAAACCCAGCAGTGAAATTCAGCTGAGCACCACAGAGATACAGACACATCTTTATCCTCTCACACCAAACATCATGGAGCCAAACAGTCAAACCACGACCTGAAAGAGATCCTGCACCAGCAGAGCCCTTCACCTGAGGCAAATGCAGCTGGGTGCAGGAGGAATAAGACACTAGAGATGTCACAGACAGAGCTGAGAGGAAAGGTCAGTGCTGGTTCTGCTGTGCTCCTCAACACCTTATGCAATTTTCTCACACATGTGGAAAAAAGTTGATGCTTCAGTTTATTTAATTGGAGGAACAAGTAAATCACCCCACGAAGAACCTATTTTTTCTGCTTCTGTTAAGATGGATCTCTCAACCAAGTCAGAATGGTTCTTCTGTGGGGAGAAACACAGACAAACACGTCACCTAGAGGCTCTGAGCATCTTAGAGAGACCAGCAATATCATTCATCAGCTGAGGCAGGCACCTGCCATTGACAAACACAGGACCTCTGCCTGTTCTCTGTCTTTATGTAAGACACAAACAAGTGTTTTGTGCTGGAAGAGAGAGACCAGCAAAGGAGTAAAGCAGTGTGAAAGGAACAAAGATCAGGTTACCAGCTTACCTCAGGAACAGTTCTTTGAACAGAACTGGACTATTTTGCTTTGCAAGGAAAGGAGACATACCCATGCTGTTCTCTTTCAGACACCTTCCCTGTCATCTGTCCCCACTGCCAGCATTTTTCACATGCAGCAAATTAATTTTATATTCTCAGCAGGCATCTCTTCTAGAGACCAGCCAACTTCCTGATATTTTCTGTTCAGCTTTTATATCTGCAGATCTATTTTAAATAAAAAGCTATGTGTTTTACAAAACATGAGTGCCAGTAACACAGAGGAAGAATGTGACATTTTTCTCCCCAGGATATTTTGACTGACACGTGAAAAAGTCTATAATCTTACATAGGCTCAAGCTGCTCATGTTGACATCCAAATGTTTGATGAAAAAGAGCTTGACTGCCTTCCATGAAAGGTGTAGTCTTCTGATTTAGTCTCTTTAGCCCAGAAAAAAAAATGACCCCAAGCTCTTTCTCAAGGTATTTTATTTTATTCCCCTGTCACAAATGCAGCAGATGAATTGTGGGTGAATTGACTTTCAACTCCCTAACCAAATCTCCACACAATACCTTGTTTATTTTCATCATATTCTCATGCTACCAGCTGAGCCTGTTCCAAAAGCCACCTCAGCTCAGTGCTCAGCATGGTGGAAATGATCCCTGGCTTTTACAACTACGTAATCATTAACTCAGCAGCCTTCTTAGAAGCTCCTCACAATGATCCCTCATCATCCTCCTGGAGAACCAGCCACCCCTGCAGACAGGGAGCATCTGACTGTGGAAGCAGAAAAGCATTCCCTGTCCCACACCAGCACTGTCCTGCCCCATCTCAACATTACTCAGCTTTAAATTCCTCCCAGACAGCAGCACAAAACTCCAAACAAGAGCTAGAGCAACATTTTATAAATTTTTTGTTCCCTCTGGTTTCTGTACTTGAGTGAAAAAAAGACAAAAACATCCCCCAAGGGTTTTCATCCTCAAACACCACAGTGAAAACTCTGTGAGCTTTGAGTCATTGTTTCAGACTTACTGTGTCATCAAATACTGGGAGAAACAGAGGTAGAATTCACCACTGAGCATTGCAGGGCATGGTAAATCTGCTGGAAACTGAGTCTCTCTGAGCAGAAACCCACAAAATCAGCTCTGCCACCCAAAACTGTACATGTGCTACCAATGTGAACAAGTAGCTAATCTCTCCAGGATGAGGACAAACACAGATTTCATATTGACCCTTGCAATGTGTCAGCACTTAGGAGCTCAGTTTGTGCCTGAGCCATATCGGCACATAAGACAGGAAATAATGTAGGAAGGATAAAAAGCTTATTCTGCAGGGAGAGGTCATCTGTCCATGCTCCACACTAGGTTCTCAATCCAAGCATTGGGGCTGGGGAAGCTGGCAGTTCACTCCTGCATCCGTGGACTCAAAATGTTGGATGCGGATCTGTGTCAGCAGGTGTTACCATGAAGTGAAATACTTCACTTCAGAGAAAGGAAAACTTGGGGCAAACGGTGGAAGAGGGAGATTTGTTTCTGTTTCATGCAGATACACAGAAGTTGACTGAGGGAACTGATGGGGGGAGGTAAACGCACCTCTTCTGATCCTGGGTTTGGACATGAGCAAGGTAATTTTGAAAACTGCAGAGCTAGAAGAGATTGCTACAGAGTCACAGCAGGGCTAATGCCTGAAAGGACCAGGGCCTTAGGATTAGCTCTGAGCATTTCATGCTCACTTAACTGTGGCTAACCCCAGTTTAGATTTACTTTATGGTAAGGAAAAAAAAAAAAAAAAAGTGTGGGGGAAGGACAGTTCACTGCAGAGCTGTTAAAAAACAGGGCTAGCCTGAGGGATGAGGCTGGCAAAACCCTACTGCTTATGTTTAATATTAGTACAAGCACAACTGGGCATTGCTGGACCCAACCAGCCTCAGAGCTGCAAGGGCTGGATGTTTCCATGTGCTCTCAGACCTGTTTCTTGCAGAGCTCCTGGTCTGAGAAAGCAAATATTTACACACAAGTGTTCCCCTGCTCAAGGCCAGCACTGCAGGTCTGGGTCTGACCCAGCTGGGCACCCCCAGAGCCTGTCCCTGCCCAGCCAAGGCACCAGAGCCAACCTGCTCCAGATCCTGGTCTTGTCATCCCTCCCAGGCAACAAGAGCAAACACTGCCTGCACAGAGGAGATAAACACCCAGAGGTGAAGTCAACAATTTGTGTCTGTTGATACAAACCCAAGCAGACAGAACCGTCTGCCACAGCACAAACAGGAGCCCTGCCCTGCCTTTTAACTTCACTTTCTACAGGAGACTGGGCTTCTTTTCAGCTCAGAGGCATGAGGGGAACTATGAGCTCTTTAGCTGAGTGATAAATATTAAACTCACTAAGATATTTTTCTTCTTCACATAACGTTCCCAGAACCTATTTTCCAGCAGATCTCAGCTTGATGGTCAGCAGTTTTGCACACACACACCAGCTTTGCAACTTCCCAACCATAAATGCAAGACAGGAAGAAGGCTGGAAAGCTGGTGATTGCTCTGGCTAGATAGCAATTGGGAAGGGAACAAAAAATCCTGGTCCAGGGTTTACCTTAATCCAAGGTTAATTCCTGTTTGTTCAGTTCACCTTGGTAAAGACCATGGCAGCCTCTGGCTGCTTCTAAACAGCGAGGACAGAAGCGTATGAATATCTGATTTGTTGAGTATTATCCCTCCAGACCTGGGCCTCAGCAGCTCTCTAGGACTGTGATTTCTGCACATTCACTTCAGAGTAGGGCCCTCCTGGAATGAGGGAATCCAGCAGCCATTGGAAGCACTGATTCCCTGCAAATCACAAAGCAGAAAAAAAAGTGTATAGTGATTGTTTTTGCCATAATTCAGAGTAAATAAAAATCTAGTAAGATAATCAGGAAGGGAACATCTAAATGCTGTCTGTCATACAGGACAAGAACACTTGTTTGGAAGCAATCAGAAGATGCTTGATAACATGTTTGCAGCTATGTCACTGGTGACCTATCAGTCTCCTTACACATGAAGATGGATGTCAAGGCTGAGCCATTGTGCATTCTTGAGATACAAAGGAGAATACTTTGAAAAGTAGTCCCAGAGCACTCCAGTCATCACCATGAGATGAAGTACAATAAGACATGTGAAAAGCTGTGGCAGTTGTTTTATGTCTCATATGTGTCTTTGTGAATAGCAGCTTCAGTAATTTATGTTCCTGGTTGAAAAGCTTTTTGTAGCCTTAATACACAGAGTGGTTAACCCTTCTAACTCCTCAGCTCAAGAATCTGTACAAGTCACTGAAGACAAATAGCAGCATCCTTGGCTCCATCTCCAGCATCCTTTTTTACATCTGCACCCCAACATCCCTTATTTTCCAGGCATATAGACTGGCTGCAACCCTGAAGCACAGAAGATAATTCAGAATACTTCTTTTAGGATATCAACACATGAATCTCTCTACCCTTTTGCCACCTACCTCTTCCTCAACATCCTTTGTTTTGTTCCTTTGGTGCACCATTCTCTCCTTCCTGAGGAATTAATCTTTTCCCTTTGCTGCCTGCACATAGCCTGCCACCCAATCCTTCCTGCAAATGTTTTGCAAGGAATCAATTCTCTACAGATCAATTCAACACAATTTCCAGCCATTTTGGGCAAATACAGGTCTTTCAGAATGACCTCTACAAATCATATTGAGATACAAACAAACCCAAGTTGCACCCAACAGCAACTCACACTTTTTAGCTGCCAGGATTTCAACAGAAGCACTTGCAATGGTTTTGCATGTATGTGCACATGCATAAAATGCAGGAGATGATTATGAGAACAGCATCACCCCAAAAAAAGAACAAAGAGGATAATTCATTGTAATAATATCAGTAGAACAAGAATTTTTAGTGTCATATGCTGTAAAACCAAAAAACCCTATCTTTAAGTTGTAAAGGACATTGCCTTTTACCTGCATGCCTCTCTCCACGTCAGCTGCACTGGCCTGTGCCCAGCTCTGTGGGGTTGAGAGTCAACAAAACCCTCAGCGAGCCAGTGCAGGGACAGGAGATGCACTGAGACCCTCTGAGGTTTCACATGTCTGCAGGAGAAAGTGACGCTGCCTCTGTTACATCCTGCTGCCACCACATGTCACTGCTAAGACAGAATGGCAAAGAGAGACAGGGATTTTTAGGGAAGGCTCTAAATTTCTGATGGAGATGGACCCCACAGTCCTCAAGGTCTGCCCCCAGCTGTAGCTCAGCCAGCCCCACTCTCCTGACACAAGTGCAGCATCAGGGCCTCAATAGCATTTGGGCCAAGATGAAAGCAGCAACAGAAGAAAAACACATGCTTGGAAGAGGGAAAAAGGGGGGAAAAAGATGTGAGAAAAAGGATGTCAAGGGGAAGGACAAAGAGCAATGACTAAAGATCCCTTGCAAGGAGAGCTAAGTTAGGTCCTTACCTCTGACAGTGTCTACCAGCAATGAGCAATTTCACAGCAATACAACTATATCTATTTTAACACTAAAAAAATCCACCAAACAACAAAACAAAACCCTTCAGTGTGCCCAAAATTAATAGCAGCTAAACAGGGACCACTACACTTTGCTGGTGTGCTGGCAGCCCATCAGAAGCACAGCCCTCAGCAGCACTGTGACAGCACAGGCTAAAAATCCATTTTCAGAATCATCCCCTCTGCTCCTGCCCCTGCAGCCACAGGAGACCCTCTGCTCCAGTGCAGGTTCTGGAGCATCTTGTGCTTGGCCTTGTGTGCTGGCCCCATTTCTAGTTATGAGATCTGGGAGACTCATTTGAGATTAAACAAAGGACTAAAGATTAGGTGTTCTGTAATTTAGTACTTCCTTTGCCTGCTTTATGTTTAGCAGCTTTTGGCAGGGGAAAGGAACAGCAGCAGCCAAGATGGGCTCTCTCTGAATCCACACAACATAACCAGAAACAAGAGCATATACTTGACTCTAGTTAGCAAGGGAACTTTCATCCAGGGTTGCTTTCCAAACACTACACTCGCATTCATTTTGCCATCAAGCCATGTGGTTGTTTAACTAGACTCATGGAAAACACATTAAAAAATAAACCATAGAGCAGATCCAGATGTTTTGAAATGCTAAACTTAGTGCCTCACACTCTTCCCTCCTCATCCAGCTTAAAAAAATTCCTGAAAAACTCAAAAGCATTCCTGAACTAGTTTGTCATGAGCCATTACTTCATACCAAAAAGTATACTCTAGCACAGACTTAAATAATCAATCTTTTAGCCATAAACACAATTACCAAAACACTTTGAAGGTTTGGATCAGCTTCATGAAAGGATAAAAATTCTCTGCTCTCTCTCCTATTTTAAGTAAGACGCTTGTTTCCAATAAAAGTTTCTTTCCACATTGAAAATATACACAGAGAAGCAGGGTGATACCCCTGAGTTCCAATATCAAGATGATGCAGTAGGCAATGAGGACTGGAAGAGGAGGCAAAGGCACTTCACACATGATTTTCAAGATGTTTTGCACAAAGCAGAAGAAATACAGCTCAACAGCACTGCCCTGCTATAATGCCCTCAAAATGGGAAGAAAACAAATTTTTGCTAGTTGTACTTAGTTCTGTAGTCAGCAGCCATTTCCATGTTACTCCTTTGTCCCACTCCTATGTTTTATTTCCAATGCAAAGATTTTAGCCTGATCTCCTTCCCTGGAGCTGGCCAGGAACCTCCTCAATTCCCTCCCCACACCACATGTCAGACTCTTAATTTAAATAGCTGCCAGGCCAGAATCAGTTACATCATTTTCCCCCCTTCTTTTCCAGGTATTCTTCTAATGGTTCCTAAGCTCTCTCCCAGAATATTTCCTACAGCTTTCAGGCAGTTTGAGAAACAATGGAGATCACAATCTATTTTTTATAATCCTAGATGTGGTAATTGAAGCCTTACATCCCTGAAAAGCAGTTGAGGGTTGTTCACTGGATGAATGTCAAGTGCATGAATGTATCCAACCTTATATTCAGCATGAAAAGCTTTACTGGGAAAGACATTAAGCCGAGGTCACTACAATGAGACAACTGAGGTGATGGCCACCCTCTACGTCCCTCAGGCCCAGTTTTCAGGTTTATTTGTGCACAAATACCAAGAATGAATGAGTCAACTTGTCCAGGTGCTTTTGAGAATGCCCTTAAGGTACTCATCACCAGCTATAAGCACTTCACTACCTCTGAAGCCTTAATCCACAAGCTCTCCTTTACATATGGAGCACAGAAACCCCATAAGCCACCCAAACCTCCTAAAAATGAGGGGTTTTAGTCAATGGAAAGGTCTTTGCTTCAAAATCATCCACTGAGATGCATAAAAATGAAGGGGGAAATTATATTTTTTTCTGACAAAACTTGCATCAAAATCGTCAATATAGTATTCCTAATATCAAAACTCTGGTCGTGTCTGTGTATCCTCTCTGCACTCTTCTTTTCCCCAACCCATTTGGTGGTGCCACTTTATCCAGGCCAGTTTGTGGTCAGTGTAAATCTTACATGCATCAGTGAAGATTTCCCCAACAGGATTTTCCTTAAAAGCAAAAGAATCTGGGGTTTTGAGACTTATCTTAACTACACGTTGCAGATCAGCTTTAAAATCAGCTCCAAAACATTTGGAAATTGTTACAGTCCGCTGGCTCTGTAATTACAAAAAGCTGAAATTACTTTGAAGCTTCATTTAGAGAAGACTAATGCTGCAATTACTCACCAGAGCCCTTTGCAGCCTGATTGTCAATGAGGGCTGGATGTTCCTATCTGTGCACAACCTGAGGCACAGAAGGGCAGGACACCACGAGCCACCACCCCCAGGCATCTCTCGTTAATGTGCTCCCCCCATAAAACAACCTGCTATCAGCTAAGAAAATTATATACTGCGTGCTGGTTTAATTGGAATTTACAGTTTCCTTGTAAAGCAGCGCATGCAAGAGGGCACTGAGAAAAGCTGGAATGTTTTACAGAAGAGGCCAGCAAATTGTGGCTGAGCTGTATGGGAGTGATTAGCACCTGCCTGTCGGTACAAAGCAGCAAAGTCCACAAACCATGAGCTCAGCTTTTGGCCGAATGCAGAGACTGAAAGGCCTTAAGTTTTCCTGGGCAATAAATCCAGCGATTACTGAGATTATATTAACTCCAATTAACTCCCAATTTTTTTTTTTTTTTTTTTTTTTTTGGTAACAGCACAAACAGCCCTACTCAGATCTTATCCAGTTGGGCACAAGCCTTAAAGGTATTGCTTCCTGTGGGAAGGAGAGATGAGTCACATAGGAAAACCTGACCCTGTGACCTCTACTCTACTCACATGAGTAGACTCTAAGCCCTGATAGATCTGCTCAGCAATCAAGAACTCTCAAAATTTACAAATGTTTGTGATGAGAAAAACTTCTTCAGTTAAAAAAAAAAAAATTCATTAAAAATCACTTTTCTCTTTAAATGTTTTTCTTCAAATACACACATACAAGTAAATTCATTCTGCTAGCAGAGAACAACTTTTTAGCAATTTACTGACAAGCAAATAGTTTTGCCAGACACTTCAGCAAGATGAAAATACAGTTAAAAATAATTCCTATGTAAAAGCAGCAGTTTGTGTTTTTTTGGAGGGCTGGGTTGGCTCAGCTTGGGTTTGAGTTGTGTTTTGTTTGGGTTCTTTTTTCTTTGTTTGTTGTTGGGGCTTTTTTACTCTGTTGGATTCATTTTAATTACAAAGCCAACTGTGAGAGTAAAGATTGCAAAATTAAGGTCCTTGAGTTATTTAGTTGCTTTCAGCAAAACAGACAACAATCAAGAGGACTATTCTTCCCCATGAGGAAGATGCTTTGCAAGGGCCACCACGAGCCCTGGTGCACCCAGCTGAGATGCAGCAAAAGCATTCACTAGGAAATCTGCTAGGTTATAATGTTATTCATGCTCCAATTTATATATGCTGTAAATTAGGGGGAAAAAAAAAAAAAGAGTTTCTGCTGTGACAAAAGTGCTGGTTAGATGCAGACTTCTCCCACAAACACACAGGGAGAGAGGAAGAGGAAGGCAACTTCTCCCCCCCCCCCAGTCACAAAGTGCTGGTTAGATGCAGACAGGGCTAAAAAACCTGGCAGGAGCATCAGTCTTCTCCCACAAACACACAGGGAGTGAGGAAGAGGAAGGCAACTTCCCCCCCCCAGTCACTTCTTGCAGGTTTGGCTCTAATTCCTCTTACAGTCATGCAGCCCTTTTTATCGGTGGGGCTGTGTGAGCATGGCAGGAAGGCCCTAAATTCTTGTCTGTTTGTTAATACTGACTATCTTGGAGAGTGGAAAATGTCATTCTTCTGCCTATCAGTGCCAGAGAGATGATGAGCTTAGCAGGAAAAAGAGCAGCGGCAGTAGGATAACAAACATCTCCATCTCCCAGCACCTGCAGGGAGCTGGGGGAACACCTGGCATCAGCCTCGGTGCTGCTCAGAGGCTGCTGATGTTCTCTACACAACTGATTCCTCCCCAGCAGCAGCTGCTACCTGCAGCACACCCGGGGTTCAGCACCCAGCCAGTCCCAAACACGAAACACCTTTAACACCACCCTGTGTCCTCAGCACCGCTGCAAACATCGCTGAACCTGAGATCCTGCAAACATCCCTGAACCAACACCCTGAGCTCCTGCAGCTCCAGGAGGGCTCGGGCAGACAGGGCGTTGTCACACGTCTTCAAGCAGACACCACTTGGGAGAGAATAAAAGGCAGCACTTTCTCCTTGGATAATACTGACACTTTCACTTAATTAAAAGCGTTTAATAGGTGTCTCCCTCCCTCACACCTCCCTGCTAGCAGACACTTATTCAGAGCAGGAAGATTAACAACGCTTTTGCTACTTTGATGGTACCCAGCGCAAATTAAAAGTTAAATGAATCTAGTTAGTCACTTCAAGTACAATGCCTTTTATGTTACATTACTAGTTGGTTGTCTTTTTTTTTTTAGCCTGACACCCAAACTAGAAAGTAATTGGACACTTGCATGTTCACAGCATTCAGATCTTCTGTCTTAGTGTAAACCCATCTGAAAGCTTTGACTCAAAGTCATGAAGCCACAGGTATGTGAGGAGGGGGAATAATGTAATTGTTATGCAAAATTATCGACATCACTGGTTTATAGTTCTGTTTACCCCAGGGGCTCCTTTCAATGCCACGTCCTGTTTGGAAACTCGACTTTGAGCCAGAACAGATACAGCACCACAGCAACCACAAAGTCAGCCTGAGTATCCCAGAGGATGGAGATCCCCATGCCCTCTGGGCCCCAGCTCCAGTGCTAGACCATCCTCATGGGGAAAAATAATTAACAAAACAACAGCAGTGTTCATACTGTAAGGTCAGCGAGGGGATTTGACTGTTAATCTTTTATCAAATGTGCAATCTGAAGCAGCAGTGGTGTGATTGCATTTCTGCCTGAACCCCTGACCTCTGCTGTGCAGGGCTGCCAGGAACACATGCACAAGAGGGGAACAGAAGCCCTTTCAAGAGCATCTTTGCTTGCTGCCCATTTGATTGCTGAGGGGTAGGTTGTTCCTCTCCCTTCCCATGGAAGCAAGCTGTTGTTTCACTCCTCCGATAAAGCTGTTGGTGTGGTAAACTCAGCACGGAGATGCAGGGTTCAGCAGTTCAGGGAGGGAGCTGTGAAGCAGCCCTAGCAGCATAGACTGCTCAACCCATGTCTATTAAAAACCTTGCCCAGAGCTGCTCCCTCTCCACGCGGGTTTTTAGGCGCTGCTTTCCTCCCTTGACAGAAGTGCAGCTTGTAAACTGGGAACTGCAGCTACTCCTGTTAACAGGCTTCTCACTGTAAGCTGAGCCACACTGTTCCTCTCTGAATATTTTATCTGTTCCTAGCGTTGAGGAAAATTGCCTCCTTCCCTTTGCCCTCCTGTGTTGGCCAGAAAAATGAAGTTACACGATGAAGTACCTTCCCAGCAGCAGCAGAGTCACATCACCATGAACCAAATCCCCAGTTTAAGCCAAGTTTGTTTTAGAGAGCCCAGACTAATGGGCTCAATAAGCACTCGTGTGTCCATGCCTGTCTCTCTCTGCCCATCTCCAAGCTCTCAGACAGGATGCCCAAACATATCAGACATCAAACCCAGATCCAACAGCCCTCTCAACTCTTCAAGTCATCACTCCCCACCTCCCATGGTGGTTTTCCTTTTCTCTCTGCAGGGCAGATGCCACTCCCCAGGGCCATGAAACTGTACCTCTATCACATTTTCTCATCTCTGTATGAAGTCACAGTCCCTTTCTCCCAAATGTAACCATCAGACTGCAGTAATGCTCGAAAATGAAAAAGCCTATAAAAGGTACAATAATTAAAATTCCATTTTAATTCCTCTGCACAGGGGAAGGAGACAAGGTCTCCAGCACATGTTCTCCCACTACCACAACAGTTCGTGCATTGTGTTATAAAACTTTTCAGTGCCATTTATTTTTATTTGGCCTGTGAAATACTTTGGGGAAGGCCTCCTTGTAAATGGCCCATAAAATTTGACAGGAACTAAACCTCCTACTGTTTTTGTGACTGATATAAAAGAGAACCAACTTAGTTGGCACCCTTAATGCATGTTTTATGGGAAAAGGAAGACTGTCCCCTGTACAAGCAGTCAGTTCCCGAGCAGGCTGAGCTCAGGCCTGTAAGGATCTTTTGTGGCCTTTTACGAGGTAAGGCTTTCCCTATAAAGTTCGGGCCTCACCACAAACCCACTTCCCTCTGGGCTCATCCATTAATAAGCACTTTCATTAAAATTCCACCTTTCTTAGAGAAACAGCCGAGCTAATTTAACAGGAAATTGACTTTCGCCGTCACCCGCGCGCTCTGGCTGCGGTGACACCGGCCCGGCCTGCCCAGAGACATCCTGCCATTAGCATTTCTCCTTCGTGCATCGATTTCCAAAAGCCACAGAGCTCCTGGCACGGTTTGGGGAAAGAGGAAATGGGACAGTCACTCGGAAGATGCAGCTGCTTTCAGATAAACACCGAGAAGAGATGGATCCCTTGCATCCTTGGCAATCAGCAGCCTCAGGAAAGCACAGGAGCAGCAATGAAACTCAAAAATAGCAGTGGGTTGTGTGTCCAGTCAAACACAGAGATGTACAGCAGGAGGAGATCTGCTGGAGGGGATTAAGTGCAGGGCAGGGTCACACAGACGGTGGGCAGGGGTCTGGCTGTCAGTCCATGGCACACAGGCATCGTTCTTCTCCTTAGGTGTTACTACGCTACCAAAAGATCAGTCTTACAAAGAAAAACCCCAGCCTCCTGAGACAGACTACATTCCAGAAAATAAATTTCATCATCATGCCAATACTTTCAGAGCAGAGTTCATTAAATACATTATATGTATCCTGTATATTGGCAAACTTCAAAGAATTAAGGATTTTTTTTTTTTTGCTTTATTATAAAAATCTATTTTATTCTCTTTTGGCTTCCAAGACAAGCTTTCAGGTGGAAGGCTGTACATAACACCACTGTATTTAGAAATGAGAAATCAGAAACTACACTGACTCCATCTGTCCATAAAAAAACCACAGTATAAAAAATTCTATATGAATTTATTCTGCATTCTAGTGAGGTATCTCTCTGCATTTCACAAGAAAGTGTCCAGGGAAAGTGACAGGTTTATTTTTAGCCTTTCTTTAATCTTTGCAGAGTATGGCAGCAGATTGCAACCCATCATGAGTATCCCAAACTAGGCTGAGATATGCGGCTGAAAAAGAATGGGTTTAGATTGACTGTCATACTGCAAAGATATGGAGATGTTCTTAACAACCAGCCCCACTCCAGCTATAAGAAATTTGATCATATGCATTTCATTCTCAGTGTCACATATAAGTGGGAGATACATTTGTCACTGGATAATACATTCAGAATTAACAAGAAGAACTTGTCAGGTTTTGGCTGCAACCACTGAAGCTAAAGCCTAGAGCGAAATAAACTGTCAGATCAGAGCTTTGTTAAAAGGATTAAACCCATTCTTAAGGGTGGAGCTGTGGAAAAGCTTTTAAGCTTTATACTTACACCTGAAAGGTTTTAACCTAAGTTTCTAAAAAAGACTGACACAAACCAAACATTTTAAAAAACAACAGCTAATCTGACCTCAGAAGCAGAACCATCTCCAGGATCTGCTGTGTTGTGAGCCCAGCATTGAGCAAATGCTGCTGAAAACCCTGGATCCATCAGGCCGTCACTAATTATTGGCCACATTTTTTGGCATCTGCTCAAGTTGCTGTAGAATCAGTAACTGTTTTGTGGGTTAGTCTCATTACAGACCTACTACAGTAATTGATTTGCACAGTGGCCATGTGGTAACTCATAAAACTTTTCACAGGAGTCCCAATTCTGCAAATATTTCCTCCTGCACTTACAGGGAACAAAGCACCCTCTAGAAGCCAACGAGTTCAGCCACACGCCCAGCCTGCACGGAAGCATTGAGAGGGTAGATCATTGCAGTGCAGCCTTTATGTGAGGGGGGAAAAAAAACCTCTTTCCCGACATCCAATTAGTTTCAAAATTGCACCACATGATACCCTTGCAAATGAAGTAGGTGTTACCATCCCACTCCCCGGCAGCTGGGGAGGCAGAGCTGAACTCAGAGGTGCAGGGAGTTGCTCAAGGTCATACAGTAGCTCAGTCATAAATAGCACCCAGGTGCTCTGAGCTTCCTCACGCTACTTCTGCAGCATTTTGGGAGCATAGCTTCAGCTGCAGACAGGTTTTGAACGCACTCATTGTTTGGCCTGTCCTGCATCTGCTTCAGGATGGCAAAGAGCACAGTCTCTGCAGCAGGGAGGCTGATGGACACCAAAGCAGCTCAGGGGGGGCTGCTGCTGCACTGCCAGAGCCCTCCTTACACTAACCCAAAAAATGTGCATCACAGAAGGTCATCTGGAAGCAAGACAAAGGTGGAATCTGCAAGGAAAACCGTCCTTCTGCAGCCCTAACAAATACCTCCCTCCAGGGAGGCCACAACTCCAGCTGTCAGATGAAAGGCTCCACTATCACACATAACCTGTGGGCAAAATCTTCACAGCCCCAGAGTAATATCTGAAAATTCTGCACCCAAAATCAGCCAAGGACAGCCTGGATGGGACCAGCTTCCAGCACCTGGTCTGGTGGAAGGCTGTCCCTGCCCATGGCAGAGGGATTGGAACTCTGTGATCTTTCAGGTCCTTTCCAACCCAAACCATCTTATGATCAATAAAATACAAAGTTGGGTCCTTCAAATGCCTTGCAAAGCCCAGACACTCAGATAGCTGAGGGTGACCTTTACTTCACCTGTTTGGTCTCAAGGCAAGGTTATTGGGCTGTGCAACTGTGGGAGCTTGTGGGAGTTGGACTTCGCAGGACTGGACCCAAGAAAAGGGAGAGCCAGCTGCAGACCTCCTGGCTTTGCAGCCTCTACAATCCAAGGGGAAAGTGCTGAATGAGTGTGCATCACGCAAGCCAGATGTTTTGCCAAAAGTGCCATCAAATGAATGCTGATAAGACTAAAGTTTAATGATTCTGAGAGACATCAGGTAGACCTTTGCCGCTGTAATGGGATCACGACAGCTGAAGTCTAATTTCACTACAAAATTGGTACAGCCATCTAGGAATGTGAGCAAGTCTCTTAAATTCTCTCTGTCTCTCAGCCACATGATAGGAAACATCTCTATTGACTTCATCTGTGCAGGTTATCAAGTCATCAGAGCACAGCCTGTTGCTCAGCAGTGCAGCCCCCACCACAGCTGCAGACCCACAGCCCTCAGCCTTCCATAGCAAGCTCATATTTAATGCTGGCCTCTGTGTGGTGTGGACATTACTAAATCATTTTAAGGAATATGTTCAGGCTTCTTAAAGCAAGGAATTCTTGTTTCACATTTGAAGTCAGTTGTGGTTCAAAAAGGCTCAGTTGCCCCACCTGGGAGGAAAAACATCATAGCTTTTTTAGTGATCAAACCAAGCTCTGCAATCTTCCAACACCTTTAATCATTGTGTACCATAACTGTGCAGCACCACTCCCTGTGTCAAACTCTGCTCTCACTCCTCCTGCTTTTTACACCAGCCTGCTTTAGGGCTGGGTTGCTTCAGGGGGGGGGGGGTTTTAATATTTGAACTCTATTGTGGTAAGCATTGTACACTCACTGAAGTATCAATATACCTTAGCCACCATTCCTGGCAGGTAATTAGGTTTGTTGCTTTCAAAAAAAAAAAAATTCAAAGCAAATAAAATAAAAAAGTGTAATTATGGCTTGGGAAGCACTGGTCTAAATTTTTCTGTTCTCAAAAGTCCTCTAGGGAGACAATGAATGAGCACTACTTATTGATTTCATCCTCCTAACACTCATACACAAGACTTGCTGGAAAACAGGACCCCTTGCTAGAAATCACCGCTGTCCTCAGCCCCCCCAGGAAAACAGGGAGAGGGAAACACAACTGAAGGCACTTGAGTTGAAAAGGAAAAAAAAATAGAGAAGGAAAGAAAAAAAAAAAAAAAGAAAAAGAGGGCAACAGTTTCAGCTTTCATTATAAGCACTGTTATATCAACAATGGCTGGGGAACAAAGGAAGCCATTTCCACCAGTTCCTGCTTCAATTAGTTATTTGAACTAGTGAAGATTGTGCCACTTTATCTCCCCCTTGTAACATAATCATTGTATTTTACATCTCATGAGAAAAAAGGCCTGCCAGAGGACGTTATCTGGCTCTGGGTCATACATCACAGGAGATAACATCGTTATTCATGTCAAAAGGGATGATCAAGGTCTTCCTGTTTTATCAGCGATTAGCCAGGAAAGAAAAGCTGCTGCTGCTGCTGGCCGGGAGCCAGGCGCTGTGCAAATCACAGGAGCGCTCCTTTCCATCCATTCCAGTCCCGGTGCTGAGCAAATCACAGGAGCGCTCCTTTCCATCCATTCCAGCCCTGGTGCTGTGCACGGTGAGATCTCCCCAGGGAGGGTCTGATCCTGCTCCCACCTCCAGCACCTGCTCTAGCCCCCTCTGCAGAGCAAGGCTGGCAGCCAAGCCAGGCTTTTAACAACTTGGGGTAGTCTGGGAGGCACCCAAGTCCCTTGGGAAGGAGCCAGCCCATCCTCTCACCCCCACATGCCCTCACCTTGGCTGCTGCCATCTGCGCTCCCCTCCATCTGCTGTTTGCACCGCTCCTGCTCATCCTGCCCACAGATGGCTCTGCGGTAAGGCTGGGGCACAGCTCAGCCTCTGCCACTCGCTGAATTATTCCACTTCCCAAGCACTTTCCCTGGAGCTCAGGGCTCTTCACTCCTGAATACTTAGCATATTCCCATTTTAAGCATCTCGAGCAGTTTACCTACTATCTGAGAGCAACAGTAAAACCTACACACCTTATCTCAGCTACAAGCCCAAAGGGAGTGAGAATTCAGTGCCTCGTGCCTCCAACACTAACAAAAAGAAGAAAACGGCTGCCATTTGAAAAATACACCATGTTGAACTACAGAGGTAAATTCCGTGGTGGCTTCCTGGAGCTGTTGAGCTTTATGTGCCTGAGGCAGGGTTCACTGAACCAAGAAAGTGCTTCCACTCACTTGCTGAGCTCCAGCACTGTATCCTCTGGCAGTAACATAGCATCATGGAAATACAGTGCCCGAAATCACCAGGTAAGGCTCATCTGAGCAGGGCTTTACTGCTTCCTCCCACCCAACTGGCAATAGAGAGGTCCATTCACCATCAGTACTGTCATAAATCAACGCATGTAGAAGATCTTGTGCATGAGCTGGGTAATTATTTTAAGAGGAAATACGTACAAGGTGTGAGCATTGCTAAAATGCAAAAAAAACCCCAAAACGTTGGTGCGATTAACAAGCACAGAACCCCATAAGGGATACACAAGCTCCTGATGTGGGGAAAGAAAAAAGTCCTTTGAATGCATGCTTGGGATGGATGCATTTTGTAGGTTTTAAAAATCTTCTCAGATTGTCTATCATAGGCCAGAGATGAGGAAAGACACACAGAAACTGCTATATCAGAACACTCCAAAGTTATTCCAACAAGCTACCCCAGCTCATAGCCCAACATGCAATTGTGCTGTTGCAGCAGCCAACCTGAAACCGGAAGAGTGTTAATAGCAAAAATAAAGTGTGAACCAAAAGCTATTAAACCTTGCCATACGTTAAAAATAATAACATAAGAAACCTGAGACCAAGTGCCATTTCCCTTCAAAAGGAGATAATATTAAAAAATGACTCAGCAACTATGAGTCAGGATGGGAAACTTGACCCAGAGCCAGCGATTGTAGCTGCAGTGGAAACGGGCACAAGGCTCTGAATTGCTGCTGCTGGCATGTTCATCACTGCCAGCCCTGCCAAACACAACGTGTGACCTGTCTGCAGCGCTGCCCGGGCCGAGCTCACCACAGAGAGCCTCTCAAAGTCAGATGTTCCTCCAGATGAGTTATGAAAAGGAAACATAACTGCTCAAACAGACCACAAAAAATAAGCCCGGTTAAGCCAGCACAGCTGGGGCGCTCTCAGGTCACACAGTTAAACAGAAAAACAGCAAGTTTGAGGCACAGGTTTTGGGTTTTCTTGGAAGGGGCTGTGCTGGAAGGCTGGGAGCAGAACTTTTCTGAGGGCAGAACTTTCCTCTTGCCCACTCACAATGCTGAGGTGATGATGTACAGCAGCTGTACCCCAAAGGAGAACCTAAACCTCATCATCCTTTTGAGTCTGGGCACAAAAGGACTTTGACTGTTGGGCATCTTGTCTGACCAGCTGAGACAGCTGGGTCATCCCAGCTCTTACAGCAGAGCCATGGCTTGGGTTTGCCACAGAAATCATGAAAGCAGAGCTGGAAGCAGCACCCTGGCACCCACTAGAGCTTCAGGTCCTGCAGTGCCCCTCCTGCTCCTCACAGCTCCACAAGCAACAGGTCCTTGCTTCTTTGTCATCTTGGGGATGCATTTTGCTGCCTTGCCATGCCCAGGACCAGGAAGAATTTGCACTGCAGTTTGGCTCAAGCTCAGCTGATGTCCCGGCTGCTCATGAGGCAGATCATGGGAAGCTGAGCTGTACAGAGGGAAGTCACCTCCACTGTCACCATCAAGATAAGTCAAGCTGATAATTTGGCTTCCACCCACGGACATCCTGGGCAAAAATATTCAGCCCTCATGAGCTCCAGTTACTAGAAATCATGGGATCCAAACTGGAAAAGGCTGGCAAATAAATCCATGAGTGGTTAGCAAACCCTGCACTGCTCTTTTGGAGCAAGAGCCAGGAGATCACTATCTAGATAGAAGAATTCATAAAGTTTTACTACAGAGATCATATAAGCCCTGCAACCTTTAATAAAGCCATTGTAATTACAGAGGACTCTTATTTTTTAAATCAAACCTTTCAAGTAGCAGGTATATAAAAACACAGTTGCATAAGCTGCCAAAAAGGAATCAAGCAAAATATGTTCTCTCCCAGTAATTAGTATTTATTAGTGGTAATTTGCATGCAATCCCTCATCAGATCTAGAAATGCCAACCCTGAGCAACTGCCCTGTTTGTCCTTTGGGCAAACTAGCCTTGCTCACATCCTGTCAAACCTAATAGACCTCAAAAGACCAGCAGAAGAGCTGGTGCTTGCTGCCACAGGAGGATCCTTATCGAGCAGGTAGCAAACTCCTCACAGGGCACAGCAGCAGAAGCTACAAAGCAAACCCCATATCTGAGCTCCGTTAATTAGCTGATACATCTTGAGTTTATTCTAATCTTGTCCTCCTCAATGGTGGTCCAGGCCATCCCTCTGGTAGAGTCCTCCCAGGAAGCAAAGCCTCTCTTGCAGGATTTTCCCAGCCTGCCTGGAGCACTTTTCCCACAGCCCTGCAGATCCCATCAGGAGCACCCTGCCCCCAGAGCTCCAGCCCTGCAGAGGGGCCCCCCAGCCCCCAGCTGATGGGATCAGCGTGGCTGCAGGAGCAGAGCCAGGAGCACAGAGCTGGATGCAGCCTGGCAGGGCCAGCCCGAGTGCAAACCAGCCCAGATCCGAGCTGGAAGGGTCTGTCACAGAGAACTGCTTCTACGCCCACCCCAGGAAAGCTTTCTGGGGTTGAGTAATGGATATTAAAATACCAGGGAGATGAAATCCATCTGCAAGTATTTCTCGTGGAAGCATTGTGCACTACAGAAACTGCATACACTGCTCCAAGCCAAAAGTGTTATTTTGCATGGGCTGTACCACATGGTTATTTTTATTACTACACTTCATAAAATATTTCTGAAGTTTCCTGGAAGATACTGTTTCACATGCCACCAACAAACACAAAGCTTGCTCCAAGCAGCTCCTGACACATATGCAGAGAAGAAGAAAAACAAATAATCACCTAGAGCTTTTTCATAAACCATATCTCTTGTGCACTGCAGAGATAAGAGCCGTGACTTGTGATGGATGGGGCCTTCACTGGAATCCCACTCATGCAGAGCTTTCCCTGAAAACCACACACTCACTCCATCAGGGGTCTCCTTGGATCTCACCAGAGTGCAGGACAGTTTCCCACACAAGTTGCCAGACACAGCCTGCCAGCACAGTCCCCTCTGCCACCACATATGGTCACTCTGTGACTGCTGCAGCCTGAGGGGAGCCAGAAGGGGTTTTTGGGTGGCAGCAGCAAACCCCAAAGTGTGCTGCTCAAAGCCCTCACCAGCAATTCACCCCTGTGATTTTCACCTCTAGTTCTGCAACAGCTGGACCTCAACAGCACAGAGAGAGCCCTGAGCACTCACACGTTCATCCCAGCCCAGCTCCTGAGCAGCCATTGCCCACAATGTGGTTTTGTAGCCTGGCTCTGCTCAACAACATCTCCAGTAATTGGTATTTTTGTCCCACCTCCACAGCTGGAGCACCACTGGGATCAGCAGTGATAGGGTTAGCCCAGCAGCTTCAGCTGGCAGAAAAGGAAACACACATTTAAAAAAAAAAAAAAAAAAAAAAGGCACAATAGTATTTTAAATAAATGTGGAGTGATAGCTCTTCTTAGAAGTGCTGCTATTAGGCAGCAGCTTGGAAAAAAAATAATGTCTGATAAAAAAAAAGCATTTAAAGTGGTGCTTGTTTATTCACTGATTTCTTAGGTGTTTATCAGCTGGGTATGGGTTAGCAAGGCATAGCAACACACTGAAAAATTACTTTTAAATCTCATACTGTGACAAAATAATAGCTGGATAATAATGCAATGATTTTTAAAGCCCACTTTACAGGGGATATTAATGAAGATATTCCCTAACTTCTAAATTACTGATATTGATTATATCTGTATAATGAGGATGGATAGGATTTCAATTTGAGAGTTAATGCAAGTGCTGAAATAATTGCACATGAAAACACTTCCACAACTCAGTTACTTTTGTTTCTTTAGAAATGTTGACTTGAAACATATTAACAGATTACTGAGATCTTAACAGAGAACATCCCAAATTCCTCATTCATGTTTCAGTCAAGTGGGTATTTCCTCAATGATTTCTCTCTAAATTTATTACAAGTGTCACGCAGAGAAGAATGTGGATTAAATACCTCAGTGTGAGAAATTGTTAATTTTGTCATACTTAATTGAAATTTTTATCCCTGAAAGACTGAGGGGCTCCAGGCAGGATCTAGCTATAAAGAAAAATAAAATCTATGATTCCTCTATTTCCTTTGGAGCCAAAGGAAGACTAGAAGGAAGCAGTGCTAAAAGAAATAATAGTCATAAGCCTAGACATCCAAAGAACCTTTAGTCTTTTAATAAATGATTAAATAATTTGAATCCTTATAATATCAACAAAAAAATTACTGGGAATAGAGGGTGATTGTCCCATTGCTACTGGATAGTGGTGCCAGTGTAATTAATAACTCTCTCCTGGATCCAAATGCAGACTCTGGAAAAGGCTTGTCTTTGCAAGAATTAACATACAAATGGGGAAAACCAAACAAAAATTGTTGATCCACAGCTCTGAAAAAGAAGCACAGATTTATCAAACCCTTCCTCCAAGAACACACCTGCCAGAGAGCATTTATAATAAAAGTTATCCATAGCAGTTATGGACAATGACACTCAGCACTAAGTCCTAGACTTACTCATTGCTCCTGCCTCAAATCCCTTTGCTTTTTCCTTTCCAAGAACACACTTGCCAGAGAGCATTTATAATAATAGTTATCCATAGCAGTTATGGATAATGACACTAAGCCCTAGACTTACTCATTGCTCCTGCCTCAAATCCCTTTGCTTTTTCCTTTGCTCTGCTTTTGCTTTCCTGGGGTTCATGTGCAAAATAAAGAAACCTTAAAGTACTTAGTTTCAAGCTTCCTATTTATCCAAGTTTCCAAAATTAAGAACCTGCAAACAGCAAGCTCTCTGCCTTTCCATTCAGCATTAACCACTTTGGGATTTGCAGACTTTTTTCTTTTTAATTAACTCCAAAATCTTCGCTGCAATATTTAGGGGAGGAGATGTATCCTGGAAAGGAGGTGCTTAAGATAAGAGTGAATATTCCTGCAGGTTTTTTTGCTCACAACTTTGCATACACAATCAGTAGTCAGAGTTTAGTTTATTGACAAAGTTTGTGGCAGATCAGACAAGGTGTTTGTGAGATATGGGACTCTGAAAAATGAGGTGCAATTCAGCCTTTGAAATATTCCTCTAACAATTTATCCTGGAGCCATATCTCTAAACCTACTTGACCTAGAAACTTCAGGTTTGTTTTATTCGAGAGTCCTTGGCTAGATTCAGTGCACAGAAATACTTGAGATAAGGTCAAAGTCTTATTTACTATATGCTACCCCCCAGCTGGGTTTTCTTTTTGTTTGTTTATTTTTTTCCCCTTCCTTAATCCATCAAACACTCCTTCAGTCTGTAAAAAGACTGTAAGACAGGCTCTGCCAGGGTTTTGGCAGGGATTAGTGGCTGTGTGGGGATGTGGACACAGAAACACCATCACTGCTCAATTAGCTTGACTTCCAGAAGATTAATTCTTGCTCCCCAGCTATTCCCTGGGATCCTCACACACTGGCACTTGATTCACTCTCCTGGAGCTACACAGACACCAATACAGAACCACTCTATAAACTGCAAAAGGAAAATCACTGCTGTCCAGAGCCAGCAGACATCAGCACAAGCAGCAGCTTCCACACACCCACAGCAGAGGGGCTCCCCAGGATCAGGGCAGGAGTTTTCCAGACAAATCCCACACCATTCTAAGGGAGAACAAAGGAAAAGCCTTGGATGCAGCATTTGGTACCAAGGTTTTCTGCATCACTCAACTGCTCAACTCCAGCTTCACCTGGAGCAATGCAGATGCACCCAGCACAAAACCTGCTGGAGGGTTTGGAGAGCCTCACTAACTCAGACAAGCTGGCACCTTCAGGCTGAAGGTAGGAAAGCTTAACAGGACAAAGGACACAAATTCAGATTTGTGGTCATACAGTGGGGTGGGTTTTACCCAGAGCAGGAGGGGAACCTGAGAGTAGAGCTGCCAGACAGTTTCATTTTATTCCAGCTGTCATTAAGAACAAAAATGCAAAGCCTGCAACTGCTGAAAGAATAACTTCATCCTGGGTTTATGGATGTTAACTTAGCTTGTTAAAGTCATCTGCAGCAAGAGAGAACTCAGATGTTCTAGAAGTGTTCCCCATGGCATAACATCTTCACTTAGTATCTAACATTAGACAGACACATTACCTCAGCTTTCCTCCGTGATGTCGGTCCTAGTTTCTGGCACATATAAGGCACTCAAGCTTCTGGAGTCAGAATCAAAAATGGAGGGGACAACAATCAGCAGCTCTTTGGTGGCCCAGAGGACACCACAAAGCTTTGACTGAAGCCAAGGCTTTGACTGAACACCAAGAGATGAGGGATCTCATCCCCAGGAAAGGCACCAGGACCCCTCCCTGACCCTCTTTATCAGCCCCTGCTTTATCACTCCCATCAGACCTCACCTTCCCTTCATCTGTGTACTGGGCCAGCATTGGCTGTAAATTGCCATCCATGGCAGATGGATCAAATTGCTTTTGACCTTGCAATTTCAATAATCAGTTGGCTTTTCACCTGTCACCTACCTTGACAAGCAAATTGATGTTGCAGATGGGGGAAAAAAAAACAGCAAGGAGGAGGGGAAGAGAGGGGAAGGGGTGAGAAATGACAAGCTTTTCCTGTCTTGCCCCAGGTGAGTGTTGCAAATTGGCAGCAGTGGTGAGGGAGTCACCCGGGGTTGCCATGCAGTGATTTGAGTATTAACAAGCATCCTTCATTGTTTTAATCCATAATGTGTAATTAACCCCTTGGAGCCAACAAGTCTGGGAGTGCTCTTGTAAGGGCTGATGTAAAAGGCAGCATGACACGCTACACTGGGAATTCCTGACAGCCCACCATCAAAGGTTTAATCATATGCAATTTATGCCTTTGCAGTTTATTATATATTGGGGCTTGCTGGAACCTCTCCTGTTATCATGCACCAACATGCAACAGCTCTGTGTAATCTCCAGTTGAGAGCATTGTCTCACAAGTGCCCTTTCCCCACAGGAAAAACAACAAAAAAAAAAACCAACAAAAACCAAGCAATAACAAGGCACTCTTAAAGAGTCTAGACTGTAAATTGAATAGGAGGAGATGGAGGCTGAGAATGGAAGATATGAATGTAGCTCCTTTAATACAGGAGATCACGCATACATAACTTGCTTTAACTCTTGTGACAGTTTTGGAGCATACAGAGGGATGCCTGTACAGAAAGGGTTGACTGTTCTGGGCTTTAAAATACTTCCATTAAATATGTATATATCACTTTTCCCAGATGGAATTTCTTAATACCCAATATATGCATTGTAGCAGCAGGTAACAACAGAGAAATATTTATTAATATACAAACTCTACAGCAGCAGGCTGCCCAAAGGAAACCGCTGAGACTCAGTTTTTGTGGACACTGTCAGCTCCAAGGGACTCTCTGCTCCAAGCTAGAACAGAAAAAGCAGCTTTTCTTCTGGCTCCAGTGCTGGTTCTGCACAGCAGAACATCCCCATGCACAAGACTGATGAGTTGAGCCTGGGGAAAGTCACGATATCCACCCAAATTTCTTTGTATTTGAAGACACAGCAGATTTCAGCCATCTGGGGATGGATCCTTTTTTTGCACTGGTGCTAGTGATGTTCTTTTAAAAGACAAGACAAAAAAAAAAAAAAAAAAAAAAAAAAAAAAAAAAACAAAAAAAACAAAAAAAGAAATCCAGAGAACCCAGGAGCCAAGATTCTCATAAAATCAGTGAAATCAAGAAGTTGGGATTTAAATTTTGCAGGAAATCTCATGAAGATCTCAGTGTGGTTAGCAGTGAATTGGGGGAAACCAAAGTATGTTCCAAATCCAGAAGTTAATCACCTAAAGTACTGATGAGACTCCTGCACCCAAGAGGGTGCACTCCTGCACTCCTGCACTCCTGCCTGGACCACAATCTGATCCACAGAGTGCAGGCAGATGACAGGGAGGAAAAATGCAGTATTATGCTATAGATGAGGAACAAGACAATTAAGTGACTTTATAATCACAGGCAATATATATTTAAGTGGCTTTAAATCACAGGCAATATATAACAGAAATGAGGGGTGAATTTAGACCTCCATAACTGTCATCCAAGATTATTGGCACAAAGCTGGCACACAGTGCCAGAGAGAAGCACAGAAGAGTCACCCAGAAGTCACGGTGTTAGAAATGATGGACAGCTCCCAGATAACAAATGCAAATAGATCTTCCTTGCAAAACATAGCAGGATGTTTTTCACATTATCACCTCTCAAAGACAAGGTCTCAGTGCACACAGGGATGCTTCCAAACAGAGAGGATTTACTTGTTCTGCAGCAAACACTGAGCCGGGAGTTTGCCTTCGCTGTAGCAATGCCACTGGAGGAATGTCATCCTCACCCAGGTCTGGGAGTGACACAGGAGCTCCCAGCAATGAGAGATACAGGATCACATGGCAGAACACCTGTGATGGGAAATATCTTCTCAAAGGGTAGCTCAGCTCTTCTGCTTTCTGGTTTGCAGAGGAAAAAAGAGGTAAAGGTGGTTTGAATTCATGGAACATCATCAGTAGTGCTGAATGCTTGCATTAAAAAAAAAAAAAAAAAGTTGCAAAGAATGCAGCCAAACAGGCATATTCCTCCATTCCCACTCAGAATCCATCTCCCACATCCCTCCTGCAGGGCTGTGTGTCTTTAAATCTCGTACCAGCACCTCCTTTCTTCCTGCCTCTGGGCTGAGGATGCCTGTGCCGTGCTAGCAGGGCATTTCCCGGTGGGTGGCAATGGATTATGTATTCATGGCTGCACAATGCAAACTCTGGTGGCAGAGGAAGCAGAGGTCACACAATCGTTTGCTGCCGCTCACCCTCCGCTGGGCTCTCACTGCAAGGTGGGGTGAGCTCACATCCTCCCTCCCAGCCCAGCACGCCCTCCCGGCTGGATTTACAGCAAAAGCAAACCCAAGGGGCTGAGCCGTTTGATGTAATCGGGGAACAGCTGTGAAAGGAGAAGCAGCACTGGGCTGCTGGAGGGCTGGGGTGTGACAGCTCAGCTGGGGCTGCGAGCAAAGCCAGCTGCTTCTTAGAGCTGCTCTGGAGGGGTTTGTGGGGACCAGCTCCCCTCTCCAGGGTTTCATCCACTGCAAGCTGGATTCCAGCTCATCCCAGCCCTAGATATAATTATCTCTGAGTAGAAACAACTCCACCAAGAGAGAGTCAACATCTATAAGCTAAAAGCCCTTATTCTGATTTTTGCAGACTTCTCACACATCCTTCCCCCAACTTTGAACAGCTACTGTCGCATCAAAGTTCAGAACATCAAATTTCATAGCAGAGCTATCTACCCAGGAGCTGATCACCTTTCTCACAACCAGGAAGCAATTTGGGCTCTAACTTCTCCATTCTGGGATCCAAGTCAGCAAACCCCTCTTCCCAGGTCATTCCTGGTGTATCCAATACTGTACTTCAGAGAGGCCCTGATCAGTAACAAGGTGCTAAGAGGAAATCAGTCATTAACAAATAAATATCCAAAAAAACCCAGATCCAGTTTAGGATAAGCAGAACTGTTGTAATCTGGGCTGCTTGGGTTTCCACTGCCAGACACACACACCCACAAATCAAACATTCCTCTGCATTTCAGAGGAGGGATTGTGACAGAGCAAAAGCAGGTCTGTGGGTGTGTTTCCCTATCTCCCCTTAAGCCTGTTCTCTTGGCATCTATTAAGAAATCACTGTGCATTATTAAGATATCTCTTAATTAGCATTAACTACATTACACTTCAATTTTTCATAGGCAAACCAGATCCCTTTACAGCTGCATAATGTCAATAAATATCAGATGAGCCTCAACCTCACATATGTTCAGCTTTGAAAGAAGTGTAGCTTCAATTTGAAGTGTCCATCATGCAGAAGGAGATCTGATACAGAAACTCTACTCTGCCATCATCCTCTGACTGCTCCCTGAACGTGAGTGCAATGTACAGAGCTTCAGCTGAGCAGAGCACCTCCTAGAAAAGGGTGTGGAAGCCATTAAAGTTTAAAATGCAATCATGTGCATGGAGGAGAGGTCATTCCTTCACACTGCTTTGAGTTCAAGGGAAAAAGAAAACAGTAAAGTATCTCAGCTGATTAGAAGAGGTCAATGGAAAAGGACTCGAAAATGGGAGAGGTGGGGGAGAGATCCCAAAATAACTTAGACTGCAGTGTCCACATGATGCCCAGAACAAGGAGCAGGGCAGCTTGGTCAGGACACTGCCACCCCTGGCACATTCCTTACCCTCTCCTGGCCTCAGCTCACCCAGAGAAGCCAGGCCAGGGCAGGCTTACACAGATGTATTCTGGTTTTCTTCAGAACCACCCGAATTTTGAAGTGAAAAATGTCAGGTGAGATGCAGCTCACATGGAAATAACCAGCCACTGGTCAGGGCTGACCTCTGTCCTTGGCCTGGGTGGAGCTGCCAGCACAGGGCAGGGATGCACAGGGACAGGGGACAGAGTGGGGACATCTGACATTCTCCCACCTCCCCACAGCCTGTCCCATCCTGGCCTGGTGGGAGGAAAGGTGAAAATATGGGAGACAGGTCTTACCCCTGGGAGACATCATGTGTCCCTCCCCAAACCTGAGGACAGGCAGAAAGATAAAATTGAGCTCCCAGCTGTTCCATGAGGGAGCAGGTCAGAAGAGGCAGCCTGCTGTATTAATAAAGCAGGACAAAGAGTGCCAGAGGTGAGGAATACCTCACCCATGCCCCATTGCCCCCTTCCTCACCCTCCACCTCCACAAAACTTCTCTTCAAATATAGGGGTGATATTTTTTAACAGCAAAACTCCAGAAAAATGTGGGGAAATGGTGAACTGTGCTTCTCCAGCAGCATAAATATATACATATATTTTTCATAACATAATTCATTCTTAACCAGGTCTCTGTCAAGCTCCAATATTGGTTAAAACCTGTGGAAGCAATAATTTATAAATTACCAACAGTAGCAAACAAACAGCTTTTTCAGCATCTGCCATTGCTTGTGACAAAAAATATATGCAAAGCTCTGGAAATCACAAGGTGTCACCTGAAGAAACATGCCAGGACGAGTTTCCCCATCCATCAGAGTGACCAGCACATCTAACCACAGCTCAGAGCAGCAGAAAACAAATGCTTCCAACAAGCTGCTCTGTATTTGCTCTGGTGACTAACAGCTTGGGGGAAAAATTTTTGCAAGCAATTTATGAGTGGAAAAAAAAAGGTAACACTTGAATATTATTCATTACAAATTATTCATGCTCTTTTTCATGCAAGTAGTCTGCCCATTCATCAAAATTTTTGTTCCATCCAGGACTGAGAAACAAGCTGTTACTCATTTTTATTTTCTTGCATTGCGCTCAAGGTATAATATATGAAGAAAGTCATATTCTGCTTGTGCACAGGCAAAGGGCAGAATTACAGAGTGGAAAACTGCAGGCAGCAGAGCCGTGGGGCTGCAGGCAGCAATCCTGGGGAAGGCACAGCACTGTTGGTGGTAAATCCAGAGAGGAAGCTTTGCTGTCAGTGGGGAAAAGCCAGGCTTTGGATGGCACCCCTCCTTCAGCACTGCCTCTGGAGCAGAAGTAGTGAAAAACCTGCAGAATCTGCTGTCAGCCAGCACAGAGGGTCCCAGAACCAGGGAGCCTCCTTGTCCCCTGGAGGGCTGAGGGCACCGTGTCTGGCCAGCAGCACTGCCTGGGGACACAGGGCAGTGACTGATGGGCTGAGCTGCTCCCCTGGCCCTGCTGCACAGGAGGGAGGAGGCAGCACATGCACCTGCACAGGGATTGAGTCATTGCATGTGGCAGGTAGCAGACGGGCCTTTGCATGCATAATTATCCAATCTGCATCGGTGATAATTGCCTGGGCGAATCCGGCACGCAGGCGGGTGTTATCCTGGGCTTGTTAGACTGCTGATAGAAAGGGGGGAAAAAAGATAAAAAAAGAAGCCAGACTCGCTTATGCATTCCTGTTTTGTTGTTTTTCCGTCTCATTGATTAAAATGTGAGAGTGGATTTAGCCTTAATGAATGTCAAGGGCTCTCTTGCTGGAAGGAGAACCAGTTCAGGCGGTGCTCTGCAGACTCGGGCGTGGGGCTGTGCCAAGGCAGAGTGCCCCGACTCGCAGAGCTCCAGCCCCACCAGAGCAGGGCACAGGGATGGGAACGCTGCCTCCCATCCATCCTGTGTGCCTGGGCTGCCCATCGAGGGGGAAAGCAGAAGGAAAAGGCAAGCCAGGCTGGCGTGGAGGTGTCAGAAACGCCCTGGTTGTCATTCTGCTCCTGGAGCACCCACCCTGCCCAGGCAGAGGCAGCAGCTCCTGCTCTGCCCTTGCAGAATGAAGTGTTTACCTCGAGCCCTGCCTTCCTGCAGCAGCTGGAAAGTAGGCTGAAATACAGGAAACATGACATCATTTGCCTTCTCCCAGCACAAGATAGATTAGCTCCTTTGTAAGGGGAAGCGGCGGTGAGAAACACACACCCCCAGCAGTAAATTCCACTATTACACAGACACATTTATTGGGAGATAACAAAAGAAAGCTGCTTCTGCAGTGACTTTTTGGACAGAAAAGAGAAGACATCTATTTTATTCTTTGAAGTAGATGCTGTGTAGGAAATGGCTAGCTTTTTACAGCTGGCTGTGTTTTCAGCTATAGCTTTCCCCAAACCTGCTCCTGAAGCTATGTGCTGTATGAGTCACTCCATCAAATAAAGAGCAATAATAAGTTATTGTGGGCACCAGGCTTTTAGATTTCTCAGTCTTCTCATCTGAAGAATAAAAATTACCCCCTTCCTGACTTCTTAACTTTGTTGGCCAAACTTTAAAGCTGTGGCTGAAAACCAAGCAAAACTACCAACTATGCTACTGTAGTGCAACTGGTTTCATGTAGTTCAAAGTCAACATTCCTGGGTTCATTTCCCAGCTCTGCCATGGCCTTTTCTTTTCCTTTTTTTTTTTTTTATTAAACCTTCATCGATCATTTGATGAGTTTTTCCTCTGAAAACAAGCCTGTCCTGAAGGACACCAGGAGGTGCAGGAATTCATACAAGCAAATTGTTTTAAATAATTATTTTCTTGTATAAAAAGTCAAATAATTAAATTAGTTGCTTCTTCCTGAAGAAATTAAAATTTAAGGTAAATGTAACCCTCCATGGCTGTCATATCCAGCATTTTTTTAGAATAGACTGCAAAGCTGGTCAGACCAGGGCTTTTGACAGGGTCAGATGGGTTAGATCTGGGAATATTTCACAGATTTTCTGCAATTAGGCTCTTTCTGCACTGTTCTCTGCATTTTCCTATTTCTCAAACCAAAATCTCCCTCCCATCAGCCAGCTCCTTCCCTGCAGCTCCACTGCTCAGTGCTGGGATGGCTGGGGACAGGATGAGGTGTCCATCAGGGACTCTGCAGGGAGGACACACAGCTTTGGCACTGCTTTGGGTGTGGGGCAGCCCTTCTGTCTGCAGCAGCTGATGCAGCTCCAACCTTGCACTTCACACTCAAACAGAGAAAGGAAACCCCCTCTGTGTGCCTCTGCACACACTGCTAATTCCCACAGAGCTGGGGAACCTGCCAGGAAGGAGGGGTTTTTTTGGTTGGTGGTTTTTTGTTTGTTTGTTTGTTTGTTTGTTTGTTTGGTTTTTTTTTGTTGTTGTTTTTTTTTTTTTTTTGAGAGGGCAGATCCTGGAGAGGTCTGATTTCTAGCTGGGAAATGCATTATGCATCTGGTACCTTGGGGAATCCATGGAGAAGGCTGAGAGAGGCTGGCAGTGGGTAGCTATTAAATATATTGCAGCTATTATTACTGTGGAGAAGGCAGGCACCAGAATATCATTGAAGGGGGGTGAAGAGGAGAAATGCAAGCAAAATATAGGCATCACATAGGAAATGGCACCATCTTCAGAAAGTAACTCAGGGAAATGCAAAGTGCTGGTAAAACGAGCTGGAGCAGGCAGTTTTTCTGCAAATGTTCCCACATTGACCCCTCCACCTGCTCTTCAGGCACCATCAGAGCCCCATTTTGCACTACAGTGGAATGGTTAAACCCAGCAGAAATGCAGCAAAAGTAAAGGTTATGTGCTCAGTGTGAGATTCCGCAGCCAAAAGAGCTCATTGACTCCAGGGGTCCCTGGGTCAGGGATTTGCTCGTACAGATTTGGTTGGAGCTATTCTGGGAAGGATGGTGGCTTGTTCTCCTGCTCTGCCTGTGCAGCCAGGTGCTTTGGGAACACCTGGCACCACGATACCCTGTGAACACTGCTTCTCAGAGGTCAAATTGCCATGGCCCTGAGGACTCTGCAGTTTGGAGGAGATGGTCTGGGGGCAGGAGCAGGCAAAGTGCAGGGCTCTCCTTCATTTCCTGGTTTTGGCAGCATTGCTTCCTTAGAAATAAGAATTAAGGCTATTCTAACCGTTTTAGAATTAAAGACTCCACCCAAAGCCCAGTGAGGAGGAAGGAGAGATTCCCAGTGAGCCCGAGAGCCAGCCCACAGTGCATGTTTCTCTCCTGATTTATTGGAGACTGAAGCTCACACTCCCGTGGGATACCCAGCAAAGAACAAATGAAATTAAGGCTGCTGCCTTTGGAAATCAGATTTCAAGACAATTAACTGCTGCCAAAAGCTTGCTGTTCACATTACAGCCCCTAAAACTGCAAAATTCTGCCTTTTATTCCTCAGAGGTCCTGTGGTAGTTCACGGTTCTGTTAAGACAAATAACTCTTTCCACCCATAAATACCCCTCTAGCTTTCACCTCTCAGTTTTTCTGTTAGTGTCCTAGATCTGCTGCCAGGAAAGCATCCTTGTAAAGATTGTCATAGGAAAGTAGATACCACATGATCTAAACGCTGCACTGATGGGAAGTAAATCACTGCATTCTCACTTCAAATGTGATGGCATTCAGGGCTCATGTCAAAATCTGGATCTCTCTGTGCATGGGGCGATGCAGACTTCCAGCAGATAACCCCTACACAAAAGGTAGAAGCAATTGGAATAAAGGTGTGTTGAAAGCACCCCTTTTATTCCACTTTGTTGAAAGAAGAAGAACTTTAGACATGTTCCCACTCCTTTCTTCTAAGGAAATCAATGGGGCTATTGTCACCGTTTTCAAAAGAAGCAAGATCAGGCCTTGCACTGAACACACCAAAACAGAAAGGAATACACTTTCCCTTCCCTGAATACTGCTGCTGCTTGGCCAGCCTGCCTGCCCTGCACAGACAGGTAATGCTGTGCCAGCTGCAGCACGCTGGGACATCACAAAAGCCAATTACACTGAGAAAATTCAGTGTACGGGATTTTCCAGCAGCCAGGCCCAGCTCAGGTGGTCAAATCTGTCTGGATGGCAGAGCTGAGGATAAGCATTTGCCACCCACCTCCCTCATGCCAGGGACATGCAGGTAGAGGGAGGCTAAGTTCTTCCCATGCTTTTCTCTCTCAGAACTCTACTTCCGAGGGAATTCCGAAACAAAGCTGCTTTTATTCCAAGCTAGACTGGAAGTTTCCCAGAGGAAATGTCATTTATGCTGAAGCACATGCCAGGCTGCAGTGTGGCCCAGCCCTCAGCAGTGGAAACCCAGGGCTTCCTTGGCTGGAGCAGAGCACAGGGCGGCTGTTCTGTCACACACTGGCAACCTGCTGTTAATTGCATGGGCTTTTGGTGAATGAAGCACTGCCTTTATCAGGTGCTTCCACAGGACAGTTCTGTGTGTTCTGCTGGAGCCCCTCAGGACGGGTCACACTCCACATCCTGCTGTGGAGCATCCCAAAAATGCTCAGACACAGCTCCCAGCGCGCAGGAGAGGCAGCAGCTCTCCATCTCTGAGCTGCAGACACTCCTGTCCCCTGGAGTGTGGGGTTAGCAGGTGGCTGAGGTGTCCCCCAGGGCTGGGTAGGTGTCTACAGCCAGAGGGTCCCTCTGGGAGCCCTCAGACAGCTCCCTCCACCCATTACAGTATTCATGTACACTTGGTCACGGAGGTGTTATGAACGCTGCTGGTGAGGGGTTTCTCCATGGATCAGCCCCATTCTGAGCTAATGGCCAAGGAGGGCACAGCTCCAAGCAGCCCTGCACTGGTGTCAGCCCTGTCCTGACCACCCTGCAGCCCCCAGTGCCCTGACCAGCACACCCCTTCCTCAGCATCCCAATGTCCTCAGCAACACAAATTAGACGTTTTTTCCTCAGGCTGGGCTGGCCCTGGGCTCCCTGGGCAGGCCAGGGCTGTGAAGGCAGCACCTCCCTGCCTGCAGGGTACCTGCTGCTGCCTGTGGCTTGTCAAACCACTCGGGGATTTCGTCTTCCCTCCAACTTCCTTTGAAAAACGCAGCCCCGAGGTTTCTCTTTGCCTAGCTCACATGGAGGGAAATCTGGGAGAGGAGCTGAGGCAGTCAGGTTTACCTCTGCGGGGTTTCAAGGACCTACCTAGTCTGTACAGCCTCCTCTCTACAGCAAGGGGAGGAGTGATGTCCCACTCAAGTCGTATTCCCCCTTTATCTTTTAATTTCCAGCCCTGCAAACAAGTACATCTGCCAGGCTGCATGTAAGCAGAGGAATGGGCTCTCTGGCCGGCAGGAAGGTATGACTCATTAATTGCTTTACACCACACTATAGAAATCCATCAGTATCTGCTATGCCCAATCTCCTTGTAGGAAAGACATATTTGGACTTCATTTCTCAAAAGAAGTTTCTGTGTGCTCTGCCACTGTTTGCTATGCAAATTTTGGTGTTAATTGCACCAAAATGAGAAACATATTACTTAAATCTGTGCACTCCTCAGATGGGCATCAGTGTGTGTGTGTGATATTCTGCCAGATGTTACTTTATTACTGCAGTTTAATACCTAACCATCTGCTTCCTTCTTATTTTGTCATGGTTTGTATTCTCCCTGGGACCTCTTTTCTGTTACACTGGCTTTTATCGCCTGCATTATGTATTAGTGTGGCCAGGGCTAAAGGCTGGCAGTATCCAGAGCTTGGGATTTGAGCAGAGAAGCAAATGAGCAGCAGATCATTAAAGGAAGAGAATAGAACTGATACTCCAGTTGGATCAAAGAACAAAGTTGATAACAAAAAGATAAAATCAGAGTTGAATACTCAGGGATTAGCTATAGTGATCCCAACTCAGACAGAGCGTGCTGTGCTCTGGCAAACACCTTTGCAGCTTGCACCACCTTGTAGCTTAAAAAATACCTATAATACTTTAAAGCCTAGGAGGGATGGACTGGAAAAAAAAAAAAAAAAAAAAAAAGTATTTTATGCACTTATTTGAAATGGCCTTGTTCTTCTCCTTTCTCTTTCCAGGCTGCTCAGTGCTGCAAATGCCCAAACACAGACAAAAAGAGGCAGCAGCCGGGATTTTAGTTCAATTTCCCCCTTGCTTGTACCATGTTACCAGTTTGAGCCCTGGCACCTTGAGAGCACTGAGGTGCAGCACAGCAGCTGCACAGCTGCTCACACTGTGGTTGCTTGAGGATGAGTGAGAACAGAGGGCAGTGGAAAATGCAAGAAAAATTATCAAGATGAACACTTCCATATTTCAGCAGGACAGTACTGCTAACTAAAACTAGGAGAAGGAAGAGCCCTGTTGAGCATGGATATTCTCAGGGGGTTGCCCAAACACAACAAAAAACAATTGGAATTACAGAATGTTTGCCTTGTACGTAGACATTCCTACCTGAGCTGCTTCAATCCCACTTCATAAACCAAGTTCTTCATTGACAGAAAATAATGTAAAAACACCATCTCATAGCCACGCTGCAGAGGTTTTTATCAAACCTCATTTTTGTCAAACAGGGCTGTGTTTCACTGCTCTTGATGTTGGCTCTGAGTATTTCCTGATACCCTTTAGGATTGCACCACGAATGTCCAGGGAAGGGAAGATTTTGAGCCAAATAGCCACAGGGACATAAAAGTGAAAGCAGCAGTCAGACAGGAACTCTCATTCTTATTTCTCTTCCATTTTTTTTTTTAAGACAACTAGAGAAGGTTTATCAATTTTCTCATAATTTACATGGAGATGTTTTTAAGGGTTTAATGGACCACCAAAATCCACAGCCCACCTTTCCCAGGTTCAATCAAGGTCTCTGAGGCAGTTTTACATTCCTGCTCTAGGGGGGAAATGAGATGGTTCAGATAATTCATTTTATGAACACATAAAGCAATATTTTCAATAATTCCCTCTAGTTTTCAATTTTATTGTGTAGTAAGAGATAATGGACAAAAACAACCTGACCTTTTTATAAGTAAAGTTCCACTGGCCACACATAAAATTAACCAGCACTTCAGAGCTTTGAAGCATCATACATACACTAAGTGTTGGTAATTTTCCAGTACACTAGAGTGCAAAGAGTGCAGCATTTATGAGAAGCCTTGGGACCACAAGGTATAAATCTCACTGGTTTGGGGACTGTATTACACCAGGGTCGTGTCCATACCATGCTATCCCAGTTTGCCCAGTGGTCCTATAAATGTGGTGAATATTTCCCTGTAAGGCCATAAAACAAAACCAGTTGTGTAACAGTAACCCATTTCTGGCTCCCTTTCAGTTAAGAACAAAATTAACTTTCGATTGATTAGGAATTAAAAGCATGGCAGGGAATATAACCCAAATGCTCTGCTCGACGGGCAGCAGACCTGAGCACCAGAAGCTCCTACCTCCAACCTTTAAAGCTATTAACGCTGGCATGAATTTTTATTTAGTGTTAATTAGGGGACTGGCAGCAAAAATCAATTAATTAATTACATCTCAGATCCACTGGAAAGCGTAATGGAAATCAAAGAGAGTTAGGTTATTCTGCCTCCATGGAGGAAAGGCTGCTGCACAGCCCTTGGTGATGGCACTCTCTGTTTCTTTAACTGTAAAGAAACAAGTGTTAAAAACAGAATAAAAAAAAAAATCTGAGCAAGATCATTTCCCCTAGCTGGAAATGCCAAATACCTCCTTAACTTGGCCCATCTGTCAAGGGCTGCTGCTTTCAGTTTTGCTTCTGGAACTCTCTGACCCTGGGGATTTCTTGCAAAGTTCCCCCTCCCTTGCTCTCTTACAGAGCAGCATCCACACCCTGCCCACAGGTCCAGGTTGTGGGACCAGTGGAGAAGGCCCAGAAGGTCCCCAAGGGAGATGTTTCTGCAGGACTCAGAAGGAGCCACATCCCTCACAAGAACACACACATTTGGCTATTTCATCTATTTCAACAAAATTATGTGTGAGGTTTAGGTTTGCTTAGGTTTTGAATGCCCAAGGTACAATTAGCTAACTAACATGGCTGGCAGTGATTAGCGGGTGCTAATTACAATAGAATTGCTGTCAAATTACACGGTGCATAAGTACAGCCTGACAAACTAGTTCAATTTTTAAGGAAGAGGGGGTGAGTGGAGGGGCTGGCAGTGCTGGCAGGCATCTCCAGCATTAACACACCCCTCATCCTGCACAGTGATTCAGTCAGCCAGCTACCACAGAAGAATTTTTATTTGGGCAGGATGATGACATTTGTTCCTTACGACTTCAAGAGACAAAAACCAAGAGGTGAGCAAGCATTTGTGTTTGTGGTGGGCACCAAGAGCTGCCCAGAGCACAAAACATCTTGAATACCTTGAATTTCATTACAGGGACAGAAAGCAGCTGGTTAACAAGGTCCTGAGTGTCCTAATTGGAAGGGTTCTGATGGGGTTGATCAAGAGAAGGGCTGTGTCCCTGCCAGCCCGGGAAGGTGCTGGTGCCAGAGCCCTGTGCTCCAGGAGAACCAGGCAGAGGGAAGCAGCTCCACGAGCCTCTGCCGACACTGCTCAGCCCATTTATCAGTGCCACCACAGAGAATAAATATTTATAAATGGTGTGTCAGGTCTAATGTGATAAATTATCTCCAGTCATCACTGAGATGGTTCAAGATGTGTTAAGCCCGTTTTGAACATTTAGCTAAGAAAATGTCTGAGAGTGGAGTTGAAGGAGGAAGAACAAGAAAAATCCCCACATGTGCCAAAAAGAGGACAAAACATTTACCTGTTTGACTTTGTACCACACTCCTGGCCCTGGGTTTGTGAAGTGCAAGTAACCTGTCGAAGTACATTAAAACTCTCTTGACTTACCCCAGTTTATTGTAAATATTACAGCAAATCCATTGTAAACAGCAGCAAGAGGCTTTTGGGAACCCATTAATCAAAATAAACTGCTCTGGAAAATGCCTCTGCTCAGCTTGTTTAACTAGTGCTGCAGCTCCATACTGCATAGCTGATTTCAAAATATACAATTTATTGCCTTGGATGTCTTTGCTCAGAGCTAGAACTAAATTCCTCTGGGTACTTTAACATACAGTTAATCAAAGCACAATGCCACCCCTATCATATTTACAATCTGGCAGGCAATTAGTCAATAATAAATAAAATGCATTGGAAAGACAAATGATATTACTGTGTATGTATCAATGGGCTTATAGGCTCAAAAGATTTATCAGTACCACCGGAGAGAATAAATATTTATAAATGGATGTGTCACTCATAAAGTGATAAACTATCTCCAGTCATCACATGAAGAATGCATATTTTCAAGTTGACATACTTTATTATCTACCTAATCATTTTTCAAAAGGTGTTTTTCAACTTTATTAGCCGTACTTAACAACTGGAGGAACTTATTATCATCATCACTGAATTGAGGTTGTGCAGCAAAGCCCCAGACAGGATTTCCACTGCAGGTACAGAGAGAATAATAGATTCCCTTTCTGCTTTGGCCCCAGACTATTGAAAGACCTTCAAACCCTACTTTTCTGAGTAGAACCACTTTAAAAAGTTTAAAACCCATAACCTACCCCCAAATAAAAATTTCAACATTCACAATGTTTAAATTTCAAATGCCATACAGATGCTGGAAACCCATTGGGACTCAGACATTTTGATTAGTTCTACCACAGTTCCCTGCTGGGAGGGAGCAGGATTTGAAACATCAGTACAAAAAAGTATTTTCCCTGCAATTCTTTTCTCACCATCTCCAAAAATAGGAGCCCTGTTTATACCCAGTCCTGACAATCTAAATGAGTGACTTACAGTGTCCAAACTAAGGATGTGTTTTAAAACCCACTGATTTTTTGGGTAAATATTTAAATAAGAGTACTTTTTAGGAAAGTAGCTTGTGTTAGCAAAAGTGTGAATGAAGTTGTATTTGCATAAAATTTAAGCCAATATAACTGCATCCACACACAGAAATGTTCACAGCAATCACACAGAAAACCAGTAATTCTTTTCTGCTTACATCCTCACCAACAGATCATTAGCTAATGATTAACTCAGCCATATTTATTTATAGAACTTTGCTTTTCGTCTTATTATATGGTATTTTATTGACTGAAAAGCTGGAGTGGTTACATTCTGACTTATCCATGCAACTGTTTTAGGGCCATTAATAACCCAATAACGAAGCTTTTCTTCAGAACTAGAAATACCAGGAGTTTGTCCTTGCAGGAGTCCAGCCAGACACCACATGCTGCGAGGACAGATGTTTGGATGCTGCTGCACCTCTGGGTTTCCCTGCCCTGGGGGATGGAGCTGTGCTTGGCTTGCACATGGAAGCTTGTGAGTAAGCAAAGGAAACTGGATATTCTCCACATTTGCAAATCCACCATGCCAGTTAGACCTGATAAAATTTTAAATGCTCCCTTGAATGAAGTTTTTTAAATGCTGCTGTTGTTATCCCACTCATTTTACATCGGAGTTTGGCAGCGGATGCCATTAGTGAACATTCAGTGTCAACAGTGTCATGATGTTGCTCTTAGAGATGTGTCAAGTACTGTAGCATGATCTTGTTGCATTTAAAATTAACCACAGCAGTGAGACTGTGCCAATTTCTTGCATTAGATCCAGAATGAAGCCAGCAAACGTGTCAGGTGCACAGAGCGTGCTTCAAGAATAAACAAGCAACAAAAGGAAAACTCCTTTCTTCTGCTGCTTTTTTTCTTTCCAGCACATCTTGTCACACAAATTAATTGTTAGGGAAAAGCCTTTCTTCTGCTCTGCTGTTCTGAGCAGCCTGCCTCTGCAAGGGGAGAGGAGAGGTGGTTGCCAGCCAAGGGCCCCAGAGCCCTGGGAATCCTGTAAGGCAGCCACTTACAGCCTGGGCTTAACTTGCTTCTCATTCAATATTCTTCACAGACTCATTGGAAGCAAGACAGGAATTTAGATAAACCACACAGATCTAGTTCCCTAGGATAAGAAAAAAACCCCTTTATTTTAGAAGTGTGGTGCCCAGGCCATGTTAGTTAGCAGGTCTGACTAAATGTGCTTTTTTTTTTTTTTTTCCTGACAGTCACAGAGTTTCTCTCTGCAAGTGGTTTCTCTGTCTAAATCTTCAGTTTCTTGGAAACCACATGACTGATGGTCCTGAGTGCTTGAGCTTGAGATAATCTATTGCACTTCAGCTGCAGAGTTGCCCATTCAGCGTTATACAGAGCTCTGGTTTGCACCACTTGTTTTATGAGGTACAATACCAGCTTTATATCCTTGCTACCTGAAACGCTGACAATTTTTTTTCCTCTATGATTCAGACCGGGGGAAAGAGATGCATTTGCTGAAGTGAGAAATTCTCACGTTAAACCACTTTAACCTTGCTTATTCACATGGGAAGATTTAGGATAGAATCGCTGCAGCGTGTGCGCACAACCAGGGTTGAGGCAGAGACCTGACATGTCAAACACCAAGATCAGTTTGCCCAGGGTCACCTGGGGCTGCAGCAGGACTTGTGTGTGACCCAGGGACTTTGGCAAGTCCAGTCACCTTCAAATCTTTTGAAAAAAACAGCTCTGTTCCTGTTTCACAACAGAGTGATGGAGACCTTGCCTTCCTAATACTGCTTCTTGCAAAGCTGGGGTGTCATTGCATCCTGCACTGGAAAAGTGCAGGATGCAATGTGCTCCTTGCTGGAGCCAGGTCACCTCAGCCCTAGGGCACAGCCCAAAGCCCTGCCCAGCTCCTGTGAGTGCAAGGCAGAGCTCAGACCCAGCTAAACCCTGCTGCCTTCATGCTGGGCACAGGGCCAGGCTCCCCACATCAGAGGGGCACTGGTGGCAGTGGGGCAGGGGGCTCCCAGGGCCACATTCCTCCTGTGTGAGCAATGCCAGCCTTGCTGCATCTGCTGGGATGAGGCTCAGTTGCTGTCTGACCCAATGGAGATGTTTCCTAGGGATGAGAATTTTTTCGAGAGCTTGCAATAAAGCAAACTGCTGGAGGCAAAATAACAAAACTGGGAGGATGAGCTCTTCCAGTGGGTCAGCTGAAGTTAATGCTTTGAAAATAGCAATCTTTCATCCAACTGCATCTCACCAAAACATTTCCAAGACAGATATCAAGCGACCTGCTACAAATCACCCAGGAACTTAGGTTAGAGCTGAAATTCCAAGAAAATCTGAGCTCAGGGAATAGTGGCTGAGCTCATACGTGGGAGAGTAGACTTATGCTGTGAAAGGTTATTCTGGTGCTCAGTAACAGGGAGGGAAATGGTCTTTCAAGTTAGAGATTTCTCAGCTGAGGGTGGCTGTTGAATAAGCCAACACCAAGGCTCAGAAGGACATTTGAAGGAGCTGACTCCTTACAGCAGTGTGCCATGCAACTGGCATTTTATTTCTAGCAGTTGAGCAAAATTGCAAACAGCTGGTGGATTTTTGGAACATTTTAAAACATTTCTTTCAAGGTACGTTATTGCTTCCTTAAAAATAAATACACATGCCACACATTCCTCCTTTTGCAGATGCAGTGAACATGTGTTCCAAGCACCAGCTTTTAGCTGTGCTACGAAATCCCTGTGCTACAGTGGTAGGACTAGATTTTAATTCTTTTTATTTTTTCCCTGAAGCCTGCTAGTCCCCTTATACCAGGTGAACAAGTGCATGTGATAAAGGAGGAGAGGGTGATCACAATTGTGTTATTATTGTTCTCTCCCTCCTGGGTCACAGCCCCTCAGCAGAGCATCCCAACTCAGCAGGGAACCAAGAGGGGGTTTCTAAAAGGTGACTGGAAAAACCTGATTACTTTATGCAAGAGGGACTTGTTTCAAACGCTGCTGTGAGGACTCCCCAGAGGTGCTAAAAGCTAAGGATAGATTGCAAAAACTGTGTTCTTGCACATGGAGGGAAGAACTGATGACTGCTCTGCTCAATTCCCTATAGCAAAGGTCAGGAATAGAAAGGCAGAAATTAAAATCTCAGCTCACAAATTGTCTCCCTGCATGAATATTTTGCCTCCAGTTAACACTTGCTGCTGCCTGCCCCCAAATCCTTCATCTAGCACTGCTGAGAACACAAACATCCTCCCCACCACACAAGGTTGTGGTCACACTTCTCTTCACAGAGAAAAGCAAGGCACAACTTCCCAAGGATATTTCTGGGAATTGCAGCCAGGAACCTCAAAGAAAGAAAAAACAATTCTTATCTCAATTGCTGCGCCTCTTGTTGTTTGCAGGTGGAACGCATTGTGGAAGATTGTTTACCTGAAGGGAATTGGTAATTGGATTCTGGTGTGAGTGTTTGGATTCATTGACCAGTTGAATTCAGGGGTGTGTGTCGGGACTGTCAGCTGAGTGCTTGTGCAGGTTCAGTTTAGATGTAATGTAATATAATATAGAATAATATAGTGTAATAAAGTAATTAATTAGCCTTCTGATATCAATGGAGTCAGACTCATCATTTCTCCCTTTGCTGGGCTTGCCTTGCTTTTACTGTACAAGGTATCTCCATCCTCCAAGCAAGGCCCTGTTGTGCTCACCCTCCCCTGGGTCTGCACTGCCTGCATCCCTTGCCTACACCCCTTCCAGTGCAGAGGGAACCAGGTGGGAACAAGCACAGGCAAGGTGAGGCGACCCTGCAAGGGGAAGGGCACGGAGTCAACAGCACACAGCTGCTGGGAGCACTGAGAGCAGTGGGGGACGTGGAGCTGCACTCCGTGCATTTTAACACGGGCTCTAATTGAATTCATTATGAGAACCACATCCCCACATCATCAACACCATACGGCATTTTGCAGCTGTGGTCGTAACTCAGCTTCATCCAAAGCCTGCAGTGGCGAAGAATGAGCAGCAGCAACGGTGTCACTTTGTCAAAGGCTCTTGTGCAGGGTATGGATAACAGGCAAGTGCATGTAAAGTCAAGAGGAAGGCTGGGGGCTTTGATTTTCTTAATTTTAATGGTAGTTTTGATGTATCAGAAGCAGAGAATCTTTTGCATATGGTCACATTTTTTAAAAAGTTGGCAAATAACAGTGGAAGTGCAAGGTCAGTGGATGTACCTATGGGCTGTGTTACATCAGGGACAGTTCCCAGATTGAGAAGTTCCAGGATCTGTTGTTGTCACAGGGCTATACCACATTCAGTCCCACTTGACTTCCCTCTTCTCCAACCTTTCCTCTGCTCTCAGAAAAAAACAATATTCAGAATGAGAGACATGTTGGAAGCCAGGAGTGAGTCCTGACGGTCCATGTGCTTTAGCAGCTGTTACCTTGGGATAATGAGGTCAATCCTTTCCAAAGTGAACTCCACAAAATCTCTGTTCTGTCTGGAGTGACACATAAGGACGTCACACAGACCTCCTACAGATTTGGCACAACGTGTGACACATTTCCACAGACTTCAGTTAACTAAGGCCTCATGGAGTTCTCCTGCATCCATGTGCCCAGGCAAGGATCACACAGACCTCCTACAGACTTGGCACAACATGTGACACATTTCCACAGACTTAGTTAACTAAGGCCTCATGGAGTTCTCCTGCATCCATGTGCCCAGGCAAGGACATTCCAGGGGATCTGGGGGGTTGTTCCGCCACTCACAGGGATAAGCACATGAGGGGCAGGTGGGTGGATGTTACATGACCCTTTAGAGGGCAATGACAACACTCTCTCTTTTCCATCATACAGCAACTAAACACTGGCATTAACTTGACAATGAATATTTGGTACTGTTCCCCCACTCACAGGGATAAGCACATGAGGGACAGGTGGGTGGATGTTACAGGACCCCTTAGAGGGCAATGACAACACTCTCTCTTTTCCATCATACAGCAACTAAACACTGGCATTAACTTGACAATGAATATTTGGTATTTCCCCTCTTTCCTAGGGTGTCAGTCTCTAGAGACCTCCCCTGCACTATGCACGTGGGCACACTTGCACACACTCATCTATCTAAAATAACTCCTGCCTGATCCACACCATTTAAAAAGCCTCACAGGCAGTGGCCAGGACTCCTTCCTTGCTTTGTCCTATGATAAAACTTTGTTCAGCAAGCCAAAGGACAAAACCCCTGGAATTTCATCTTGGCTGCTCATCCCCCTTTCTTCTCCCTGTCTCAGAAGTGCAGTTGCTTCCAGCAGCTCTGCTGCCTTGCCTCAGGAGAGGGTCTCTTTAGGAGGAAACCACAGTTCCCTTAAATTGAGAGGGGCCAGAACTGAAAAAAACTCGGAGGTTTGGCAGGGCTTAGATCTGAAGCTTTAGTATGAGTCTCTCTAAAGACTGAGAAAAGGAAATTTCACAGAATGGGTGTTAAAAAAAGAAAAAAATCTGTAATCAGTCTAATTTGATAACCAATTTGTCACAGCCATGCTCTCACCCTTGCTTTTGAAATGAATGCTGTTTGGAGACAAATGTCAGCAAGCTGGGCTGGAGTGTGAAATCCATCACAAGCACAGCCACCAGATGTGTTGGCTTTATGAACCTCGGATTTCCTGAACCTCTTGGTTAAAAAGCATCTGTCTCTATAACTCGAGATCAGGAGTGGTGAATTCAGCAGCAAACAATCAAGTCAAAGCTGTTTACTGAGAAGTTTCTTATTTCTTGAGAAGTTTCATCAGATGAGGCTATTCATCATGGAATACATGCTCCATTCAAGCAGTTTGAAACTTTCCAACAATTGTTTGGTTCCAGATTCAGTGGATGCAAAATACTCTAATATAGTTATCATTTCCAGGTGCAAATGTTCAGTAATGAACCCAAACTTGTCTTTTGTTAGTCTCACAGCTGAGCTTATGACATTTATTAATCTCTAGAAGCACACACTTCTGATGCAAACTATAAAATTATCCATTTGAGGCAAATCCTAGATCTTCATTGGAAAAGCCTTGATTTATACAGTTGTAAAACTTTTGCAGGAAGCATACAGTCTTTGACTTACAAAGAAAGCTGGAAAGAGGAAGCTTCTTCATTTGCAAATTCAGCGTTCAAGATCAAGAGCAATATTCTTGTCTTCTGACTTCCCTGTTAAAATTTTAACATCACACTGAGCTATACTATGAACCCATATTTATAAAAAACTTGCAGGTATTTCTATCATACCACAGTTTAAATTCAGCATTTTAGCTCATGCCACCTCTTGCTTGCACAGCACACATGGGAGATGTCCCTTTTTTTCCAAAAAACTCTGGAATGAGCAGCTTCCACAAAAAAACACTGGCAAAGCTGCCCCAAATCCAAGTTCAGTACCAGGTTTGCAATCTTCTGTCCAGTAATATTTGTTACAAGCACACATTTACACAAAGCTGCCTGGATCAATATAGGACAGGAATTGTAAGTTTTAAACATTTTGTTCTCAAATTTCTCTGCTGGGGTCAAGACAGAGCAGCTGAACTGCTCGTTCATCCTCCCTAGTTTAGTTCCTTATGTCTGGGACTGAGGGGCACAGGAGGCATCCCCTTAATTTACCCAAGTTTTGGGGCTGGATGCATTTCTCCCAGTGGGAGAACGTGCTCAGGGAGGAACTTGCTCAGCAGCACCAACACCACTGAACGAGCCCCAGGCTGGGCACTGCCACAGGTGCCACCACAGTGCCCCAGCACAGCCCTGCCCTTCCCTTCCCATTTTTCTCTTACCTCCTTTCTGCTCTGAATGATCATTCCTGCTCCAAAAGGCAAGAAAAGCACCGGGGGATGCTACTCCCTGTCCTGTTTGTCTGAGAGCCCAGCACAAAGGCAGTTCAGGAGTAACTGAACTGTACTGTAAATTGATGATCAGGCAATAAAACTGTCTTTAGATAAGTAGAACAGTTTGCATACGCCTTTGTGCGTGCACCTGCCTGTTCAGCCAGTCATCACTCATTTCACAGCTCATTTCGCTGACTGTGGTCTGCAGGTTTTATCTCTTTAATTGGCCAAACAATACACACCTTGTCTCTGCACATAAAGTCCAGTGCTAACGTGTGTGTCTCCTACAACTTGGTGGTTTGGCTCTCTTTTAATCAGCTCTAAGTAATGCTGAGTATTTAAGGCGGAGTGGGTTGTTGGGTTTTTTTTGGTGTTTTGTTTTTTGGGGTTTTTTTGTGATTGTTCCCTCTCTACAATGCAAATACTCAAACTTCTGCAAGGATTTTGATTCTGGCCAGTCTTTGAGAGCCCACATCAGTGCCTATTGAAGCCCAGGGGCAGAGTCCCTTTGATGTCAAATGGCTTTGGGGTGGACACAGCAGGGCTAAAATGAAAAGACAAGAAATGTGAGTTCCCCTCCCTCCCAAGCAAGGAGTCTAAAGAAGAACAGTGTAATAGCAGAAATGTATCAGTTACCCTGCTTCAGGGGGTTTCTGTGGGAAATGATTGGGTTTTTAAACTCCCAAGCAGTCACAGGCTTTAGCATCTCCACTGAGGCCAGCAGAGTTAATGCAGTTACAGCCTTGGCTTGAGGAGAAGTTAACACCAAGAGCAGCTGAAGCTGCCCAGGCAGAGCAGGGGCCTCCAGCAGCGTGTTCCCCCTTCTGCTGCACCTTTCACTGCTCCCCTCCCAGTGCTCCCAATCCCATCCTGCAGGGCACTGCACAGTCTCTGTGCATCCCACGGGGGGTGCAGGGGATGCTGCTGCTGCACCATCACCTGCCAAGGGACTCTGCACAGCCCAGCTCTGCCTGAGGCTCCTGCCGGAGCCACCAAGAACCAGGACAAACACGGCAGAGTGGACGAGGCTCTCTGGGAAAGGATGAGCACCCATCCCTGTGGCAGTTTGAGCAGCAAGGCCGGAGAGAACCACTCAAAAACACAAACACCCACACAGGCTTTGCAGCATGATTAGTTTTTGGCGAAGACACACGGAATGTAGGGGGGGGAAAGTGCTGTCTTTGTTCGAGGATGCAAATGAGCATCTTTTTTAGAAGCTGAGAAAGAGCCCCGACTAACCAAAATTGTGCATTGACTGAAATAAGCCAGGCTGCCTTTCAGATGTAGACTTCAGACAGAAAATGAAACATATCAAAGTGTCTGATTTGACGTGGCTTGCAGCTGCAAGGCAAAGCGACTGTCCCATTTTTTTCCCCTGAGGCAAACACTCAAGATTTTCTTGATCTTATCTTTGTCTTTCTATAAGTCTTTGAAAACCATCTGTAGAGATTCATAAAGGGTATTTGTGTTTTAAGTAAACTGCAGAAGTGATCTATACGGAACAGATGGAAACAAATCAAAAAGCTTAACGGGATGCAGAAAAACAGCAACACTTAGAAAAATACTAGATATGGATGAGTAGGCAGGTTGTCTCCCGTTTGTATTACATTTGGTGTGGCATCTCTTTCCCGGAGCTCTCTCTGCAGCCCGCACAGTGAGCTCTCCTCACTGCTCTCCTGTCCTTGTTCACAGGCTGCAAAACACTTCCCTAGCTGCGTTTGCTCTTCTGGACAAGCATCCCTGTGATGGGAATTGTTCAGCTCCTTGGCAGAGCCCTCCTATCCACCCGGAGCCCTCAGTGCAGCTCCCTCAGAAATAGATTGCATTTGACAGTAAAGGGTTCTGATTTTTCACGACTTGCCAAAACACTTCTGCACAGGGAAGGTGGGGGAGAAAAGTGCTACAAATCAATCTCGGCCTGCCCGGGGATCCTGCGGTTGTTTGTTTGCTCCGGGTGATGTTTTTTTCTGACAGACGATTTCAAAGAAGCACAAGACTGCTTCCTCAGTACCAGCTTTTCATAGAAGACACAATAAGGTGCAGAATGATGTGTCTTACTGGAGTGAGTAGGCGTTAATGGGACTTCCTGAGAGTACTAGCAAAACCCACAGAGAAAAAGAGAAAAAAACACTAACAAAATTTTCCCTGGTGTTTCAGCTACAGCCTTGCTTGTTCTGTCCGCATTAGTCAGAGCCCTGCATGCCCAGTTTGGGGAGGATGCTGTGACACTGCAGGGGAGCATCAGCCCTGCTTCAGATCAGTCATTGCAGTGAAGCTGTGGCCAAGGATGGGTTTTGCTCAGGGTTACAAAGACAGTTTATATATCAATGTGGCTCTGACTTCACAAAATTCCCAGAAGTTTGCAGGGAGAGTCTGGTCCCTGCTAACACAAAGTCTGGACTGTATAATCTCCTCCATAAATTTATCAGCTTCCATCATAAAACCACTCGGACACAGGGTTGCTGCACAGCTGTTTCATAACCTCAACCCTCTGGTGGCAGCAATGCCTGTTTTCTTTCCAGCTTACATGTATTAATGGCCAGTTTGTACCTTTATTTCCCCTCCTCCTTTTCCTTTCTTTACTCACCAGTCCCTAACAGGTCCAAGGCAAAGGTTAAGGTAAATTCCAGATGGGAGACCCAGATGGGGATGGAGAAGGCTGTTGGAGTGACATCAAAGCACTCCTCCACTTTGTTTCTGTAGGATGTTACATGATAGAAGTTCAAGATAAATGTGTGTTTCTATTGAGATAATTTATTACAAAGCCAAGACACAGGTCCTGCCTTAAGGATCTCAGGAGGTGGGTGTCCTTATCCTGCAGTCCCCAGGACAGTCCTCAAGAAGGACATTAGGGACAGTCCTGTCCCTTTAGACTGAGACTCTTTGGCTGGGGTCCCCAGACACACTACAAATGAAGGAATGACAGGATATGCTTTGGCCCCACATCAACCTTCCCCCACCAAGATGAAAGTCCAACGAGTTTAAACTGAGCTCAGGGCTGAGCTCAGCGCAGACCCAGATGCGTTCCCACTGCTGTCAGAGGGAATTCATCTTTGGCTTTGCTAGAGCTGAGCAGGACAGTGTCAGAAGCATCTGAAAACTCATTTCTCCTCTCTATGCCAGGAGGCAGGGCCAGAGCAAGCCCTTGACATCCCTCCACTGCCTCAGCATGGGCTCAGGCCAGGAGAAGCTGTAGTGGGAAAGGCCCTTCCATGTCTACCCTCCAGTCTCCAGGACAATCACTGTGCTGTGCTACCCACTTTGACCACCTCTCTCTTTGATCAAGGAAATGAAGCATTTTCCTACATTTTTCTCTGTACCTTCCAAAGAGGTCATTGCCTTCTGCTCAGTCATGCCAGCTTCCTTCTCCAGAAGGGAAGAGGCCAATACTGATTTCCACCCTTGCTCATGAGGCCACACTCATGAGACCACGTGTGGATGACATCTGGGGCACTGTCACCCTGAACACACCCATTTTCACCCTGAACACACCCATTTTCACCCTGAACACACTCATTTTCACCCCCTCTGGAGCTCAGCCAGCTCCACACTCTGCCTCCTGAGCAAAGCACGAGGCATCTCATGCTGTCATCCCAATGGCCCTTTGGTATTTGTGTCCATGTAAGTGCAAATTCCCAGTTCTATCCATCTACCAGCCTGGAGAGCCTTGCATGCAAAAATAGAGGCAATGCTGTGACTGATATTTTTAGAAGGGGAATGCATATGTAAATTATTCCCCTGAAAATGTCTCTGTGCGTCAGCCTCTCCCCTGATTCAGAGAACATCCCTTCTATCTTTTCCTCAAGTACACGCTGCGTACAGAGAAGCTTAACATCTCAGGCAGAGAAGGTTGCTGCAAAAGTGATTCATCTATCACATCCTTCACAGCTTCGCTAAACGGGAACGGTGCGAATCTCTGCCCCCAGCCTTGGCTGCTCCAGAGCTCCCGACTTCCCTCCCATTCACAGCTTCGAAGGCGAGGAGCGCGCCTGGCTGCCTCACCTCGCCGGCCCCAGCCTCCCGCCGTATGCTTCCTGCTGAGGATGCAGGCAGAATCCAGACAGACCCATCTGCCGGGAGCTCCTTCCCGGCCGGAGCCTCGGGGGATGCGGATGGAGCTGTCCGGGCGGCGAGGAGCCCTCGCTGCCTTCTGCAGCATCCCAGCAAGCATCCTGCCCGTGATTCCTGAGCATCCTGAGCATCCTGCCCGTGATCCTGCATCCTGAGCATCCCACCCATGATTCCAGAGCATCCCACCTGTGATCCTGCATCCAGAGCATTCCACTGGCTCAGCCCCCAGCAGCTGAGGGCGGCTGATCCCACCCGTGCTCAGCGCTGGTGATGGGGAGGCTCCCAAGAGGAGGAGGAGGCACTCCCAGCCACCAACACACGAAGCTGTTTCTGTGTGAGGGGGTTTCTCCACCCCCTCACATCCCCATCCTCCATCCGTGCAACCTGCCCAAATCTCCTCTGGTCCCAGAGGCTGTTCGGCAACTCAGGCAGGGCAGGAGCTGTGCCCAGGGATCTCACAGTGCCCTGAGCTCTGGGAGGTAAACAACCCAGCCCCCGACGTTATGTTCCATCACTGTCCAGAAGCTATTAGAAGGCTAATTAAAATGAATAAATCACTTAAGTATTCAGAGTTCATATCCCATTAATTCAACAGTGCAAGATACAGAGGAAAAGACAAAGGCTGAAGAAAAGGCCAAGGACGCCACAGAAACGTTCTGCAGTGTGGATTTTTTTACCCTCCATTCTTGTAATACAAAAGATAAGTCTGTCTCCTGGCTTATCTAGATACATTTGTAAAGATTAAAACCACACTTCTTTGCCTTTGCATTGTGCTGTAAATGATTAGCCCATGGTATTGTTAAGCAGGCGCTCTGCCAGCCCCAAGGTTCTCACTTAAGCCACAAAAACAGGGAAATTCAGAGAGGACCCTGCTGCTGCTGTGAGGAGCAGCCAGGCAGGCAGGACACTGCCCCTTTCCTTGCCCTTACAGGCAAATGGGGAGATGGGGCTACACACGCAGCCTCAGCTCTACAGGGAGAGGCTGGCCCCAATCCCTGCACCAGGAGAAAAGAGCATTTTACTGTTTATTGGTGCTGTTTGGGAATATGGACACTGGTACCCAGGCAAGGGCATAGCTCCCACCTGGAGCAGCCCAGTGACCTCACCTCCAGGACTCCACTCTGGCTTTGAGGCTGGCTATAAGATGGGAGCAGCAGTTTCCAAAGCCTTGGGCACGATCCAGGGAGGTGTCCCTGCAGAGAAACCACTGTCCCCAAGCACATCCTGAAAACCCAGCTCAGTAGGAATGAGCAGGCTGCAGGAGAGGAGTCAGGTAGCTCAGAGGGTGGGAAATGGGATCACACCTTAGAAAAGACACTGAAATAGCTGTTGCACAGCCTGCAGCCTGTAAGACCTGGATGTTGCCCTGCTGCAAAGATCTGTTTGCAATAGTTCAGTGTGAGGCCTTAGGGAAATTCTAGAGTGGCTCTGGTGCCAGCCCCACCTCACACTGCCAGGTTTATGCTGATCTATCACCCTGCTTCACATTCCTTTTTAAAAAAAATTTTTTTGCAGGCACCTAGGTCCTCTCTGTCTCTCTGAAAATATTGCTGGGTCAGAGAAATTCAGCTACAGGCAGCCTCCTGAAGAATGGCTGTGCTTGTACCCCAAAAGATTCTACTCACAGTCCTATGGTTTGGAGCTGAAGAAAACCTAACTCCAGGAAAGGCATTTGTTTGTCACATTCCAGACCAGCACAAATTAATGTATTGGCATTAAAAGTCCATGAAAAATGGGGTTAATTACAGAAACGATGACCTTTATATACTGCAGCTCAGGCATGGGCTGCTCTCATACATCATCACGTTAGGAAGAGCCACTTACTGACACACAACAGCAAATAATAAATAATAAATAATTAATCCATCAAACTAAATTGAACTTTGTGTAATGTAGTCCTGACAAAGCATAGATTAATTTGCCTAATCCATCATCTGTTAATCCTTCATCCCTAAGAAATGCACGTAAGTGCTACAGCTGTGTCATTCAAGTCTATTCCTACAGGCAGGGTGACTCAGGTACAGTCTTCCTGAAATCCATCAACTGAATTTCCCACCTTTAGCAAATACTGCCAGAGCTTTGCAGATTCCATATGTCAAAGGTGGATAACTGGAGCATCAGAAATTCTGGATTTATGAAGCCACAAAAATAACAATCAGGGGTTTGTATCATCTGTAACTAAGACAGTTACACTGAGCTTAGTGCATTGTTTGAACTATAAATAATGAATGTTAATATTCAATGTTAAAGGAAACTGGAGCTGTAACCCATACTAGTAGATCTACACAGTAAAGCTCATTGCATAAAACCTCATTGCATAAAGAGAATAAGGCTCTTGGTAAAAGGAGGAAATGAAGACGATTTCTAGGTTTCAAATGGATTTTATTCTGAGTCTTTTTAGGGTTTTGCAGTTGTGGGAGAGGTAACACAGCATAGCTGGGGAGCTGTACCTGGAGAAGACACAGAAGTGGTGGGTGTGCCCACCTTTCTACAGATACTGGAAATTAGCAATGTATTTCTGTAGCCACCAAGTGCAAAATGGCCCCAGAAAAGAACAACCACTGGATTTAAGTGCAATAAAATCTCCCAAACTTTCTGTAGTAATCAGAAGCTTTTGTGTCAAACTCAGTTGAAGACAAAGGTGCAAACCAGCAGCTGGTACTGAGCCCTGCAGCAGGACACAGGCAGGAAGGCAGGCACCCAGGCAAGTTTGGTACTCAGATCTGCCCAACTTCCCAGGTTAGTGAGGAAATTTGGTACAGAATTTAAATACTAAAGAAACCCAGTCATTTTTTCCCAGATGATGCTGAGTAACAAGTTCCACAGTAGTGGAAATACTCATTTATCCAAAGCATTATTGGACACAGAAAGGTGCCTACTCCCACACAAGAGCTGGAAATCTGTGTCTGATTTTAAACAAAAAGACAAGAAGCCAGCAATTAAATACTTTCTCTTCCCGTAACAGATTACTCCAAAGTCAAGTTGTCTCCCAGTCTTGTTGTCCAATCTAATTAATTTGTTCTTTGCAACATTGCTTGCATTTGCTTTAACTGTCAAGTGACACCATGAAGTGACAGTGCCAAACCTGCCCAGAGGATCCCTGCAGCCCTTCTGCATTCCACATTAACCCCTTGTGTTCCCACTCAGCCTGTGCATTGTGGCTGCTGGATCCTCTCCGAGCAGCTGGGAGGGTGTGCAGGCCTGCAGGGTCCTTCCCTGGCAGAGGGACCAGGAGGATGCCTCTTGTGGCAAAAATCAGCAAAAAAACCCCAGCAAAAATCTTGAAAAATATTCCAGAGATGGCAGGAGAGCAAGGACAGCTGCTGACAGGAGGATCATGGGTTGCTGCCTTACTTGGCAGCAAAGAGCAGCAACTTGCATTGGTCCTGCCCCACTGCAGAAGTCCCATCCCCAGGCAGTAAATATAGTTTGAAGGGAAAAGCTTTCAGAATAGAAAGGCAGGACTGCTGAGTGGGAGACAACACAAACAACCTTTGCTACACCTCAGGGAGAGGGCACTGCACTCCTAATGGAGTCTCTAGGGTAGAATTACAAAGTATTAACATGCTTGTGTGTAAAAAGTGCAGCAATCGCTGAAAGCTGGAAACCAAGGGTTAATGGAAGAAGCCACAGTCACCTGTGCAAATGCATATTTAATGTTCTCAGAGGACAACTATGCCAACTGCTCAGCAGCCAGGAACTCTTTCTTAAGAGCTACTGTTATAAGCTTCTGATCTAGCTCATAAATAATCATCAAATGAAATGATTTGCTGAACTAAAACTTTCTCTGTTCTTCCTCAGTTCCTCTTCCATGTCTGGGAGAGGAGGGAATGCAGCAGAGCTGCAGGAGCTGGGGCTGATGTGGCTGTGCACAGGGTAAAATTGTCCCTTGCTTTGCCAGGGGCAGTGTAGGCAGCTGAACCTGGCACAGGGATGCCCCTGGGATGGACTTGGGGACAATCTCAGGACCCTCCTTGGGTCCCAATTATCACGTCCATATCTGGGACCTGCCCCAGGCTTCTGCCCTGCACAGCATTCTTCAGGTCCTGCCTCTGCCAGGCTGGGAAAAACTTATCCCAAGGCAGTGATTATTAGATTATTACCCAGACTTTAATCTCAAAAATCCCAGTCCATTTTCTCCAGCTATCCCTGTACTCAGAAGAGCCAGACTGAACATAAATTGACACCCAAGTGTTATACGATTACCACTATACAAATAAATGTCATCACATTTAAATCACAACCCAATCTAACTTTGAGGTCAGCCCTGCTTTCAGCAAAGGTTGGACTTGGTGACCCCTTGAAGGCCCTTGCAACCTAAATTATTTTTTGATCTGGTGGTTTTTCCCTAGGAGAAATTTCCATCTCTTTTAACAGAAGTAAATTATTGTAAGCCACAGGAAAAAGAAAATTTAATAACAGGTACCTCATATTTTGAAGCTGTGTTGGACTCAAAGCTTTAGGAGAAGTAAATACATTTAAAAGCCATTGGAGCCTTTAAGAGAGGGCACAGGTTGCAATCCTGCAGCAGTCTGCACGAGGCAGGCACCCAGTTCCAGTACTGGCATGACTGCTTTCATATCCACTGCCATTTGATTTTATAATGGTACCCAATTACCTTTCACAGCACAGAAGACAGACTTAAAATATGCCCCACATTTATTTTTTCTCTTATTACTAAAACACAAACTTGCTTGTAGCAATTTACAGGCTGCCCTCCTCCTCCTGTGAACACCAGTCAGCTCCCAGCAGCGTATTTTTGGTATATTTATAAAGCCTCGGGGTCAGATGGTTATAGTGGTGGGGACAGCCCCTTGCTAAGAGACCCCAAGACCTGCCTGTCCCTCTTGCCAGAGCCAGGGGTGTCCCCAGAGCCCCCTGCCCCGCCAAGCAGCCGCAGCTGCTGCGAGCATCAAGCCGCGCTTGTGTCGGGCTTTGATGCTCCCAGGCGGAGGGAGCTTTAACGGCGCGGTGGAGTGTTGTTTTTACACAAGATTTATCAGCACAGTTAACACACCGCCACGGAGCTGCTCTCCGAGCATGCCCTGCATGGCAATGAGCTCTGGCAAGCCCGGCTGCTGCCGCAGGTACGCGCTGGCACTCACCTTCAAAGGGCTTTCCAAGCAGCAGAGCAGCAGCATCACCTCCTGCTCCCTGAGGAGAGCCCGGCCCTGCTGCCGGGAAGGCAGGGAGGAGCAGAGGTCGTGGACTGGCTTTGTGATGGGCTTGGGATTCAAAAGAGATGTAAGTATCTTATTTTCACACAGACGTTTATATAGGGCTTACACATTGTACTGCCTGGAGGAACCTCACGCTCCGGCGGCTGAGACTTTTGGTGGGTTAGGATGTATTTTATCCTGAGCTGTGTAAATTTTCAATATCCAACAGGATGAGATGCTGTGTAAAACAGAGTTCTCAAGCAGAAGCTTTGTTGAATTTTAACAGAGACACATCAAGGAGTCCACATCTGAGATCCCAGGGAGATCAAACAGGAGGCAAGAAAAATTACAGGAGAAAGCATCTGGCATCCTTTGGGGGAAAACTGTCAAAGTGTCACAGGAAAATATAAAGCTTGATGGGTATCAAGAGGTCATCCAGTCCAGTGTTTATAAACCTTTAAAAATCACTTAACTCTTTAATCTAGAGGACTACTTTGTGCACTACTGGCACAACTGCCTCACTTGCAAACCTAACCAGTATTTGGACCAACGCTGAAACACGTTTTTTTTTCCTTTGGATTTATTTTCTAGTCTCCTGCATGATTTATTCCTTCCTGGTTGTTCTCTGAACTACCATAGGAAGTTCTGTGAACACCTGGCCTCACCTTCCAAAGTCACAGGTGCCATCAAAACCATCCACATGAGCCCATGACAAAATGCTGTTCCCTTCAGTGACCTCCAAGCTCCATCCCACATGTCACCCTATCATCTCAGATCAGGGCTCCTGTGGTTTCCCTGCACAGGGACAAGCTCTTTTACAGGCTTTTAAAAACTGAGCATCCCTTTGTAGACCTCCTATGAAAACATCCCTAGTTTCTTCCAGTCAAAGCTGGAATGAATAAGTTTAACACAAGCAAATGGGTCTTACTGAATTTGCAAAGGAAGATTGCTTTGAGATACCAGAGTCATCCTTGGACCTCTGTGGGCAGCACATTTTACAGAACCAGCTGTGCTGCCAAGGAGAAAAGCCCAGTAATTTAAATAAATACTGTGCCTCTAATCCTTGTCGCTCACTGTCCTGCCCAAATGTGACTGTCTCCTGAGCTACCCTTTGCTGTAGGAGAGGCTTACCAATACCAGGCACTGAGACCAGATAAGCTATGCAGCCTCTGCACAAGATCCTCCTGATGTCACCCAGAGCCAATCCCACCTCTCCTGACTCTTTGTGCAGAACCCTGGGCCTGTAACCATCCACCCGCCAGGACACATAGCCTTTGGGATGACACCAAGCAGCTATTTTCCATATCCATACACAAAACCATCCCCCCACCGCGATTCAAAGCCTTTGATACGACACCAAGTGCGCTTTGGGGTTGTTTTTTTCCACATATTTGGGCAGACAGAAGCAAGCATTTCCCACACCTTTCCCACACCTCCTCCCCGGAACAAGCCCAGCCCATCCAACTCCTTTCCCAACCACAGGAACCGCAACCCTCTGTGATTTGTGTACGTAACTAATGCGCCGAGGTCTGCTTTTTGTTTAAATAGCTGTGAAAAGCAGAGTGTGTGTTTTACCCAGAGATATATTACACTTGATTAGCCGGGGCGCTGGAGCGCGAATGCTACAACAGGAGACGGACGTGCCTAAGCAGCGGCTGGAGCCCGCGCTCCGCACCGCGGGGTCAAGGGAAAGATTAACTGTATCTGACTGCCGTGTCAAAACACTCAATTGCAGCATTTAGAAACCCACAGAACTAGTTGCCTCGCTCGGCAGAGCAGATTTATTTCCCTCCCTGTAGCTCCCACGGAACCAAGCGGGGCGGTTGGCAGGGCCAGGTTTGCTTTTGGTGCCTGGCAAAGGGCAGGGAGAGCTGAAGAGTTCAGGTGGAGATGGGAGGCTTTCAATAGCTTCAGAGAAAAAAGTTAAATCTAGGGGAAAAGGTGGTGATCTTGCAGTTGCCTCTGCTTATGTCTGACCCACAGCCATAATTCAGCTCTGTAAGTCACCTGGCTAAACACCGCTTTAATAGAAGAAAAAAAATCCCATTTCCCTGCTCTTCAACACATGTAACACACAGATAATAACTTCTGGTTTGCACTCAAAAACCTTGTGAAAAACAAAGTCCTACTTTTCACGCTAGGGATGTTTGGGGTTTATTGCTCTGTAGAATCATAGAAATGTGTTTCTGTGCAAAACAAGTTGAAGGTGACCCCTGAAGAGAGATTCCCAAGGGAGCCCTCCCGCTTCAAAATCAGCATCTTTTCAGGATGCTGTGTTTTAAACTCACGGTTAGATCTGGAACTGCACATACAGCTCTTGAAGTGTAAGTCTAGTCCTTTTTATCTCAGTATACATCTCCACTGGAAAAGATTGAGTGATGCCCTGTGTGAGCAGACAACTGCAGCTTGTGGCTACTGGGAATCAGAATTTGGACAACTGGGATCACTACTTAAAAAAAACCAAACCAAAAAAACCCAAACCAAAACCAAAACAACAAAAAAAACCCACAAATTCTCTTCAGCTTTATGATATGTATGACTAAGGGAAAAGACTTTGCTTTCTTTTTCCTCCCAAATTCAAGAATTTTTTCTGGGTATCCAAAGACTCAATTCTATCCAACACTTCAAATTCTTCCATATCAAACTCAGTGATCATCATGTGACATTACTGACAGCTTATTCCTCCCTATTTCATCTGTGGTTTCAGCATCAAAGCCAGGACTGGAGATGTCACCAGCATTTAAAGAAAAAGGTGCCAGACATCCAGGGTCAGTGTCCCAAGAGCACATCTCCTCTTCACCACATACACTGCAGGTACTTTAAGGATCTATTGCTCCTCATGCTCTTCAAAAGCAGCAAATTCTCTGTATTTCAAGCCTGTAAGAGCACTCTTGTTTCCAGGTGAAGGTCCAGTGCATCCAAGAGATACCAGAACTAGAAGAGTTCATCCTTCAAAGCCTCCTAGGTGCTTCTTAGCCTACTTCAGGCCCTGTGGACTCCCCAGCTCAAAGCAGCCATGGTTCAAGGGTTCCTGCTCTGCACCCTGCTGCACACCACAGCTGTGCCCAGGTTAGTCTGGCAGAAGACACAGATACGACTTCTCCACTCAAGTCACAGGAATGTTTCTGGGTAGAGACTGTCTGGATAGACCAGATGCTTCAGCACCCTGAGCTGTGCTGCAGGGGTGCAATTTTGTTTTTAAACTGCACTTAGTAGCGTTCTGACTTGCAGGTTTCACTTTTTAATAGTAAACATGTTCTGTAGGTGCCAGAGAACATTTCAAAGCATTTCAGTGGAGTCCTTTTGCCTCCACAGCCCGGGGGCACATACACTGAAACAGCAGCTGAAATGCAATTACTGAGGAATATTCCCAAGTGCATTTCCATAGGTAATTTGTTAGTCTGTTGGAACATGCAAAGTGATTTTTCTCCATTTCTTGATGCTCTACCATAGGCTCCTAGGTTGAAGATTTCTATCCAAATTGCTAAGTAACTACCACTGGAAGGGAATCCACATAACCAGGGGAACAACCTGCCAGCACTTTCCAGGACCCAGCCCTCACCTGTGATTTGACAAGTTCATCAGCCCAGAGCCACCAGAACCCTTGCTATTGCCCAAGTTCTGATTGCCCAATTGGTTTGATGCATAAAGACATGAGAAGCCTGAAAGTATTTTTCCTTCAGCATCCTGTTTATTGATTTAGCAAGGAGCTGACACAGATGTGCAGCTCTAGACACAAGGCGTAATGCAATCCCTTCATCTGCTGTCACTCAAAATCACACAAGCTGCCTGCTGCCATAAGGGGAGGAGTGGCCACACTGCTGGTTTTGGGACTGCCAAAGAACCCAGCCAGGAGCTTTGTCCTCATTAGGGAGGCACCCCTAGATTGCCACCACATCTGTGTTGTATGTGCCACCCCAGTTCATCAAACACTGTGCCCAGGAAACCTCCAGGTGCTGGGTACACACAGAGACAGCCACAATGTCCTTCCCTTCTTCTCCCCACAGCCAAAGAAAGGGAACCATGGCAGGAGCCAGCCCAGAAACCACCAGTGTGATGGTCTTACTTGGGGTGCTCTCCCTCTCTACTGGGGGTACCCACACATTCATCCCAGGGGAAGAACCCCAGCTGGCCACATCAGTAACACAGGACAGGTTCAGAGCACGGGCTGGTTTGCAGTGGGAGTACCTCATCCACTCACTGTCATCCCCACTGGTGAAATATCACTGGAAATTGGTCTAATTTCAGAAAGAGGAAACAAAAATTAAGCAGACAAAGTTTGGGTCAGAGTGACAAGGAACATAATCAGAAAAGAGCATAGATGAACTGCCTGTGAGTTAAAGATAATTCAGGGCAAATTAAAGCATCTGAACTCCTACTGAGAGCCACTGATTTAGAATTATGAAGTTAACTTACAGCAATCATTTTCTATATGAAAGCAATTATGGATGGGTTAAAAGCTTCTGTTATTATGGATTGTGTATGGCTGCCACAGAGGGTTCAGTCTCCCAGGATGAAATTTTAGCCTTCGTGAAAAACTACTACATCCTGTATGCCAAATCTTGTTCACCCATCAGAAAGTCATTGAACATCAGACATTTTATTAACCAATGCAAATGCAGACAGCCAGGGAGAGGTAGATAGGGAACATCCTGCTCGCCAATAAAGCACATGCACACAAATCACCATGGTTCACTTCCCAAAATAATCACACAGGCTCAAACACACAGCTGTGATGGATGGCAAATTTCCAAGTCTTAATGCATCAGAAAGCAGAACCGTTGTTTGAAGTGGTCATCTCTTGAGGGGAAGAGAAAAGTCAGGGGGAAAGCTTGTGAGAAACCTGCAAGCATGGGAGCAGGCTGGTGGTGCCTGCAGCAAGGTCACCAGCCATGGTGCCAGTGGCCTCCTCCTTCTGCTCCTCCCTGGGCAGAGCCTCCAAAGCAGGAGCAGTTCCCACAGGGAGACAAAGGGATGTCAAACAGCAACACCCCAGCTCCTGCTCACCCTCCCGGCAGGAAAAATGGGGCACTTGGGGTCTGGGGGCACAGCCTCTTGTGGGACAGATCGTCCTCATCTCCACAACCTCTAGAGCTCTAGGAACAGCCCCCAGCCCTGCCTGCCCCAAACCAGCCCTGGTCACTGGGTCACATAGCAACAGCTCACAAATGGAGCTGACGAAACCACTTACTAAAACAATCTATTACACCGAGCCTCTTCCTTCTCTTCATTCTTAATTGGGCTTTATTTCTTGTTCGGTGTTTTCTGAGCAGTTAAACGAGCTGACAGACCTTTTGTTTCTGGAATGAAAATGAGATTTTGACTGCAATATGCATGGCAATGAGCCGAGTGTGTGAGGGCATCTCCATCATGTGTCTTTCAGGGATGAGATTTCGAAGAGGGGATGAGAAAAGGGAAACCTGTCCAAGATCTATTGGAAACCAAAGGTTCAGAGGTGTTCTGTGTAGGTGCAATGGTGTAGATTTTTGTATTTCTCCTGCTGCACAGGCTGTCAGAGCAGGAGGAGAGCAGAGTCACAGCCAGCCTGGCCCCCTTGTCCAAGGAGCATCCCTGGCGCACTGCAGCATCCTTCAGCCAGGGCAGGGAAGCTCTTGCTGCTGCACAGGGGCCAGGCAGGGACTCAGCACGAGGCTCTGACGGTCAGCATGGATCCACAATTGACAGTTACAACAAATGAAATTGAGCAGCTAAACTCAGAGGGCTGTGATAACAGCACTGAACCCAGCAGTGCTGCAAAGGCAGGAGGAAGCAAGGCTGGTGCATAATGCATGAGGGGGAAACCCAGGGCACTGACAGCAAGGGCTAAGCGTGCTTACAGAGAGGTGGGAGGCAAAGATCTCACTGGATTCAGTAAAACCTGAGTCCTAATGAGGAGATAGGGCAGCTCATTCTCATTACACCATTCTCCACTCCACCTTTCTTGAGGACACCCCAGGTCCTGCTCCTTTGGCTCACCTAAGGGCAGAGATCTTGTAACAGGAGGCTGTAAGCTTGAACACAAACCCTCACAGGCACTTCCGTGCTCCCCTGCTCACTTCATCAGTGCAAGAGAATCTCTATATTGGCCAAACACAGCCATCAGTATCTGTGGGTGATGGAGATGGAGGCTCCTCATGGTTTTCCCAGAGCCATGCAGAAATTCTATGGCAAAGCACAGCTCCAGGCACTAAATGAATAATGGAGCATCCTCCCTGCAGCTTCTGGGAAACTTTAGGTGCTGGTTTCCTGGCTCAAAGGTAAATGTGATAAATAAGTGAAACAAAGCTTTGCATTCCCAGAAATCCCCTGCTAAGGTGGCTTTGGAATCTTTATCACCACCTCAAATGTGCTGTTTAAAGTGGTATCTTGTGGGGGAAAATCCCCAAAGTGGCCATAAAAACTGATAAATGATCACTGGGAAGCAACAAAAGAAGAAACTCCATCTTTTTCCCTTTCTGCTCATCTTTTCTATGCATGTTTTCCATAGCATATTCGACACAAGAAATGGCACCTATTTAGCACTATTGATCCAGCTTACTTCAGTAACAAACCACATTAAGTTAAAATCAATACCAGCCACTCTTAAACTGATTTAGGAGCGTCCACACAAAGGGGCTCACACCAGTTTAGACAGATTTGCTTTGTAACCAATTTAGTTAAAACATGCAATCTAGGGACTGATCTGTGCTGTGAACAGCTGGGAGGCATTAATTCCTGGGGTTCAAAGGCATCAATTCCCAAGTGTCATCAATGGCTCTCAGAGGACAGGATATGGGAAGTGTCACTGACAAACATCCATTTTCTTGGCAAAACCTACAGGTCTCCCTCATTCCAAAAGCCAAAGAGATGGGGGAAACAAAAAAAAAAAAAAAAAACAAATTAACTTCAGAGTTAATTTTATTTATACAACTCAAACTTTGCATTAAAAAAAAAAAAAAAAGAAAAGGCAAACTGAAGCTGCAGGAAACAAACAGCTCAGAAAGCTGTTTTATTTCTCCCCCTGGAATATTTACTCCACAAGACACAGGCACTGCAGATCCCTGTGCCCACTGTAACTCCAGCAGCCCTGGACTTTGCAGCTCAGGTTCCAACCAAGTGGCCAAGGTTGGGGAATGCAGCCTGAGGAAGGGTTTAACAGTGCTGTTTGTCACAGGATCCTGCTGCTGGCTGAACACCCGTGGGTCTGTAGGGGAGGCTGAGGGGAGCCCTGGGGAGCACAGCCCAGATTCCATCACACACCATGACATCAGGGCTGAGCAGGCTCTAAATCTCAACCCCACACAGGGATCTCACTTCAAAGGAGATGAGGCTTTAGTGTCTAGTCAAGTGCAAGTTCAAGGCTCTCCATCAGATGTGGTGCCAGGGAAAGGCTCCAAGAAAACTTTTGGTGTTACCCATCCTGGCCAAGGGGAGGGAGCCCAGGCCTTGTGAGGTGCTGCCACCTCTGTGCCTTAGCAGCCAAAAAAGTTGACACATGACATCAGTAAAAACTATCTTAGGCTTGAGCTTCAGAGGGAAACCATCAAAAGCTTGCTCAGGACTTGGGGAGTCTTGGAGCAAACATCTTTGGGCAGGAACAGTTCTGGTTCATCTATAGCAAAGAAGAGGAAATCAGGCTCCTCATCCCATGCTTTTTGCCCACAATATCATAAAAGTATTGCCTTCAGAGCTCTTTCACACCTTGGAGAAAAACATGGAAAAGCACAGGCCAGTGATGTTTGTTTGGTTTAAAAGCAGGTCTTTAGTTTTCAGCTGTCCCTGGGTCTGTGGTGGTTACAGTCACGGGGTGATCACAGAGCACCCACACAAGCTGTCAGATCAGCAGAGCAATAACCCTCAGAGCCCTTCAGGAGCTACACACCTCCAGCCTCCAAACCCTATTCTTTATTTCTCCTTTCTCCCCACTCCTTCCCTGCAGCTGCAGGCACCATTTCCCATCCCTGTTCATTACCTTAGGAGATCAGGATCAGCCAACCCACTAAAAGCCTTCCAAAAGGCAGGAAACACCACACTTCATTGCTGCTTATCCACCTACAAAATATGCATGTTCAGGCATCTTCTCACCTCAGCTGCTTTTAAACCTGCCACTCAGAAGTGGTTTGGGGCTTCAGTTTCAGGCTGTAACTCTGCTTTGTGATTTTCTGGATACCTGGAAGAGATTTTGAAATGGTTTTCCCTGCTGTTACCAGGTAATAATTTGTTTCACAGAAAGAGTCAAGAGTTATATTTATGTTGCCGAATTAAACACAAGAATGTTTTGGAAATAGAAATAAACCTTTTTGGGTTTTATTATTTATTTTGCTTTAGAGCCTCAGGTGCTAAAAATTAGCCTCCACTGTTACATAAAAATACAAGGAATGGGTCTTTTCCCAGAGTAAATGAAATAAGAAAAGAAAAAAAAAAATCACTTCAGAGTAAATGAAATAAGAAAAGAAAAAAAAAAATCACTTTCCACATTTTGCATTTTGCTGCTGGGTGTAGAGCATTCCTAAAGAGGGACAAATCCTGCTGAGATGTCCTGCCTGGGGGCAAGGACAGCAGGCACTCAGATCCCAGAGCCAGGCAGGGTTTGGTGCTTGCACCCCAAGCTCCTGGGCAAGGGGTCGTGTCTGTGATACGATGACATCTCCACATTGACTGCTCCAACCCCACCGAGCACCAAACCCCATCCTCACACTGCAGCCAAACACCTCTGGGAGCAGCCAGAGCCTTTGCCCAGCACTGCACTGAAACCCTTATTCAGCTGGCAGAACACAACCCCAGTGATCCCGGAGGGCACAGCTGGAGCTGGGAGGACTGGCTTCTGTCACCAGGCTGAAGGCTGCAGCTGAAGGGCAGAGCCAGGGCTCCGTGAGCCCAGGGTGACAAGCGGCCACCAAGGACACCCAGCACGTGGCTGTGATGGCCATCAGGGGGTCATGGGCAGAAAAAGGCAGCATGCAGCTGACATGGCCATTTAAGGCCTTCTCTGATGCAGAGAAGGAGAGAAAATCCCTTCTGTAGGTGCTCCATTGCAGGGAAACATGAATTAAGATGCTTCCTGTGGTGAGTGAGAACTTTCCAAATCCCCAGATCTGAAGAGAAAGCCCAGACCCTTATGGGCACAAAGCCCACCTTTGCAGAAGCTGCTGCTGAGGAGGATCCTCACTGCCAAATGCCAATGCCAGCTGCACTGGTGGTGGTGAGAGGGTGACATTTGGTCTGATCTCTTTCTTTTCAGCACATACACACATTTTACAGTGCCAAGGGCACTTTGCAACAGGAAGACTTAAAACCCAGTTGCAAAATATGCTGCAAGCAGTGATAAGAAATTAATCTATTTTCACTGTCTAATCTAATGTGTGTGGCAAGGCTCCCACCATTCTGCTGGACCCACTCTGAGCTAATCTGAGAGAGCCCAACAAGCTCTGCCCAGGTCACTCTGTTTCTCTTTTCATCAGAGCCACAACAGGAGCTGGAACGGGAAAAACCTGCAGTGCCCCAAAAAAACACCTCCAAGCCCAGCATCTGAACCCCTCACCAGAATTTTTGGTGTATACACCCAGTCCTTAATTCAGTTTCATTCACAGAAAATGCCACAAGCCAAGCTGGTTTTGCCTGATTCCAGAGAAAAATAAAAGTATGTTGGGGTTTGTGGTTTCAAAGGAAGCATTAAGTGCCTATTGACCACATCCTCCCAGTCATTCCTGCTAGGAGTTAAATTCACATGACCCTCCCACAGTGCCCTTACAGCAAGGTCTCACCCAAGGGCTCAGGCTTGCTCAGGGTGCTGTGAGGGCTGGTGTTCCCATCTCTTTTGTGTTCTCTCCCCCTGTGAAGGTCCAATATTACCAATGCACCCCAAGGCATCCCTCAGGCACAGCCCAGGGAACTGCACTCCCTCTGGCCAGCCAGGCAGGAAGAAGATGAAGCCAAAGACTAAGAGAAGAAAGGTGGTCAGGCTAAGGCAGACAGAGACTTCCTGTCCTCATTTTTTGTGTGATTCAGGCTGATGGTGCAGCAGGGACCACGGACAGGCAGAGGCTGTGTTTGTGGTCACAATCCCCCTTCCTACCATCCTGTCCTGTCTCCAACCTGCTGAGCATTCTCAGAGACACAAAGGCTACCTCCAGACTATAAATTCACCCTGCCCAAGGGGCCAGCAGCCTTGCTCCTCTCCCCACACGTGTGTCCCACGCAGGGACACCAAGGAGCCTCTGTTAGTGTGACCTGCCACACTCACAGATCTGACCCCAGGAGGGCTGTGGGGATGTGTCCCACCTCTCCCCTGCCATGGGGGCATTCCCAGCCCAGGGAACAGGGACAAGCCCAGGTCACTGCACTGGCATCTCAGGCCAGGCCCTGGGACAGAGGGACAGGAGCCACCCAGCCCTGGGGCTGTGGCCACAAGCAGTGGTCAGCTCGAGGGCTCCTGGCTCTGTTTGCAGCACTGCCATTGATTCAGCATGCTCAGAGATTAAGAAAGCAGCTTTACCACATCCTGGCAATGTAAGGATGTTTTTTAAAAAAATTTAAAAAAAATCAAAAAGTCATTACCCAAGGTTTGTTTAATCAGGATTTGCAAAGCACTGAGAGATACTCAGGCACTGTTAAGTGCAGACTAACATCTCTAATCACTGAGTGTCAAGATGTACAGAGCTGCCTATAGACATGAAGAGGCACTTAGCCTACAAAAGCCCCCCTGTTCCACTGCTTCTGGAGTACCTCTGTGAGCCTGGGGCTGGGTTTACCAGGAGATGTGATGCCTCCAGATGAATGCACAGGATTTGAATGCACCTGGGATGGGGCTTCAGCTGGGTAACAGCCAACAGTATCAGGCCACCATGGGCCAGGGGCATCTTTGGGTTCCCCAAGCTGCCTTGGCTGCTGAAACACAGCACTTAACCTTTGAGACAGAGCACCAGGGGAACCAGAGCACCTCCAGCCACCCTACCTCAAGACTAAATCACATCTTCTTTTCCTTACCTTCAAAGCAATAAATGCAGGAAAGGATTTATTGCTTTTTAACAAGTGCCACAGAACATGCATTTCATTAATTTACGCGGGAGGTGGGGGGAGGCGAAGCCAGCTCAATAAATTCTCCCAGACTATTGCTTTGAAACAAACAACTCTGCAGATCCAGCCTATGGATGTCACAGCAGAGGCTTTTATCCAGATGAGCTATGTGTTCAACAGGGTGAGTAAAATGCTTCAAGAAAATGAAAAAAAAAAACCAAAAAAACAAAAACAAGAAGAAACCCAAAGAGGGTGGAGACAACAGAGCCGCTCTCTACAAAAGGCAACGTATCACTGACACGTTGTTTGAACTCCCAGTGGTGTATTAAAAAAATAAAAATAACCCCCCTCTGAACCACAGCTGCATCCTTAGCTCTCACTGCTGTGTTATTTTAGCTTGGAGGGAAAAACGACATTGTTAATGCCATTTTCTTCTCTTTTCCCCCCCACCCAGAGAGGAAAACGTGTTTGTTTTTCTTGTGGTGTTTACCATGTGGATGGTGCAGCTCCACTCCCTTCAGACTGGGGAGAAAGGGAAGAGTGTTTGGAAAGGGGTGGCTTCAGGGTGGGATCCTTCCCATCTGATTTACTGGCCAGGCCAGAGCAAATAAAAGGGATAGTCTTTCCCCCACCCCGAGCACAGCAGGGCTGCAGATGTGAACAGTGAATACAAAATCCCGCCTGAGCCCACAGCATTTCTTTGACAATAGAAAATAAATAGCTCCATATTTGTTTATTTAGTTAACTTCACTTCTGAGGGATTCATTTTGTGCTACTGAAGAGGAGGAAATAGGGATGAGATGAGGCTGGCTGGGCAGCCCTGCGGACCCTGCTGCTGCTGACACCAGTCCTTGCCACAAAGCCTGATGTTCTCCTGACTGTATCACTCCAGGGAAATCCACAGGGAAGTGGTGCCAGCCCTTTGCTGGGCTGTCTCAAGGTCACCAAACATCCCAGCAGTGATGTCTCCAGGGGAAGGTGATGCTCACAGGGGACCCAAAATGTCCAGGGGCTCATCCCAGCTTTGCCCTGTTTGTGACCAAGCACCAGCACTCCAGCTGTGACCCCTGCACAACTACACAGGGTCAGCAACACAGACCCAAACTGTCAGGGGAGAGCCTTCCATCCCTTACTTGATGCCAGGGGCACCACAACAATTTGTGCTGTTTCCTGCACATCACCAGTGCCGTGAGGGAACAGGAGCACTTTTGTCCCTGGGAAGGGTGGACTGGGGTGGGACGAAGCCAGGGTGGGACAGGGAGTGTGATGGGGACATCATGAGGAGATTCCCCCTTTCCCCACATAAACAGCTGCACAAGGTCAGAAACACAAGCAAACTGAGGGAGCAGGGGCAGGAGGATGGAGCAGTAAAACATCAATCAAAGCTACCCAGGGGTTCTGCAGCAGAGCCAGGACATGAAGCATTTTCTGCTGGCACCTCCTGCACTGCTGGTTTCCATTAGGTTATGGCTTAAGGACTGGCACTTGAGTTGCACAAGCTGCAAGCATCCCAGCTTCCATTTTACCTTTCCATCTCGTGTCACTTCTCTCTTACAGAAGGAAAGCCAGAGGCAGACAGATAGCAGTGTGTGCAAACTCCTCCTCATCCTCGGCCTCCTGAAGAACATGTCAAACAATCTGACACCAGCAGCTCAGGCACACACTGTTCTCTCCCCAGGCTGCTCTCAATGCAATTTATCAGGCACAAACCTTTCCCTTGCACACCTGTTTCTGCGCTCCAGATAAAAAGCATCCTCTTTCCTTAAAAAAAATCCCAAACGAGCCAAGTAAGCAAGGCACAAAGTCACAGTGCAGGCCCCGCTCCTGAGGGGGAAGAACAGAAAAATCCAAGGGTGCTCCAGGCCCACTCCAGGCCTCTTTCAGGATTAGGGTCAAGCTGCGGAAATTCACCATCAGGTTCATTAAGGTACCTGGGGGTCAGGAGCAGCAGGGCAGCTCTGGGGACCATCCTGAATTACCCCTGTCAGGGAGACACCAACCTGCTGGGGAGGAACCTCCCTCCAGGGCCTCATGGAACACCCCCCGGCATTTTAAATGTGTGTTCCTCTGGCCTCCTGGGAGCTGGTTGTGTGCCCTGCAACCCAGCACACCCCATTCCGTGGGTTTTTAACACCACTACCACAAAGGTAACTGAGTGTAAACACACATTCCTGGGATTTCCCATTTTCATTCAGGGTCTCTGTCTCTTCCCCGAGTTCCTGGGCACTGGCAGCCACTGTCCCCTGCCATCTCTAAAGGCAAATATTGAAGGTAAGGCTTGCAGGTTTTCATTTAAACAACTGGCAAATACATCACTCTTATCAGAAAATGTTCTGTTTGATCTGCTTTGCCATCAGATAAGAGTAAAAGCAGAGGGTTTTGTTTAAAAGTGTACAATTTTTTTCCCAATAATTACTGTTAAAATATTTATTTTTATTTTCTGATGATTTCCAGACTTGTTTTTAAAAAATCTTCCCCCAAATACCAACATTTCTGCCCTGCTCATTGCTGCACCTTCTCAGCACCTCACAAATCTCAATTAACCTCAGCCAGCCTGGGAGGAAAAGGCATATTAATAATCCTGTCTCAGATATGGAGAGACCAAAGCTGTTAGCAAATGAGGCCAACACTTCACACTGAGTGCCAGGGACTGACACTGCTTGATTTGGGGAGCAGGGGGGGAGAGCAGGAGCTTCAGGGCTTTGCACCTTCCCAGCAGGATGTCCAGAGCACACAGCACAGGGAACTGGCTCCGGGAGCTGGTGGCAGAGCCAGTTCAACTGGAATTGTTCTGCTAATTACATTTCAGCACCCTCACTGAAACATTTCTGCTCTATGAGGTGCAACACCGAAATCACGAAATCAATTTTTTCCCAGAGAATTACAGATTTTGAAACCCACACTGCTGCGTTTCAACCCTAAACTCTGTTGATTCCTTTTCCCCCCCATCTTTCCTCTTGCTCTGGTATGGATCCCATCATCACTCCCTCATCACTGGGCTGATCTACACAGAATCTCCAAGATAACAAAGTGCTGTTATCCCAATTTCACAAGGCAGGAGGGGAGCACAGACAAATTAATTTGGTTAGCTGCTATCACAAGCATCTATGGCACAGCCAGGGGAGGGACACCCCAAGTCAGAAGCTCAACTTAACATCTTTTCTATAATTCCTCTGAGATATCAGCTGGGATTTGACCTTGTAGCTACTTGAGCAGAGATAGTGAGCTCTAACACAATCTTCAGAGAGACAATATTATATGGCTGCTTCCTATGTCACACAAAGATAACACTAGTATGTTTTTAAATCACGTGTTATAAAAGAAGGCAATGAGAGATTAAGGCTACTGATATTTTCCTGACAAAAATTTTCAGTCTCTCCACAGCAGCTTTATCACAGAATTTAGGGCTCTGAGAATTACAGTTGCTCTGCTTTATTCCCCCCCAACCCTCTCAAAAGGCAATTTCCCAGGTTATGAAGCTACTAGAATGTAACACACATTACCTGACTGCCGTCTTGCTAAGGGCATCAGCCATGAAACACCATGGCAGGCAATCTCCAAAGCCTTGTCCACCAGCAGGAAAGCCTGGTGGGTGACAGCCTGCAGGTGACAGCCACCAATTCTTGTGGACACAGCTGAGTAAGGCATCACCACACCACAGAAACCCCTCCTAGAGACCAGGATAACAGCTTCCTATGCCATCTTACCCAGGAGTTAACCAGCTCTGCTTCCACCAACCACAGCCTCACAACTTTCTTCTCCACGTTTGTTACAAATGAGATACATCCCAGGCAATTAGCTAATAATTAAACCGGACTACCAGGCCTCAGAAGGTTTTAGGGCAGCAGTTCCCAAGCCTAAGCCTCCTCCCAGCCAGTTTCACACAGGTTTGAGCTCAGGATACCTTTCTGTGTCTCGGGGCTCCTGGGTGATTCTTGGCGCAGGGGCTGCGATGAGCCCAGCCCAGCCTCGGTCTCTGCTCTCGCTTTATCTCTCCTTGCTGCAATAAACACCAATACAAGGACCCAGACTTCTTGGTCCCCTGCCAAAGTCCCTTCCTCTCTGCAAATAGCCCAGAAGAGGGTTTGGGACACCAGCCTTTGCACTGCCTTTTTTTTCCTTTGCTTTGCAGGCACTCCCTTCTGCAGGGTGTGAGGTTTCCCTCACCTGCTCATTGGACACGCTACAAGCCTGCAGTCTGCTGAGCTTAGAGATTATTCTGCCAGCCAGGAAACCATGTGGGACTGGTGGTGAGACCCAAACTGAAAACAAAACTCGGGACAAAAGCACTGAGAGTCTGCAAACCTGCTCAGATTAACAGCAGGCAACAAAGAGGCTTTCACGGTCAGGACAGCAGCACATGCTCTGCCCTGCCTAAGCTGTCACTGCAAAATGAAATTGCTGATCTCAAGTGCCAAGGGGAAAAAAAGACAGAGAACTTGATCCAAAGAGAAAATCTCACCCAAACTAGCCTTCAGATGGGGCAGCAATGGAGAGAAGTTGAGCCCCTGCTCCCCATTCTCCCCCTGGCTCAGGGATGCTCATTTTTATTTCCCCCCTGGAGCAACAAGTGGACCCATCCTGACTTAGATTAATAGCTTATGGAAGAAAATAGGCATTTCCTATCATATTTTCCTCCAGCACTTGGGTGGGACAGCAGCAGGCTGATGAGTTTTGGCAGCAGCAGGGAGCTGGGGAGTTGGTGGGAGCTCAGCCCAGCGCTTGCTCGGGGTGGGACGGGAAATTCACTGTGGATGTCGGTCAGCAAGATGTGACTGCCTCGAGTTAAAAGCAGAAGCATTTTAATAAGAAATATGCCTCTGAGTCACGATGCTCCAGGGACCAGTGGTGTACTGTCTTACCCACCAGCCTCACTCAGGGACTTTTTTAAGGTCAGAATCTGGGCTTAAAATTGCTCAGCTGTGAAGAGAATAAACACTGGGTCATGTTTGCTCACTTGAGCTAAAGGTGAGTCACCTGTAATAACTTTCAGAGGGAAAATTATATGAGTAATACTTTGAGAACAAGGTATGAAAAATACCAAGAGGGAGCCTTGTGATGTATTTAATAATCACGACCCCTTGCTGAATCATGATCCTCTCAAAGAGCCATTCCCTGGCTCACCATCATTTGATTGCATGGCTCTGGAGCGTGCTAACCCTAAAACATTCTGCAAATACATTTGTGTCGCTCAGCTCTATCTGTGTTTAGAGAGTGCCTTGGAGAACACATTAAACACTTCAGCTGCTAGAGCGAGTGTCAGCGCCGTCCCAAGAGCCTCTGAAGTAAATGATGTCGTTAAGCACATTGTGGGAATAGTCATATTCATCTCCCAGCTCTGAGCAAACCTGCCTTTGCACCAGAGCCACGGGGGTCAGAGTGGGTGTGTTGGCACATTTTCAGCAGCTCACAGCTGCTGGTAGTGGCAGCAGGATGAGCTGTGTGAGGCCTGATCCTGCTGCTGGCTCCTGTGGAGATGGAAATGGAGGAGCAGGTGGGAGATTCTGGCCAGGGTTCCCCACAGCCAGTGTTTGCCTCACCACCTGCCAACATCTCCTCAGCCCTGCTGGGCTCCTGCCACACACTGTGCTCCCGGCCCAGCCCAGCAAGGGCAGTGGGGCACACCAGCCTGGAGGGATGAGCATCCAGCCCTCAAGACAGGCTTGGATCAGGGGATCAGAGACAGGGAAGTGCCTGCTGCTGGGTATTCAGTAAGGCCAGGGGCCCTGGCTGCTCCTCCCAGGCAGCTCTCATGGTGTGCTATGCTCCGCTCTTGAAGGCTGGCCAAGTCCCTGGAGAAGCTCAAGCATCAGCCTCGAGCTTCCTGGCAGGTTCCAGGTTTGGATTTACAGCATGTTAAAGCACTGTGGGGGCTGAGAGAAGGCTGAGCCGTGGGTGCAGGGGTAGCAGAGCATCTCCAGCTCCAAGGGCAGAGCTGCAGGTGCCCCAGAGATGCAGGGATGGGCTGTGCCAGGCAGAGCCAGGTGCTCTGCTCCCAGCCATCAGTTTTCCTGCGCTACCCTTGCCACGTGCTCCAGGAGGCAATGCTCATGCTGCTGGGCAGCAGGATCCTGACACGGCTGTAATGTAATTTTGCATGTGTTAATTTCATTTCTTGGCTTTGCTCAGGATCAGCTATTATTCTGCTGAGATCGTAACCAGGAACGGGTGAAGCTGGTTCAGAGAAAACAGCCAAGCCCATGCCTTTCATTTCCTCTCTCCTCCCAACTGCTGTGACCTTTGCCCATTATTAGAACCAAAATTGAAATAAGCCTTTTCTAGCTGAGGCTCTGAGATACTCAGCTCTGAGTCAAATTCATGGAACAAGGGAACTGATTCAGACAGCCACAAGCTATTGTTTCAGTTCCACCTTAAAGCAGTTCCAGCTCTGTCAGCTCTTTTCTTTCCTCCTTTTAAAACCCAGCTGGGAAAAGCCCCAGTAAGAGGCTGGTTGACACTGGGGATGGAGGCACTGAGCTGCTCACAGCTCTTTCCAAAGCACATCTCCCACACTGTCCTGCCCAGGCAGGGGCTCCCTGTCACTCAGGGGACAGACCCTGTCCATTGTCACCTTGCTGGAAAACCAGTGCCACGATATGGCAAATATTGAGTGGGTGGCTCCTGAGGAAGGAGCTGGTTCTTTGGTTTCACTAGATCCCAAAAAAGCCAGCAGCTGGTACTGTATCCCTTGGAGAAGGGAAGAAGCCCCACTTGAAGGACTGCTCTGCAGTCTCACTCTCACAATACCACAGTGTTATTTAAATAAATAAATCCTCCATCTTTAGCCACCAGCAAGACAAACTCTGCCTGGACACCCCTGCAACCTGCACAGTTCCTGGAGGAGGGCTCCCTGCACTGGTGGGAGCATTTCTCCCAATCTCACCCTGTTTCTGAACCACAGGAACAGACCTCAGTGCAGCTACACCCATGCTCAGTTCCCTGGAGAAGGTAAGCCAAGCCCCTAGGAAAAAGGCTATTATGGGGTTCTCTGAGTCACCCTGTGCCTTCTCCAGTTGTACTTAAACCTGATACTGATCCATACTGTTGTTAAAAGCAGAAATTAAGCAGAAGAACAAGTAGCTGGGAAGGCACTTTAAAGACTTCTTCATCAAAGGTTATTTCAAAATATTTTCCAACTCGGCATCCTTTAGCATAAATACACCACCCAGGTTCCCAGGGCCTTTGGGGTAAGATCAGTGTGGTAAGGAAACCTCTTCTCTGCCAAAGTCTGATATTTGAGCAGCTCCTACTTGCAAAATAACACAGGCACCTGTTGTTTGTTTTGGCAATTCTGAAATCACAGTGTTCCCATAAACTCCACACACACACACACAGGTCCTGGGAGAGCCCTTGCTCTCAGTGCTGGAGGAGATAGTGTTATTTAAATAAATAAATCCTCAAGGTTTCTGAGTGGTTTAGCCAAGACTGCATGGAAAAATTACCGTGCAACTGTCAAATAGCTGAAATTTAGGCCCAAAGGCCATGAAAGGTGTCTGTTCTTGTTTCATTGCAATGCAAGCATGTCAGCCGTGACCACAACTGAGCACAGCTCCTGGTAACAGAAGTGCTTCTTAACAAGGAGAGGTGGGATTTGCTTTTCAAGCACCTTTGCCACCCAGTCCAGTGGAAAGTTCACAAGTAATGTGGTAAAAGGTTAAATTCAGATGCAAAGCAGAATTTAAAACCACCAAGAGTTAGAGCAGGTACCCACACATGTGCAGGCACAAAGATGTGTTGGTGCAGGACCCTGAGCAGGGATGGGCACAGGGATTCTGCACCACACCAGGGAGGAATGGACAATGTTTGAAATGAGGCTTTTTTTCCTCTTCCATAAAAAAAACCCCAAGCCCATGGATGTTAAAACTGCAGAGCTGTGCATGAAATAACAACCTGTTACCCAGCCTCTTGCCTGAAACATGTTTGTTTTGTACAGCGTTTATGCAGAAAATTTTTTCAGACACCCAAGACAGTTGTGATTACTCACCTTAATGTTCAGCATTTATCCATATCTAGCTCATGGTAGTTAACATACACAAGCCAGCCAGGCTTAGCAAATCTTTGCCCTTTCCTACATTATTGATCTGACATTTCCTCTGGAGTATTTCAACTGAGAATTAAATTAACGCCGTATCTATGGACATTACCTAGTTAAAGCAGACCAGCTGCACAGGCTGGCACACCCTTTGTTCAGTCAATCACCATCTTCCTTTTATTAATTCATGAAACCTTGTTGTTATTTCTTAAAAGTGGAAGATGCCATTAGCAATGCTAATGAAAACTACCAGGCTCATTATGGGCAGAGCTCTGCAGCCAGCCCTGAAAGAGCTCTCTCCATCCTACTGAGACCTCGCTCTGCCCTTCCCAGGCAATAGGAATGAGTTGTTTGCTTCCCCTCAGAATGTTCTTGGGAGAAGATACGCCTGCCCTTTAACTGTGTGGTGACCAGACAAACCTGCTCCAGCTGGGGCAGCTCCAGGAGTCCCCTGGAATGGTCCCACCTTAGTCCTGGCGCCAAGGAGGAGCCAGCACAGGTAGGAACAGCATCATCCCAGTTCTTTCCCTTCCCTTTTTAAGCACCAACTAGATTGTTTCCACAGTTAAATATTAAGGTTGTTTCCACAGTTAAATATTCATTTTCCCTTTTGCTTTTATGTCACAGAAACACCACTGAAAGATCAGCAGGAAAAACAAATTACTCAGGAAAGGCTGTTTGGCCTCAGGAAGAGGTGTCCTCAGCATAGACTCAACTGCCTTCCTGGATTTACAGGGCTTTCTTTGGTATTTAATAAAGATTGCTGCTCTGACACTAAAGAGAAACATCTGCTGCCTTGTGTCTGGCCAGCTTTAACAGCCTTTATTTTTCCTTCTTAAGAGAACAGTTTGGATTGATTAAGACTCAAGCAAAGTATTTTATACTTTGATACATCCCCAGCTTGTTGAAATCTTACCTGAAATCTTTAAAAAAACCCCAAACAAACCTACAAAAAAACCCTCAGTACACAAAATGAAAGTCTGGAGGACATGTGAAGGCCCAGAAACTTCAAAGCAGCACTTTCAAGGCTGAGGCCTGGATGTAAAGACTTTTGTATTGCTCCAGCCACAAAGAAGACCTTCAGCTGGGCTCTGCTCAGGCTGGGGCTTCACCTGCACAAAGCTTTGCTGCAGCTGAGGGATCCCGGTTTGTACACACACACACACAGAAACCTCATGAAGACCAAACAGGGGAAAATCCCCAGTTTTGGACTCTGCCTGACCTTCCACCCAGCTGGAGAGCAAAGCATTCAGAAGTTTCATGTTGCTGGATCACTTGGAAATGTGATGGGAGGAACTAAGGATGCTCTAACACCTGCAGAACTGCATCTTCAGACAGGAACAAGACAAATTCTCAGTTTGAAGAGTGATAGGAAACATAGAATAAAGAAAACAATTGGAGGTGGTGCTTTTTATTACATACGAAGTTTTGAACAGGAATCTGTGCAGTCTTGTTGACTCCAAGCATGGAATACCTCTAGGTAAATAAAAATACTTCTGCTTCACATATTGCCCTGGGTTATTCCTGCATGGAATACCTAAAAAGAGGTTTTAGCTGTCAGATTTCACTTCCTTCTTTAAAACTCCTCTACTTTTTGTTTGCAGAAAGGAGAGCTGCCAGAGAAGATGATAAATGTTAATGTTGGCAAATGCACTGTGCTGGGTGAAGTGGTGGAGCACTCAGGCAGATGATGGCTCTGTGAAAGCATTTCAGAGGAGAGCAGAGCAGGCTCAGGGCTGGCTCCATGCTGGCACATGCTCCAGGTTGCTGCTCTGCACCCAGCGTGAGCAGTCACAGGGTAAGGGGTTAAGCACATGCAGCCTCTGAGCTGCAGCAAGAGGCCTCCCTCACACTAAAAACTCATCACTTGAATAGCCCAGCTCAGCAAAAAAGCCTCCATTTCAGAGATAGGGAAATGATGTGCTACGGTCCCTTGCACAGCTTAGCTGATGGGGTTTAGGAATAATGTGCCTTGCTTCTGTTATCAAAAATTTAAAAAAAAAATCCTTGCTTCTGTGCACCCAAAGATCCCATTCATGTCACAGCATGGGGTGTATTTTGTACTGTGGGTAACAAGTGCCCACTGGGGTTTGGGCTGGGGCTACTGAGCCTCCCCCTGACCGCAGGCACCAGCCAGGGACACCCTCACTCAGCTCCTCTGTATTTTGTTCCCCCTAAGGAGTGTCCCTGTGTTAGCAGGGACATTTAATTCACTCCCTTCTCCAGTAGTTTAATTGCTGAAATTATATTAAAGAGCTGGAGAGGGACACAAACCATAGAAACCAAACCACTGGAAACATCGTGGCACCCAACCACAGCCCACTCTCTTCACAAAGAAGAAATCACATCAGGTCAGCTTCTGCACTGCCAGTTTATTTAGCTAAGACAAGAGAGTTGCTGGAGCAAATAATTGAGGAATAATATGATAAAACACAATAACAGCAATAACTGCCTTTACTGATGGGCCTCTGAATGAGACGTGCTCAGTGTGCTGCACGTGCCCCACGTGCTGTCATTTCCTTGCTCTGAACAGATTTGCTGAAGATTTGAGCCCTAATCTGTGCACTGTAACATTATCTCAGCATTTGTATTTGTGTGCTGATCTTCTGTGGTTGGACGTGGGCTTTGGCTCCCGCAGGGCTCCCTGACACACTCTGATCCTGTCTGCTCTAAATAACTGCACATCAGATTTTACATGGGGAAAAAGGGTTGGTTTGGTTTGGGGTTTTTTAGTAGCTTTTTTTGGGGTTTTGGGTTTTTTTTTTTAAAGCAACAAATTTGTGGTGTCTGATCCAAATGCTCACTCACCCTGCATTTCAGTACTGCAAAGGGACTGACAAAGGGACTCATCCAGGTACCCAAAACAAATGACCTGAGCACAGAGCAGATCCTCAGCTGATGTAAAATCAGTGCTATGCACACTGCATCCCACGGTAGGATGTCTCTGAACCACTGTCCACTGAAAATGCAAGAAGCCAAGCGAAGACCCCAAACTGTTACCAAATAACATTGTTCTTTTAATGTGCTCAAAACTAAACAGTCCATGTCAGGAGCATTATTCTGAGAAGGAAGAGCACCTGCCACTCCTATGGACACAGTCTCTCTTTTTCTTTATCTTGGGCTTCTGACTCCTTAATCTGTTGTGGAATGTCATTTAATTAAGCATTTTCAGGGTTCACTCTAGGCCGTGGGATTATGCTGTAAGCAGGCAACGCTGGCCTGAAGTTGTGATAATTAAGGCCACGAAGGACAGCTTGGCACATTGTCTAATCAGGGAGCCAACATAAATATGCCAGAGCTGGTACTAAATATTTCCACGGCAGAAGCATTCAGACTTACTAGATGGGGTTTTCCCTAATCATAAAGGAATAGAGAAATGAAAAAAAAAAAAAAAAAAAAAAAAAAAAAAAAAATTTTTTTTGGTTAAATAAAAATAAAAAAAAAAAAAAAAAAGCTTTTTCTGGTTAAATTAAATTAGAAAGGAAATAAATGACATTAGAAACATTCTTGACAGCGGAGCGCCTGAAAAGATTTAATTCCAACCTTACTAATTCTATGCTTTTATGAATAAAGGATTAATGAGCACTAGGAAGGGGAGGAGCTGGGCAGGGTAGGGCACTGCTGCTCTGCACCCCAGCTCTGAGCCAGACCCCAGCCTCAGGAGCTGCCCTGAGAGGCCATCCCTCTCACTGAGGGGAATTGGTGCAGCTGGGCTGACCCCAGGGAGCTGCTGTGGATCCAGCAGAAGAGCTGCCAGTGCCACCTGTGCCAGAGCTGCCAGTGCCACCTGTGCCAGAGCTGCCAGTGCCACCTGTGCCACCCGTGCCCCTGGTCCCTTGGCATGGAGCAGAGCAGGGCCAGCTGCTGAGCTGGCAGCTGCTGAGTGCTGGCACCACAAACAGTGCCTTCCTCCCCACCCAGGGTGTCACAGCAAGGGGGGCAGCTGGGTCCCCACAGCACCCCTGGGGCAGCCTGGGGAAGAGAAGAAAAAATTAGGGAAGGAGAAGAAGAATAAATTAACTGCCCAGTTCCCTCAGGCAATGGCTCGCTGCCCAGTGGTGTCTCTGGGAGCCACAGGGGCACTCATGGCTCACTTGAAAAAAAACCACCACCTCCTCCTACACTGCAGGTGCAGAGGTGTTTCTTGTATTCCTGCCTTCACTTCTCACCTTAAGCTGCAGCTGAGCTGTCCACACTGCTTCCTGGGCATCACCTCTCCTCCTGTCTCCATTCTCTCCCTCCCATGCCAGTTCTGTGCTCCACACCATCACTGCATTGTGCAGTTTCAGACAAATGCCTGTGGAAAAAGGCAGAACCCCTCAGCACAAGAGCATCTATCAAGTTTCCTTGCTGGTGAGACCCAGTGGGCACCCAGTGCTGACACCTATCCCCTCCCAGCCTAGAGTTCATGCACAGAAAACACCCTCAGGAATTTTCCCCTGTTCCCTGCTCCTCTCATGGGATAGGAATTTACACAGCATGATGTTTCTCTTAGTGATAATCTTGTCTGTTTTCCCAGTTTGCTTAGGTTTCTTATGTGCTGGCAGAGGTTTATTTTATCCTTGAGCAGGCTCAAACACAGCAGATGGGTACAACCAGCTCAGCTACCTGCTGGAAACTCTGTATTATGGTTGTACTATGAATGCTCACAGAAGTTTCTTTGAAAATTACCAAGTGTGACACACACACAGTTTTGGGTTTGAGGGCTCCTATTGTTTCCAGTATTGCCAGGCATGAAAAGTTCATATAATACAACAAGAATGTTCATGGCACTACAAAGGAAAAGGGGGAAAGACGCATTCAATCTATACAATGTGATTATGGAAGAAAGACTGAAAGGCTGGATTAAAAAAAAAATAGAGAGGCAAATGATAAATAGAAAAGAGCTCTATAGTGTAAGCATAACTTCAAGTAAAAATGTTACTGGTTACTGAATGCATTTTACAGGACTTGTGTGTGCAGCACCGAGCACAAGCAGGGCTCTGCCATCCCATGCACCACTGGATCTCCCAGCTGCCATTCACACAAAGGCTTGCAGGAGCCAGGTCATTCTCCTCCTTTTACCTGAGTAAAATGCAAAACAGACTGGAAAGCTGCCCTGTTGTCCCTTTTTGTGCCCAGGAGGGCCCGGAGCTGACAGCCGGGGCTGCGGCAGCGTTGCTTCCCCAGCGCCTCCTCATTAGAAGCCTCTCCTGAAACATGCTCAGTGTCATTTCCATTTAGCATCAGGTGACAGGCATTTCCTTCTGTAACGTTCACTTTAACAGTGGTATTATTACTTTTACTTGAGTGCTTTGATTTAAGCCACGGGAGATGTCACAAATTAGTGTTTACAAAACTTAACACGAGGGGGCTGTCAGTACTTGCTTGAAGACGAGGATTTAGATGGTTGAGACCCCATTGAGGAGGTAGCAGACTAATTGCAGGAGCCTGGGTACAGAAGGATTCTAGACCCAAGTGTCACCTCAAGCAGAAGTGAAATTAATGATGCTCAGAGTGTAGCTCAGTGAAATGAAACACCCTCCCCCTCCTTTTGTTGTTTGTTGTTGTTGTTGCTTGGGTTTTTACACAGTGCAAAAAGGAATTAAAAGAACAGAGTGGCAGAGTCCAGCTCGCCTTGGTAACTGCTCTATCTGCTTACAGCATCCTGCCACTACATGAGAAACATGAACACTCCAACAGTGAGCATCTCCCTCCTCCTTACTCATCCAGCACCAGTTATGTGCTGCAAGAGAATGCAATCCAAGAGGGCTTGAATAAATAAATTGCCTCGTATCCAAGGATGATATACAGATTCTTCTATGATCCAAGAATTCAGTGATACTATCTGCTAGCTGGGAGACTGCTTTTTCCAGCACTTAGCTATCCAAGTGGAAGGAATCTATTCTGCATTTGAGAAAGTCTGAAAAATACACGTAATTACTCTGACTAAGAAACAGTCAGGAGAAATACAAATTGTAAAAGCATGATATTTACAATCCTTCAAGAATAGAAGGCATCAGTGTGCAGAGGAATGCAGAGTGTCCCTCAGAAACGCGGCTCTCCTAAGAGGCCCTCCAGCAAGGCAAGGTATTCCCATGTTCACTGTTAATGAACAACCACCTGCCACTAAACACACAGCAGCACTAATGAGGAGTTTGATACAAGTGCAGCTTCCTTTGTGAGATGAACACGCCACCTCAGAGCCACCAAAGTGGCCGAAGGTCCCATCAGACACCTCCTCTCCAGCCTTTCATCATGATTCATTGCACTACTCAGTGCAAATCACAAGCTACAAAATTGCATTATCAGTACAGCTCTTTTTAATCAATTCAAGGTACTGATGTTTAAATATCTCCTGCACTGAAAAGCAATTGCTGTTTAAATCCATTTTTTTAAAGAAATCATTATAACATTCTCATAATTGCTTATCTCTCAGAAGAAGATAACGCAGACGCAGCTGCTATTTCAAAGGCCATTTTATACATGTAACTCAAACAGTCACATCTGAAATACAGCAGAGATTCTCTCTAATTCAGGAACCTATTTATTGCTGACTGCATCGTGTGCCAGGGCTGTGGCCTTAATTACACCCACACCAGAGGTATTTATACACTGTGATTTGCCCAAGGACTTTTTCCTCTGCTGGGCCCCCCTTCAGCAGAACATTTCAAGAGATGCTCGAGATCACACTCAAGTGATTTACTGAACATCTCTACACTGGCTTTAGGGAGCTGTTTTCCTCTGCATGATGCTCCCTTTGCTTCCCCCAGCCAGGCAGGCAGAGCACCTCGTGTGCCCCACCTCTGCTCAGGGTGGGTGGGTGGGTTCAAACCTCAGCATCCCCCCCACGCTCACCCTTGGAGCCCCAGGCCTGCCTCTCTAATAGAAAGCCTCAGGAAAATATCTGTGTGGTAGATAAGGTCACATAATGCTGCTGGGGTCAACAGCCATCTCTATCTGTCTGGGTTTTAAAGAGGAAATATGATCTTGCCTTGAAATTGAATATCTCCCTTGTCCACAGGTGAGTGGATGCTTCCTGCTGCCGGGGAGATGGAACTGCCTCCCCAGCCAGCACAGCCCCAGCAGCCAGGCTGCTCCCCTGGGGCAGCTCCAATGCCAGTGGCAGGGCCAGCACAGCACCCACAGATCAGTGCCCCAGCTCCTGTTATCAGTGGAGTATCAGCTCCCCCAGGGCTCCCCAGGAGCACCCTTCCATCCTGCCACCCCCTGTTGCTGCTCTGCTCGCCCTGTGCAGCCTCCCAGCCCAGCAGGAGGGGGTGATGTCCCAGCAGTGTCCCCAGGCAGGTGCCCACAGCACATTCCCACTGCCACCCCCTGGGAGCAGCTGAATCCCACACCAGCACCCCTTGATGCAGCCCCTGCTCTAGCAAATACAATCAGAGGCTCTGGGAGATTGCAATTCCCATTTCAATCAGTGATTAGAGAGCCCACGAGCCTTCCAGGAGCCAAGATTTCCCACCAGCTCACAAGCAATTCACTGCCCTTCCCCTGATGTGCCCTGAGATGCAGTTCTCCAGCCCACAGCACACATTCCTCCAGGGACGGAACCCATGACAAAACCCTTTCTGCCATCCTTTCCTGCAAGGAACAGAGCTAAACACAGTGCCCAAGCACCAGGTTTGGGAAGTCCCAAAATGTGATGGCCCATCAGGATCATCCATCTTCCACACAGTACAGTCTTCAGGGCTTCCAAAAATTAATGACAGTGGAAAGCCAGAGACAGTTCTTAGGAAAATATACATCCTGATGTTATTATTGCTAGCACTGAAGGAGGCACTGGTGCTTGTGTTGTTCCAACAGTTAATTATCTTCACTTTTAAAAATGTGCATCCTTTTTCCCCTGACAGAAAACTATGCCAACAAATTAGTCAAGCTAATCAGTGCCCTGACTCACTACCTAACATCTAAGAACAGGAGAAAGGGATGAGAGAAAATAGATGGGTAATACAGGTTCTAGAAAACTACAGATAAAAATACTCTGGAAACTAGGTTAAATTACCAGGAAGATAAAGCACATCAAAAAACAGGAGGATATGAATCAATAATTTACATTTCAGAACAGTTACTCAGACATTTACAAGAGCTTTCAAACACCTGTCTCCCTCATCCCTCTCCAAATCTTGACCCTGACAATGATCCTCAACAATTTCCTCAGAACTGAACTAATTTTTACAACCTCCTGCAATTTTGCTAGGAGGAACATGGCAAGTGAATGGAAAGGGAGAAAATATTAGGGGCGTAGGAGGAGACCCAGAATCTCTCTTGATTGCAATTGTTGCCACCAACACAGTGTAGGTGATTTCCCACCACTTATAATTGAAACAAATTAATGCAGCTCTGCTTCTAAACATCGTGTTTAAGGCCACAGAGCCCCTGATGCTGTTAACACAGCTGGAATGCCAGCTCAGAAATGTCAGCTTTCCTCCCTGCACTGCAAAAGCTCTACTGTTAATTTTGACATCTGGTTTTTAGTGAGATGCATTTCTTGCAGAGCAAATGCACACTGACAAATCCAGGGCCCTCTGTGTATTTTGGTAAATTGCAATCCATTATGAATATATATCTTGCTGTAATTAAATGTTAGCTTTGCAGTTGCAACGCAAGCTGTCCAAGTATCTGGTGGGAACATTTAATAACAATAATATTGTGCTACCTCGTTTAAGTATCCCTAATACACATGCCTGGATGAGTCTTTCCCCCGATATATTAACAGCTTAATAGCACACAGGTGAAAGCAAGGAGGTGATATTGAGATAAAAAACTGCCCTGGCAGCTTGGAGCCTCTCTGCAGAGGAAGCAGAACATTGACATGTCTGCAGCAGCTCCCCCTGGGATCTGGCTGACAGCAAACATCATGGATCAAGACAGTCCTGCGACAATGCACAGCTCAATTACTGCTCACTGCCTGCCCCAAGTGTGCTCTGAGGGCCTGGCCCAGGGATCTGGGGGTGGGGATGGCTGCACTCAGCACATCCCCCCAGGGAAGGAAGCAGGGATGCTGAAAAGCCTTCCCTGCACCTGCTTTCCAGCGTTGCAAAGGAGTCCTTGCTCTTCTCAGTGATAAATAGTTTATTTTTCTTCATTTAGCCCAAAATATTCTGGACACCAAATTAGGTCCTAGTGTGAAGAATCACATCTGCCCCAGAGGAGAATAGTCAGGGATGCCAGGGAAGCACTGCACCCCCGGGGCAGTCTGAGTGCCTGCTGGGGCCGGGACCGTGCCTTCAAATGCTGCACCCTGCCCCAGCAGCCACAGCCATGGCAGGCCAAACACCCCGGCTGCATTTAGGCCTGACCTATTCTGAGATCCAGCTGCTTCGGCTGGCTCAGTTTGACTTGGCCCTGGCTGTGTATCCCAGTAAATCACCTCCTGTCAGCAGCACAGGCCTCCAAAGGGCTCCACGTCAGCCTGGTGGCACGCTGGCTGCCTGCCCTCCAGAGGGGCTGGCTGCCTCCTGCTGCCCCAGACAGGGGGATCTGGTGGCAGGAATGCTCAGCAATGCTTTGTCCTGCAGGATCACATTGCTCCAGCAAACAGAGTCAGCCAGAGCTGCCCTGCTGGCTGGGAATGTGCTCCCTGCCTGGCTGGAGCTGCACGGGCAGTGCTCCAGGCTGAGGGTGCCCAAAAGCCCAGGTGACCCCCCTGACCCAGGCTCTGTCAGCACATACAGCAGCTGGCCAAGAGCACGAGGCTGTGTGCTTCAGAGCCAGGGAGAGCTGATAAAACCCAGCACTGAGACAGACACACAAACCCAGGTACTCCACACCCCAGAGCCAGGCTCTGCTGGTCCCACATCTGCACTCACACGGGGCCAGGAGGAGCAGGACAGGCCCAGGGAAGTCCAGCCCATCTGCTGCTCAGTGTTAGAACCCTCCTGAGCTCAGCAAAAAGCAATCACACCCCTGGCAGAGCCAGCTCACAGCAGCAGGCTGGAGACACAGACACCCCCTCCACGTGGCATCACCTTTTTCTGCTGTATTGCAAAGTTAGTTAATTTAGCCCAAAGCTCCAGGAATATTTGACTCCACCTGATATTAAGGATTCTGTAAGAAATAGATTAAAAAGGAAGCAGCAATTGAGTAAATCATGGCAAGTTATGACAAGAAAAAAAGTACAGTGAGGCCTAGACACCAGAAAAATAGACCAAGGAGATATTTAGACACAAGCATAATTTTTTATCTCATTAATTTTGCAATAATTGATCTCTATCTTAAATTGTATAAAATAAAAATAAACCAGAGCATCTAGAAAGAAAACCTCAAGAAGTCATTAAAACTTTTGATGCTGTTTATAATAAAAAAAAAAGAATATAAGGTAGCAGGGGGAAGGCAGCTCAGCAGCACTGGTACTACAATTATTGGGGATTTATGAGCAGCCTTGGTGTGGGGAGAGGGGAGTTTCCCAAAGCTCTCCATGCAGACTGGATACAGCAGCCACACAGAGCTTTTACAGGCAAAGAGGCAACAAAGAGAATCACAGGTTCTCATTTCTTCTAAATTGCTCTCCACTTCTTGCTCTAGCACATAGAATTTGGAATGCTATGCAACGTATATCAAGACTCCAGACAGTAAAATCTAGAAGGAATTAGGACCTGTGTTTTTTCATCTCAAATCAGTACCTTGTCCATCTACTGGAACAGTCCTGATCCCAGACAAAAAACAGTTTGCACCATCTGCTATTACTGTCAAACTTATTATTATACTCCTTGCTTGGATTTTGTTTTAAAGTGCTGCTTAGGAGGGGAGCAAAGCTCACAGTGGAAAGACTTAACTGACATCAGGGATCTGGATCAGGCCCCTAGTGAGTGGAAGAGAATTAATATTAATTCCTAACTTTCCTATCTGAGCATGACGTGCCCCCGGGCTGGCTGCTTGTCTTAGCAGAATCCCTATCTCCTGTTTAGGCATGACAATATTTGTCAAGTGTAATGCTCATTAGGCTGCTGTGTGGTCAGGCCAGCAGTGTATAAACACTGGGGAAGATCAGGTGGGGACTAAAGGTCTGTGCTTTGTGGTCAATTACAGCCTTCAGCATTAATGATGTCACCGTGGAGAGGCACAGGGAGGAGAGAGGGAAGTGCTTCTCCAAGGCTGGTCCTGACAACACACCTTGGCTCCAGGGAGCTGGCAATGAAAAATGTAGTGTGCACCTCCAGCCTCTGCCTAACCCTCTCAGTGATTCATTTCAAGAATTGTATAGTGGCTTCTTTTTTATTTTTTTTTTCATATCTGAATAAAAGACAGGCTTTCTAACCTGAAGTGTGTTCTCTTGTATTCTTCAGAATTCACACTGTTGATGGTACTTCAACTTGATGTCTAATCAAAGAGAGAAGAAGCAGCACAGGAGCTGAAGGAAGTTTCATATCTATGCCTTTGTTTTGAGCTCTACACTCCTTCCCCCACAAACCCTGGGATTTCCCAGCAATCTCTGACATTTTGACTCTATTTGCTTGGAGAGTTCTTGTCCCAGTTCCTGTGCAAACTGGGGAAAAAACAATAGGGTTTCTTAGCCCTCTGCTCTTGAAAAATTACATGGCTTTTTTTTTTTTTTTTCCTACTTTTAATAATTATGGGGCTTTAGGTCTGCAACCTCTTAAAAAGAGAAGTTTAAAAAGAAAAAAATCCAGTTTAAAAGCAGAAAGATGTGGCAATACTTAAAAATACTCACTAAAGGAAAACTAATGATATGGATAATCATCCTCAACTGGCAACATCCCACTTACTACCACAGGAGAAGGGCCACACATCAGCCTCTGATGCCAACCCATTGCAGGGCAGTGCTTCAGTGAAAGCACCATCCATGAAAGCACAAATAGCAGGAGCTCTTGCAATCCTTACTCAGCTCCCCAAGCCCACTGGAGCACTATGAATACAAAGCATCATGAGACAGACACATAAATACAAAGCACTGGACAGAAAGCCCAGTGAAATTTGGCATAGGCATAACAGGCTAGGTAAGCATGGGTTTTCCAAACTAAACAAAAATAACCCAAAATCCATGGTCCAGCCCTTCCCTAAGCAGGAAATTACTTAAGCTCAATTTTAAGCAGGATTTAAAGCCATGTATTTAAGCTTAGGACAGGTTGAATGCCTTGCTGAAGGAGGAGTGCTTTGATCAGAGTCATCATTTGTTTAACCTATGACCATTCATTTCAATTTAATTGGCATCCATCATCCTCACCCATGCAGTGTAACAGAGCACTAATATGGGGGGCCTGGCCATATTGCATTCATTTAATTGCATTTGTCAGCCTAAACAGAACCCTCCATGTAGGGTTATTTATGTACTTGTCCGTGGACAAGCAAGCTAGCATTCAATATTTGATGCGTTCTATAAAAAAGAAAACCACATTTTCTGTAAGTGAGGTGTAGCTCAGCCAGTAATTCAAACTCTCAGCATCCATGAAATCCTGCAATCCATTTATGCCTGCTTTGTGGAGCTGACGTGTGCTTGGTGGTCTACAGCCTTTTATTTTTCTCTTTTCCTTTCCAGCATGTGCTCTTGTACTTACCAGGGCACTTACAATATTATTTAGGCTGCTGCCTGCAATATTTTCAAGCTACTAGAAGACAGTTTCTTAGACATTTTCATAATGTTTTGAAATGCTGATGAGGATTTAGCATTAAAATTAATGGCAGCCAGCCGTGGTCTTTCAGATGTGAGACTGTGCAGTATTTTCTGGGAAAAAAAGGGGGAGCAGTGGGGAGAAGAATGGAGATATAAATAGCCAGTCTTGCTTTTCTCTAAGCAGGATCCTTTTAATCATGTAAAATAGATTTTCAAGATTAAAGACTCTAGGCTCCTTTCTGCCTTTGCTCATGTCTCGTATCACCAATTTTTTGTATGTAATTTGAATGAAAAAGGACACACATGGTGTTTTCATTTGCATTATCCCAAACTGGAATTTCCCCTTGAAGAACTTAGCCCCTGTTTCCTTTGCTCCAAGGAGGAAGCCACCATACCTGTGTGAAACAACACAAAACAGGAGAAAAAAAAACCAAACAAAAAAAATCATTACCCTACTTCTTGGAGCTGGAACTTCAGTTTTCTGAGATTTCATGTGGAGATCTGAGTTGAAAAGGAGACAGAAGAAATAGGGTCCAGCAGCTGTGTATGTACAAGCTACAGCCTCAGATTTCATAAAGCTGCACAAGGGAAACCTGCACTAATTGAAATAGAGGCATCAGCACTGGGAAAAAGGGCTGCACCAGAGCAGGAGATCTCTGTCCTGCTCAGAAAGTCCAGTGGTACCAGGGGTGTTCTGCAAGAGCTGCCAGAAGTGCAGGGCAGAGAGGAAAGGTTCTACTCCACAGAGGAACAGTGAACCCAAGCTCTCCTGCAGGACAGCACAGCCAGGCAAGAGGCCAGAGGAGATGAAAGAACTGAAATTCTAGGGCAGAGTAGCCTGTCCATGCCCATGAACAGTCTGTAGACAGAGCTGGAACCAAGAGACTTCCTCCACTGGCATGATTAAACCCTGCTTTGCCACATCACTCCCTCTCACCAAGACACAAAATGCAGCAGGACTTTGATTTCAGCACAGGTCAGTCTCCATTCTTAAATCCACTTTTCCAATGCAGGTTGTGATCAATTCTCCTCAGACACTGACCAGAGCATCCTCTCTCCACCTTACACTCCTCAGGCTTGCAGCTGCAGCCCCACTCAGTTTCCAGCTGCCATTCTCCTGGAGCAGGAGGTCCCTCATCTCCTCCAGGATTCTGAGGCCAACCAAAATCGATGCTGGAATGTATTGGTTTTATTATCTGCACTTAGGTTTACTTCCCAAATGACACAGGCCCAGGACATCTGGATAATTCTCCTTGATTACATTTATGAATACTCAGAGCATCCTAACTTTGTTCTGTATACTGAAATATCAGTGGCCTCATCAGCTAGATATTCTTTCATATTCATAAGCCAAAGAATAGAAAGGAAACAAAGCATATTGTTCATCAGACACAAGCCCATAAATCCTCCTAATGACATTTGGAATTCACCTAAAAATCCTGGCCAGGCCTGAGAGTTTTCTGGTGAGCTTCATGTCCGTGGGTTTAACAAGTAGAGTCCTGTACCCCACACAATTACTCTGCCATGCACATGGCCTGTGGAGAGAGAGCAGAAAAACCACGTTTGTATTTAAGGTGTTGTCATTCTAAGCAGTGCCTTCTTGTTGGGACTGCATGGTTAGAGTGAAAATAAATCATAGCACAGTCTGAGTTGGATTAGACCTTTAGAGATCATGCAGACCAATCCCTTTGCATTGACCTCAAAGAGATCAGGTTCCTCAGAGTCCCATCCAACTTGACCTTGAGTGTTTCCATGGATGGGGTATCCACCACCACTGTGGGCCATGTATTCCAGTGTTTTACCATATTCATTGTAACCAAACAATTCCTTCTTACATCTAAAACAAATGCATGCAACCATGCTACAAGAAAATAAAACATGTCTGTTATTACAGGGAATGACTTTCCCCTGACAGCTCTGGAAATGAAAGTTCACAAAGCACATACAGTGTGGGAAGTGTCAGCACAAACCTCCCACAAGAGCCTCCACCAGCGTGCCCAGGGGATGAGGGCAGTGTGTTCCCAGCCTCCAGGCCTGGTCCTGCCTCTCTGCCAAAAGTGGCCACCAGCACTTTCAATTAATTCCAGGTGGGTTTGTTCCACAGGCACTGATCCACTTGGAGCTGAACCAAAGCACTCCCCTTGCTGCACACACCCTGCTCAGTCCCAGCCTGCAGATCTGTTTCAAGGTCCTGACCTGAGTTTTTAAAGCCCTTAATAGGCGAGGGCCTAATGAACCTTGGAGACTGCTTCTTATTGCACAGTCCAGAGCAGCAGCTGTGATTGCTCTGGGTGAGCAGGGCTAAGTGAGCTTGGGGTGAAGCCCTCCTCTCTGTCTGCCACCAAAGCCTCAGCCCTGCCTTTGAACAAGAATAACCTCCTCAGACACTCATCTGAAGTCCTGCCACAGCTTTCTCCACTATGGCTGCTGCAGCATTCATTAAAACATAGCACAAGATAAATAAAGGCTGCATTTTAAAAAAAACCTTCATTTTTGGATACAGGACATTTCTTCAGGTCTTTGCAGAAAGCCATGGTGAGGTCACGTCCTCAAGAGCAAAGGGAGAGGGACATCTTAGATTACAGAGAAGCAGGTTTGGGAGTGAACTTGAGAGGTGAAGGTCTCACCCCTGTGGGGCTACAGCAGCTCAAGAACAGGCACCCTGATGGAGCAGCTCTGCAGTGAGCAGGACCAGCCCACTCCACATCCAGAGCAGCACAGCCAGAGCCTCACAGCATCACCCTCCACAGCAAATTCTGGGAGAGGCCGTGCCAGATGTGTGTGTGCAATCTTCATACTTGGTAGGAGCCAACACTGCATGCAGCTGAAAGAAGAAATTCCCAATTCTGGGATATTAATGCTCCCTCATTTGCTTATTAGGCTCTTCTCACTCTTGCACATGCAGCCTCTGCTTTTTCTGCTACACAGCTATGAATAGAAATGCAGAATTACCCTGCTCCTAAATGCTGATTTGAAAGCTTGTCTGTACCTCCTTCCTGCTTGCCACACGCTATTTCATACTTTATTATCAACTTTAAAATAGATGAGAGGCTGATGAGCTGAAACACAGGCTCCAGCCTGTTACTCCTACAGCACTAGCACCACTCTGTCCCTGCAGTCTTCCTCTCCTTCATATCTATCTGTCCCCTTTGCCTCCCTCTGCCACCTGCCCTGTCCTGTCAGCAGAGCACAGCCCTTGCTCAGCCAGAGCTCACCTGCCCCTTCCAGGGGCCCACCAGGCACAGGTTTTGCTGAAGCCCTTGTCTTGCCAAGCAACTCATTCCTCTGTTCCTAATCTTTGAACTTCAGCTGGCCACGCTGGGCCCTTGTGGACAGCACGTTCATCTGCTTTCACAGCCTGCTGTGTTTTGTAAGCACAGGTTTCAAAAGAATAAGCAGTAATTACTGCAGCCACACCTATACTGGAAATGCCTGTGCAATGATCTGTAGCTCACACAAAGAAAACAAGAGCTGCAAAGAAATGAGCATCCATTTGATATCTGGTCCTTCTCTGCAGCAGGGACCCGATTCTTGAAGCCCTGAGCTGCCATAGCCCCTGAGGGACTTCAGTTTCTTCTCATACATGCAAATACAAATCAGAAATCACACTGCTGAAGCCAAGTGAGTTATGCAGGTGTAACCTCAATGTGACAGTGAGAGCTCATGGATGTCAGCAGAACAGGTGCCTTTTCATTTTTCACATGATTTTTCATTCTCAGCCACTTGTTCTGCACAGCTACACCAGCACATGTAGGGCTGGTGCAATAGGATGGCTGATATTTAGGGGAAATCACACGCTTAGATCAATGCACACTGCAGGTATTCAGCTGGAACCAAATATGTTGGAAGCAGTGTAAACCCCAGGGGGCTTGTTCACTAATCAATAAACACGAGGAATGTATGCCACTGAGTTATTGCTGCAGTGTTAATTGCAGCTATACAGGAGGGATTTTTCATTGCTAAAGAAACTGACATCTTCAAGAAGTGTGGCTTTTAGAAAACAGAGATGATATGAAGAATACATTGCTATTCACTTCTCTGATGTTTTTGGCTTTAGGAAAGCATAAGAGGTTCTCTGTTTAGTGGCTAATTAGAATCTCCCTGTGCTGCCTCTCCAAGGAGAAAGGGAAGTTCACAGTGCTTCCAATGCCCTGGCTTACCACAAGTGACATTTAAGCAGTCACCTGGGGGAAAATCCCAATGGGAGCACTGACAAAGCTTACCATTTGAAAAAGGTCACACCTCTTCTTGCTCTGAATAGATGGTGCTGACCTTAAAATCCTTCCAGTCCCAGTCCCACTCCTCACCAGCATGTGATGGAGCAGCCAGCCAGGGCACTTCCAGCCAGGAGGAGACACAGGGCACCACTGCTCTGCAGGATTTTCTTATGCCTTGTTTTCCTCTTGGTAAATTGCAGATAAACTCATCTGAGAGCAGTGCTCCTGAGTATCAGCAGCACAGACATCAGCACAGGAGTAGCAGGCAGGGCACGGGCTGCAGTGGGGTACAGATATCTCTCTCTAAGGTGACTGCCTTGAAAACAGATGGCAAAAATGTTATATAGCACTCCAAACCCAGGCAGATGTGGCATTTGGTGTAAGTGTGAAGGAAAAAGGGGGATTCATAAAGAGCAGCTTGAATCAAGGCATTCATAGCAGGAATTGCCATTTAGCAGCCCTGATTCAGCCTCTGGAAAAGCCTATTAGATACAGACACTAAAAGAAACTAGCCAGCTAAAGCTAGCTTTGTGAGACCCCTCTCTTGTTTCATTGATTAAGGGCCATCCTCACTCATCAATTTAATTAGAGAAACGAAGAACAGGCAGATGGAGAAACAACATCTTCACCCTGTGGATGGAAACTAAACCTCTGTTAACACTTTGAGCACAAGGTCAGGCGAGGCTCCCAGAGCAGAAGTCAAACCTGGATTCGTGAGGTTCTAGCTCAGGACCTCAGGTGAACCTCCCAGTGTAATCCTCTTAGTCTGAACCTGTAAGTGGCAGCCCTAACTCTTCACCTCCCTGGGGAATTGCCACCCTGGCACCAGGCTGCCAAGCAGAAGTAGCACCATGCCAGGAGGCTGCACTCAAGCACAGCTCTCTGCCCCCTCAGTACAGTCAGAGGGTATGATGTGGAGGGTGCTCCACACGGGCTGCAGAGACTTCCAACTGATTCATCCTGTGGGATGAAACAGGGCAGCCCACAGCGGTGATCCCAAATGCTGCAGTACGCTAGAAAATCACTCCCTGACTGCTGCAGTCATGAAAATACAATAAACATGCCCTATGATTCCATTTTTAGTTGCTTTTCAATGCAGCACTGCAGTTTGTCAGGCTTTCTTGTCCCAGCTGGAATGGATGAATTGCTGATGCTTTTTAGGACCATTGGCAGATGAGCACAATAGAAACATCGCTCAGATATTGATGACTAATGCACACAGAACGCTTCCAAAAACTGTGTTGCCATCGCAGCTAAACAAAGTGTACTAAATTAACATTCACATGGAAGGAGAGGAGCTCATTTCCACATATTCAGCATTTAAATGAACCTATGGCACCACTGAAACTCAGCTGAAATCAAAAACTGGCCACAGTTCTCTTGAAAGTTTCATGGACCTGCCAAACCTTAACTCAGGTTTCAGGTTGGCAGCAAAGCCAGGGATCTCTCACAGGGTTTGGGATTTCATTATAGAAACTTCTGGCCACTGCTGGTAGAGCTTCCCTCAGGTCACAGACCTGCAGATATCATCCTCTCTTTAAATTATTGTTGCCTTGCTCCAGAATTGACACAAATTACTTGTAAGGAACAGTCTGGCACATTTCAAAGCTCAGAAATCTTTTACCAGTTCAAAGGAATTAGATCAGCTTCTTCATGGGAAACCTCCCAGACAGTTTTCCCTTCAGGACTGGAAGTAACCTGCTTGATCATGGCACAAGAGAGGGCTACCCTGCAGAGGTAGCAAAAATCCTTGCAGTAGCTGAAAATGCCACCACCACGAGAACTGAAAGCACAGGAAAAATAACCTAATTTAGAAAGGACCCAAACCAGCAATAACCAACACATCTAAGAGCAAGACAAGGAAGCTACAGACAGATTAATGCAGCAAAAGGAAGAGTCCTCTGGAGCAGGGTTAAGAATATGACTCATGATGAAGTTCTGTTGCCATCATCTCTGACTAAACCTCATATTGAAGTCCAGATACAAAATAATCTGACTCTATAGAGAGTTCAAGCATTTGGAGGGAAACAGCACTCCCAGCTCCAGTTCCCAACTCACACAGTCATTTGAATCCTCCTACACAGGGCTGATCCACCCACTTGAAAAATTATAGAGCAAGAGAAAAAAAAAAAAAAAAACCAAAACCACACCAACTTTTTTCCTGCCCTGTGTGCTCTTAAACTTCCTATTATGACAACAATAAAACTTACAAATGCAGAAGCACAGACCATTTCAAGTCTCCAAGAGAGTGCTGCTTGTTTTGTGGCTGAAGTTATACATTTCTTTCAACACTTTGTGAGGATTGATGTTTCAACACACTTAGAAATTGTCCTGAGTATTTTTTCTAGCCCCCTCTTCACATTATAGTTTGTTCTTCAGGTACAAACAGACAAATAGAGCAGATCTCACCATCTCTGGCTATGGTATCAAACCCAAAAAGTCCCTTTTTGTACAGATTTCAATCATCTTTGCACAGGTCAAACTTGTATTGACTCACAGTGTGCTTTTTGCAATGCCATCAAACCATTAAGAACCTTAGATACTGGCTCATATATAATAGATAATTATCCATCCTCCTCTTTAAACAGGAATATCACCTCCATGCTCCTAGTGATTGCACCTGCTGAGAGCCAAACAGAGTGGATATATTTTAACAAAAAGCTCCCTTCCAAAAGACTGAGCCCATATTAATGAAATTGTTGAGGGGAGAGAGGGAAGAACAGGAAATGTTCTTGAAAATAGTAGAATGTTTTTGTATATCTCATGGATTTCTGTTTCATTAGATATGGGAGCAGTGCCTTTAATGTAACTAACATGTGGCAACCACAGGGTAACCACAGAGAGTAAATCTGTCCTGCAGGAGGAAGCTCAAATGCAGCAGGGTTTGCTTCAGCTGCTAGCAAAGAATCAAGAAATCTTTTTAGCACTGGTCTCAACTGGGGGTGGAGGGGAGGAGAACTGAGAAAACACTAATAATGACAGCTGAAAACAGAAATATCTCAGCATTTGTGGGTGGGGGAATCAAGCAGGTCCCAGCATCCTGTCAGTGCTCCCGTTTAGGCTCCAGATTTGTTCTTGTTGTGGAAAAAAACATATCAAAGCAATAGATCTGAAATGTCTTGAGATGGTCTTGAGATAGATCTGTTTATTACCAGCAGTTAATCACAGCATTTCTAGAGATGTACACATTTCTGTGCAAAAGCCATGCAAGCTGGAGGAACTGCAGTAAGGCTTGGCTCAAATTGCCCCATGGTTGGGAGATCACAGTCTGTTTCTCTGCTTTCCTTCAATATTCCCATCAGGACTGCAGCTCCCTTGCTTTGTTCCCCAGACAGCCCAGCATTTAACAGATGTCCTAAGTAAATCATGATCATTTGGTAGGCTTTGGGAATGGAGCTAGATGGAAAAATCACAGTCTAATAAAACAATCAAAAAAGCACCAGCACATCACAGGCCATTTCAAAATAAATTAGGGTATCTTTTAAATCTCTACACAACAATTTGTATTTGAAATCAAAAGACTGTATGTCATTGACTTTCCCCTGAGTAATCTAAGTGAGAGAGCTCTCTGAGGTGCAGTAATAGGATGTAAGTGAAGAACTGGGTATTATTTTACCCGTGCTGTGATAATCTGAATGCATCACTGCCCAGCATCATAAACAGTGAAGTGAGAAGAACAAACAGCACTTTCAAAACCCCCATTGCATTTGGGGACTGCAGGAGGGGGTGGGAGACCAAGTCTCCAGTGAGAGGGAAAGCAAACATTTAAAACTAAAGCAGAAGCAACACAGTATTATTTAAAGTCTAAAGAGGAAAACTACAAAAGCCTACTTTTCACCTCTCCAAGAAGTAAAAAAGGCAAGTCAGAAGCAATGTCAAGAAATAACGTTGCAAGCAGGGAGTGCAGTTCTTAATAATCAGCAGTATTTTAAAGATCTTCTTGAAGTTTTGCACTGAGACACTGTAATTAAGGAAAGAAATCAAAGCTTACCAGTTATCATCTGTCTGGAGCAGGGAGGGAGCTGATGCTACAGGATCTTTTCCAGGGAGTAATGCACACTGCAGATGTACCAGGAAGGGAAAAAAGCAACAGAGCCATTGCAGACCACGACAGCAGCCCCGTAGGTCACACTCTGCTCTCTTTCCCAGCCAGCCAGGAGGGTTTCCTCCTTCCCCCTGCCCAGCATCCCACCACCCACACGGGGACGGGCTCCAGGCTTCATTCTGATGGTGTCAGGAAGGGAAACCAAGCCTTTGAGCTGCCTCTTGAGCAGACTGGGGTGAACAATGCAGCCACCTGGGAGCAGGATTAGCTGAAGCAAGGCTCAGCTCAGTTCTGAGTCTTACCTGCACTAATCAGGGCAAATAAATTATTTTTAAAGCATGAAGACAGAGAAAAGGATGATTATGTGTAATTATTTTAAAGAACTGTTTTAACAGCCTTTTCAATGTGAACTGTGCCAGTTAATGCTACACACACTGAGGAACCCACAGAGGTTTCTCTGTCTGGGAAAGGACTCTCACACATAGATTTGCCTCCCAGGAGATTGCTGTATCTGCTTGCCTAGCTGCATCCCCCACAGCCTGCCCAGAGCTGTGCAGAGACTGCCCAAGCAGGGCACACAGCTCCCTCCTCCTCTTTTTCATTTGTGTGTTTGCCCACAGACAACTGGGATCATGAAGCAGAAGAGTCACCCAGCACACCAGAGGGAAGGTACATCTGTTACTCTGCACCAAATCTGGAAAACAAAAAAGTGGCAACTGATAATCACATTCAACAAGCACACTCCTGCTTTTCCCTAGAAAAACTCTTTTTTCCCCTCCTCACTTTAGTTCACAACACAATGATCCAGTGTTGTGGGTTTGCATCTGTTTGCCAGGTCATTCACATTTAATTTTTTTTGTCTGTAATTTTTCTTATGCTTTCCACAGAGAAGGCAGATAACACTACACAGAGCTCCTGTGTCAGCAGGACCCCAAGAAAAGCCAGGTAGAGGCCAGTGGGATACATGCCTGCACTGAATAAAAACCCTCACAGACTGATCTGTGAGCTTCTCCTGAATTACTGAGGGTGATTGGATCTGAGAAACATAATAGCTTTGTACACCAAGCCAGTCCTCCTTTGACTCCAGATGCAAAATTACCATTTTTCTGCTGAAAGGGTGATTTCATGCCATAACTTGCATGACTAAGGTTTCCAGAGAAGACTTTTGTTTAGATAAGGACAAGAAATGCCCTGAGGCTTGTATTGTAATGCTGTATGGATATATAGATAAATTTTTTGTTGAGCTGAGGGTGTGGTGCGATTTTTATCTGCATGATTACTTACTGACAGACACTGGGAACAGCAAGATTCTTCCTGACCTTTTTTCACCTCTGCCTGGTTGGTTACAAGCCTCACAGCCAGTGCAGTTCCTGGGTACCACAGGCAGCCCAAACTGCAGCTGGTTTCTCTGTGTGCCCATCACCACCTCTCCCAAGGCACTTCAGGAGCATTGCTGGAAGCTCATTGTGTGTCCTGTCCGAGGCCATTCACTATTCTTCTTCTTATCCTCTTCTTGAGTCAGTGGATTGTCTCAGTTCAGATTACTGTAAAACTCTATCTCAGCCTAAAAATTAATTCTCAGCAATTTCTGAACTCAAGAGCAAAGCAAAGGATTGGATGGTTGGGGTTCAGTAATGTCAAAACCAGACTCACTAAAGGGATAGCTAATCCTGGTAACTGCAAAGCCTTTTCAACCAAATCAGAGAATAAAAATCACTCCTGCTTCCCAGACAAGAAAGGACAAATGAAACCACTGGTGTCAAGGTATGGCAGAGAAGCTTCAACTGCTGGCTGAGGAAAGCTGCAATGAGGCAGAAGAGAAAGACCATGGGATAAAGCCCTGAGCTGGCAGCCCTTCCCTGCCCCCTCTGGTCCCAGACTGCTTTGGGAACACACACACAGCAAGTGGCTGCCCTCCAACTTTGCAGCTAAACATGTTTCCCTTCTCCTTGCCTCCTAATTGATATCCCAAATCAGAAACCTTGAGCTTGTCTTTAAACATGAGCATAATCTCAGGCTCAGACAACTGATCCTCCAGCAGGAGCATACAGACAGGCAGTAATCAGCTCCAGCAGCGAGCCAGAGCCATGGGCAAGTCATGGAAATGGCATTTCACAGTATTCACTGTCAGGTTTTGTAATGTATGATTTCATGGAGTACTTTGTTTTGTCCAGCCATCTAAGTTTCAAAAGTTTCAATAGTAAAATTGAAGCTTTCTTCTAGCCAGAAAGATATCAGTGAGTGCACGAGTACAACAACTGCAGTTTAAGTCACATAATTTACCAGTACCACTACAACAAACTCCTGATGGTGGGACAAACCCAGTACCCTATTAATTCGAGTCCCAGGGGTAAGGTAGTTGAAGAACAAATATGAAAACATTGTTGATAACATGAGTACTTCTAAAATGCAATCTAACTCTAGAAGGTTCAAAATATTAAAGAAATAGTTTTCCATTCAGTTTCATTGATAAGAGCATTTGAAGAGCAGTCTTTAAAAAAAAAATAAAATTGACAGTTTGAAAGGGTTTGAGATCTTTTTTCCTCCTACTTTTGCTTTCAAACTATCCATGATGCAGCCCAGTGTCACAGTGGCCCTGTGTTAAGGGGATTTAATCCTCTGTTCCCTTAAGCCTGAAGATTCTTCACACTTTCAGCCTTATCCTTATTCAGCTATGGGAAGGGAAATAATCTGTCTTAGATTTTACTCCACATTTCAAAATACCAAAACCATCCAAACAAGAACTGCTTGTGTACAGGGCAAAGTCTTTGTTTTGACTGGCACACAGGAGGAATTATGACATACTATCATCAAAGCAAACTGCAGATTATGGGGTAAGCAAAACGAGTTCTCAGTTTTCTGAGTTTTCTCATCATACAAATATCTCTGTAATTAAACAGGTAAAATATATAGGTGTTAAAACTTAGGAACCAATGTAGTAAATTGATTTTTAAAAATTAACTACTGTCCACACAGAAGATATTTCCTCAGCATATGAAAAGCATATGCAACTTTATTACATATATGCTTTTAAATAGCATTCCATCAGGTTTTGTGGATATGTACACACATCACAGAAGTATTTAACACATCCACATGGTGGTCACACATGTGCACAAATACACTGTTCTGCAGTGGAAGAATGCACTTCCTCTGCATAGTTCTGTATAAGAAATATTAATCTGTTATAAATTTCATCTTAGCATAAAGACTCATCCTGGTGCCTTGGAAAGAGGTTCAAAAAGTTTGAGCACCAAGTTCTCAAGAAGACTAACATTGCATAGAAATCTTTGGACTGATTTCTTGAGAGATGTGTCTTCAGGAAGAAGGAAAAAAGATGATGTCATGGATTTGTAGTTATTAAACACGGCCATTAAGAGTTGGAATTTGAAATATTTCTGTAAGCTTATAAAAACTTGGAAGATGCAACCAACTAATTTGAATCAGATAACACAAAACAAATATTGGGCACGCACCAAAAGAGTCTTCCTGAACATCATGGCCTCTCACCATTTTGGCAAGATGAATAGGGCAGCCAGACACTGGCACTGTATCTCCAAATTAATAAAGCAACAGGTAAGGACAATGAGTAAAGATTTTTAGCCAAAATGCAAACAAGAAATTCTATATTTTCAAAAGTCTGGTTTTCATCAACTTTGACCTCAATTGGTTTCTTACCTCTCAAACATTTGCTTTTCATAATTCCACTTTTCTAACAAAGCTCTTCCAAAGTCCTCTAATCGATGTGTATTTGTAAAGCCACACAGGTCCTTTGTTGAAGCCTCTATTCTAATCTGGGAACTTTAATTTTCAGAGGAGCTGACTCCTTAGAGGTACGGAAGCATCAAGATGAAGGTTCAGTGAACCCAAGGTCAATAAGCCAGGCATTTCTTTTGACTAGTATTTGTTCTTGACAAGCAGGCTGCTCACAAATCCCTTTTGCAAGTTTAAGGCTCTGTGTAGCCTGCAGAGACAAAATTAGAATATAAACATCTACTCACTAGAGAAAACAAGGGAGTTATTGTCACTGTAAAGAAGGAGACATCTAAACCATACCCCCTCTGCATTAATTCCATTATTGTGCACAGGCAAGATGACAGTTATACCACCAAGCAAACTGCAGTTATCTAGTCAAATGATCATTTAATGTTCTTTATTTTACTTTTTCTAAGGAAAATTGATTTCTTGCTATTTATGTTCTGGGTATTTCATTGTGCTGTGATTATAAACCAGACTGAATGCTTTTCCACCGGCTCCCTGCAAAGTGTGTTTTACAGCCCTTCCTGTTTGCACAAGGCAAGATGTCTTTTTTAATTGCCAGTCTGTTTTTTTAAAGTGGGATGCATGCTTGTTTGTTTACTCAAAGCTCTGAGAGAGCCAGGCTGGACTGCAGTCTTCCAACAGGCTGCTGTGAGATGTGGAAGGAAACATCCCCAATAACGATGTCTGCTATGCAAACGCCAAAACCGCCCGCAGCCCATTGAACTCCATCGAGGCTTTGCAGCTCTCTGAAATGTACCTTGTAAGGACAATTCCTGGGGTGGGTTCTGGGTCACAGCTGTCACTTGTATCCCATCAGGTGTCCCTTCCATTCTGCTGGAAGGGTTTCCAGCCTGAGCGGGCGGTGCAGCAGAGCACAGCTGGAGCAGGCTGAGGCCGCGCAGCGGGAGCGCCGGCTCTGAGCCCACATCACCAGGTCCTTCCTCCACACACCCAGCCAGCCCCTTACCTCTGCCCTGCACAGAAACAACACGAAATGACAATTCGGGGGGTGCTGCAGCAACTGGTGTTTGAGTGATGGAACAGCAAGGCAGGGCCAAGCGCTGCTGCCAGTGTGAAACCAGCACTGCGTTGAACCAGGTTTATCAGGGATTCACTCCAATTACCTCATCTTTCAGGAAATTAAGTGATCCTTTAATTGAGAAGGTGCAAACTTTCCACCTCTCCTCTGGTTAGTTTACCCACCCCCAGGCTGAGAGCCTTTGAAGGACAGATGCTTAGGCTCAGGTTCTGAAATACATTCAACATCCTGTGACTATTTTTTTTTTAAATTTCCTTCCCACATCTCAGTATGTAAAACCTTATTGCTGTGGAAATAAACGTGTGAAAAATCAATCAGGGACCTTTGCAAGCTATAAAAATCCTAACGTAGCATCACAGGTTTACCACCAGCACTTAACAAGAAGCTCTCTACAAAACTGTGTGGGAGACATTCCCCATGACACGAGGATTTTGATGGACATACACAGTATTTTGCATAATCTAGCAACTATTTACCTAGAAAACCACAGTCACCTTCATGAACACATAGTTCTATAAATATTTTACTGCTGTCCCGGTCATCTCTAGCATCCCTCACACAACCCTGAAACACTCAGGAAAAGGGAGATTTTGGCAATTGAAAAGTTGACAGGCACACACAAACACACACCCCATAACCCCAGCTACAAGACACTTTCTTGGCTGCCCATACAGAAAATTCATGAAAACTACAGTGAATAGCATGGAACAGAGGTCAGCAAAAATACAAGAGTCACTCCATCAGCATGAGTGTCAGCCCTTTGCTGACAGCAAAAAGTAAGTTCATCACAGCTTAACAGAGACAAATCTACACCTGAAAGAATTAAAAGATAATAAATTTGACTTAATCCAGTCTTGCAAACCTTGCTCTCCTAATTCCCTGCTGCCTAGGCTGGAGAGCGTTATGACACCTTGGCAGGACATGTTTAATCAGCAGCATGACCTGACCTGTTGTGCAGGGAGAGCCCTTTGTGCCCACATTCCAGCCCTGACCTGTGCTGCAGCATTTCTCCACCATTACAGCATGTGGCTCCGTCCCAGCAGCGATCCCAAGTGCACGGGCCATTGCCCCTCTCCAGCTCAACACAACTCCAGCTGACCCCAAACAGCCCCACCACGCTCCTCTTTGGGTTAGACAGAAGCTCAGCAGCACTCTCAGTAATGCCTTTCAAATTCCCAGCCATGCCTTTTTAATGGATTCTCCCTAAAACAGCCACTGCTCCTGGAAGCAGCCTCTTTGCTGGCGAGATGTGCTTCCCAGAATTCTCCAAGGCAAGGAGCTGAGAGGGGTCTTGTCTGCACCAGACAAGCACATTAAGCTCTGCGTGAATCTGTGTGTGCACTCTATTCTGCAGACAAGTCATTAGCTGAGCTATTTCCCAGTCAGATTAGAAAGGAAAATCCCAGAATTATAAAGTCAAACTTGCAGGGCCTGACTCTCTGCTGGATCGGATAATTCTAGTGAAAATTCCAGATAAAGCAAGTGTAAGACAATGCTACATGAGAACCAACCTCATTGAAATCACCAGGACTGGCCTTTTAAAGGACTATCTCATTCAGTGTCCATGAAAGTGAAGCTGTTCCCAAGAGAGGTCCAATTGCAAGTGAGAGCAACAGGGAGTTGTGAGAAAACAATTCTCCCAGGCTTTGAGGATAAATCATCACATCTCTTGGTCACAGCTCCACTTCTCCCAGGTTTGTGAGGAAGCTCACAGTGCTGATGGTACTCAGCTCATGTAAGTGTCAGTTATTTTGGAATCTCTCCAGAGAGAAATATTTTGACAGTCATATTCTGTTCATTATTCTTCCAAGAGAGGAAACACGCACGTCGTTATCAAAAGGAGTACAGTCAGCCCACCATGCTCTTGCCTGACTGGCTTACTTATCTTGATAAATGCTGGCTAAGATCAGGACTTAGTGCCATTAGATGTGTCTAAAACATGAAGCTGTCATTACTGTGTCAGCACCAAGGATTGTTTCCAACCGTGATAATGGTGGGGCCACGTTTTGAACAAAGGTTTGAGCCTGCAATGGCCTGCCACACCAGCTGGTTCCCATTACCGCACAGAGACCTTTTGCTCACGATTATGAGCTTCACCATTTCTTTCTTTTTAATTGGAAACCAGAGATATCCTCCCCATCTATGACTCATATTGGGCCTAGCAAACGGTTACCTCATGGTTAGGGGCTGGCAGAGGCTGGAGTCTGCAACAGTTCAAAGATCTGTTTGATGCAAAGCCTGAAGAACAGCGGGGTAAGAGCTCCAGACTGCAACCAGCTCTGCCACACAGATCCTGCATCCTGGTCCTCCACTCTGCCAAGGCTCCAGCAGCACGGGCACAGAGCTGGTGACACACAATGCTGGTGCAAGAACACATCTCTGGAACACCTTCTTGACACTGGTCAGCTCTAAGGTGAGCAGTTTCATACTAACAGTGACATGGGAAGAACAGAATTCATTCCGACCTGACTCAGCCCAACATTGAAGCAAAATGTTTAAGTACTTCTCTGTCCAGCAAAGCATTAAAGTGAGTGATTTAATTTATAAAGGTAAATGTTTACGTGCTTTGGACTGTTGAACTGGCAGGTATTACACCATTACACCAACTGCTATGTACGTACATATAATTATACATAGACAACTGTTGTTAAAAATATATCTATGGCTGGTTTTAATCTCAGGTTTAAGGGATTCTCAGTGGGTTTGCAGAAATTACACAGCCCTGCAAACAAACATAATTACATACATCATTCAGTTGCTTTCCATTTGCCTAGCAGAGATCTGTCCCTGCAAGGCAGCAGCCTGTGCTTTATTCCCCTGAGCCAGCACCTGAAGCTGTGTCGTGTTCCTGCTCCCACCAGACTGAGTGCAGAAGATTCCACATGAATATAGATTTAAGACTTGCTGCTTGAAAATGTGCAATGTCAAGTGTCCCACTGAGTTTTACTGAGCTGGCTGTGGCAATATCTGCTACATGGTGCAGCATGATCATTTTAGACTTTAATCCTGCCTAATCCTGTTCTACAGGGTTTCATATTCCCTCCCATCCTCTTTGCCTGATGGTTTTGGCACCTATACCACACACATTACATTATTTATACTGAAAATTAAGATCATCTGGGCATCTCAGGGTAAGGACTTTTGCTGACCACAGGATTTATCTGAGACCCAAAACCCAGCACCTTGTGTTTTCACGTTGGAGTTCTGTCCAATTTCACCTTAAACCATTTAAATTCCGTTGTGCTGAGAGCTCCCCACATTTTGCTCAGTTTACACTTCAGTTGGTGGCATCTCTTATTTACAGTACATTGTAATGCAAATAGCTTGCAGCTATTCAGCATAACAAAACTGTGATTTCAGAAGAAGCAGAAATCATGTGCCTCTTCTTTTGATTTTTTCCCCCCATGGCAAAGCAACAACTTACTATCCTTAAAATAAAACCAGTTAGGAAAAAAAAATGCAATTAATTTCCTAGTAAATAGACACAGCATTAGAAGGGATTTGTTGAATTGTGTCACTGGAGCTGTAGGGTTAACATCAGGTGGAAGCTTGGCCCTTGCTGGACTGGGAGCTGCCAGTTTTGGAGCAGGCACTGGGCATCCTGCCCCCTGAGGAGGGCAGGTGCTCTTTAGGTGCCTGCAGAGGCACAGCCTCATTGCCATTCTCTAGCAGACAAGTTGCACATTTTTAAGTATTTCACTTCCATAAAGAAGGCAATAATGCCTCCTGAAATGAGGAGAGAGATGAACCCACAACGAGCACAAGACTTAAAGTGGAGAGACAGTAAAATGGTCTTGTAAACAACTCAGAGTGCAGACACTGTGCTGCACACTGCTAATGCTCCAGTCCTAGAAAAATCCCTGAAAACAGCTGTGGGCACTGCAATGTGAAAACGAACATCAGGCATTGCAAGGGCATGGTTTCAAAAGGTACAGATCTATCTCAGAGCTGTCTTCAGGGCAGGTATAATGCAGCAAACCAAAGAGAAGGAAAATAACCTTGTTCAGAATATGGCAACTCATGATCCCAAGTGGGCAGTAGTAATAAAGGAAATTGTATTTACTACCCCCACAATGCCTGACAGGCCCTCATTTGAGGTAAAACACACAAAGGTATCTTATGGACCAACCAGAGAATTTTAGATAGAGAGCACCTGGGTCTATATTCAGTAACAGCTTCCAAAGCCACATGGGTGTCAGCCCAAGGTTTTAGGGTAAAACTTTCAATAGCCTGTAACACAAACTGTTTGCAACCTCCTCAATTGAAGGCCAAAAAGATCTGGTACTTCTCTTCTTTAGACTCTGAAAACTGAGGTGTTTCAGGGCCTTTTCATTAAGCTCAAAGCATCCACTTATAGTGAGCACCCAGATAAGAACCTCACACCTCATCTTTGGAGGGAGCCCCAGAGGAGAGGAAGGATGGCCCACAGCCTTTGCTGTTAGCTGGGATGGGGAAGTCAGAGCTCATTTCTCTGGTCTGACACCAGCTACAAGCCACGGTTCCTCCTCTGTTCGAACATCTCATCTGTGCAGTCAGAAAGACTGGGCTAACAGCAATCCTTTGCCTTCCACACTGCTGGTAATTAGCTGCTGCAAGCCTCCCAGTACCACAGAGGCTTTAAACTAGAAGTGATACAATACATGATGGGTCAGAGCAGAAGCGATTTTATCACCAAAGCAGCTGTGGATATCCCAGGCAGAGGCTGAATGCAGTTAACATGCTCCAAAATCATTCTGCTATCATATGTTGTCACTATTCAACAACAAAAAAATATAGATATAGATTTTTACGCCTTGAACTTTCTTATTTTGACAAAGCACTTCTGCTGAGAATTTTGGAAGGTTGCTACACTACTTTTACTTTGTTCAAGTGTCCCTGATGACAACCATATCCTGGAGTGTATTAGAGTTTAAAAATACAGCAGCAAGATAAGCAGTGGCAGGAAGATAGAGGAATTCAGAACTTTGAGAGTCAGAAGAAAAGATATTTCTAATCTCTGCTGAAAATATAAGACAAAGTGGATAAGGCAGACAAGCATGAGGAAGCTGTTACAAACAGGAGAGGCTGGAAAGGAGGAAGGGAGGGGGAGCTTCTCACACCAGCAAGTGAGTTTGATAGCAAGATGAGAGAGAGAGGTCACAGCAAGACAAGTAGAGCAAGCAAGGAGAGCTCCACAGAGATACAGCCTAGAAGACAGGTCAGGGCAAGTCTGTGTCTATGGTTTGCTTTGTTCTTATTTTTGGCTTTCCACATACTTTCAAAAGGAGAGGTTATCAGATAAGATTTGATGGGACACCATTAAGACAGAAGGTTTTTCCAGCTCTATTGTGTGCATGACATTCCTTCCCCTCTGGTCTCCAGAGAGCTGTACATCTGGGGATGCAATCTGCAAAGCACGAACACAGGACTGCACAGCGATGCTGCCTTTGGTGAGGAATTTGATCAAAGGTGCCATTTAAAGTGGGTGTTTAATGGCCTCACGGTGTTTCTTTACCCTGGGACTGTACAGCCCAGCCTGTAACATACCCCTTTGTGCTACCAACAGGTGCTGGGAAGTGTGCCAATATCCTCATCTCACAGAAAGCTTCTGCCTTTGCTGTTGGACTCCCCATGCTAAAGGAATTCTAGACCTTCACTGCTGTAAGGCAGGAGATTCAGCCACCTCAGCTTAAGAACAATAATTGGTACCAGATGTTGACTTCCTGAGGGTTAAATGCACAAGAATATAATATATTGGAAGGGGAAGAAAAAAAAAAAAAAAAAAAGAAGTGTGTTTTATACCAATGCTCAGGGAATTGAGGAGAGATGTAAACGGAAAGGCTGGTTTCCACTGCAGCACTCAGAAGTGCCATATTTCTAAAGGTCAGAAGATTCTGCATAATCAACATGGGAAAAAAATACTGGTGTGGAACACTTGGCAAAAAGAATCAGTAACCATAGAGGTGGATAATAGTATCACCAGTGGTGCTGCCAAGGTGAAAGAGGACCTGATGCTGTTAGCTTGCTGAATACACACTAAGACACCAGCAGATGAGATGGGGGCTGAGGTGGGAGGAAACTATCATTCTAAGATTTCAGCTGCTCTTTTACAGGAACCTACCAATTCCTCCCTTTCTCTGTGCTTTCTTTCCATTCACCTTCACAGGGAATAATCTCCAACAATTCCATTCTCAAAGCATTTTCCATGTTGCCCACCCTATGGACTAAATTCTGCCAATTTATGCCTTGCATCAAAATTACTTTAGACTGTTTTAGTTTAAAAGAAACTCCAGACCTCCCTTGGCCACGTGGACTCAGACAGATGGCACTGGAAAACTGCTCAGCACTCCCTTGCATGCAGAACTTCTCTAACACACACAGGATATCACATTGCCCAGCACAGATACTGCTCCCAACAACCCACACTTGAGCCATTGGGTTTTCTTTTGAGTTTTTCTCCCTCCCAGCAGCAGCCAGAGGACAGAGGAGAAAGCAGAAGCTATGACACAGCTGAATGGAGGGGCTCTGGGAAGACAAGAGGAAAGTGGCAGAGATGCATGAAGATGTCAGAGGTGGAGGGAAATGACAACAGGGATATCAGGAAGATGGGAGAGACGAGGCTATTGCAAAGCAAAAACGAAAAGTCTGCCAAGACTGCTGCAGCGGAGGAGCACACAGGACTGGACAAACCCCCACTGCTTGTACAACAACTCCCTGTTTTCCATTTAATATTCAGTGCTATTTTACAGCAGCAGGATGTCCCTGGCTCTTCCCCTGCTTTGGAATGTCAGCAGCAGCTGTCTGTGCTGGTGGTGCAGGGCTGCAGGCACAGGGCTCTGCCTGTGCCACCAGCACAGCCTCAAAGGAGGCAGCAGAAAGCCAGCCTGTTAATCTTGACAGGTTTAGGAGGGAGATCAGATTGGAGCAGTTCAGCACCAACAAGACTTGGATCATTCTGGGCATGCAGAGGAGAGCTCTAAGTACCTAAGGAACCCTCTTGGTGAGGATACTCAGCTGCTTACAGGAGCAGGCGGGAGCAGTCAGGATGATCCTTTAGGATTTAGGTGCCTAAACTCTTCCTTAAGGTCCTCCTCAGGCATCCATTCCTTCCTGTAATTCCAGCACTCAAAAAAACCCCCCAAAAAATCAGTGCCCCTTGTCTTCCCTGTCCATGGAGCACTGGTTAAAAACACCTGGCTCTCTGAATAAATCCAGGCATCCTGAAACCTCATTTGCTCTTTGCAGCCTTGCAGCTGACCTCGGTACAGCAGAGTGATATCATAAAATCACAGAAGTGTTTAGGTTGGAAAAGGCCTTTAAGACCATTGACTCCAACAGTTAAACAAAAGATAAATAACAGATAAATAGATAAGAAGATAAATAACCTTCAGAAATAAGCAAAAGTGCAAGGAACAAACAACTGCAGCAGGAGATCATGAAACAAAAACACAAAAACAATAACAAAGATGGATCTACTTCTGTCCTACTGAAGCAACTCACATTACTGCTCTGCCCCTGGGATTGCCTTTGGGTTCCCATCAAATTGACCACAGCCACACAACTGAGGTTTTGAGGGCTACTCCTAATTTTTCCCTTTTTACTCTAACTTAGCCCCAAGAATCCCTCACAGGAAGCCTTTCTAATATCCTCTCTCTTTTACTAATTTTAAATGAGTAGAAATATTAAGATCTGCTTGCAAGGAACCTGAGGATTCCTGCAGAGCTTGTTTCAATGTAAATCTCCTTAGTAACAAAGGAAATGGAGGGGGGAAGAGAAGGAGCCTGCACAGGATTTGCAGCCTGCTTTTCTAGGGGTGTTTGCTGCCACGCTGCTCCAGAGATGATTCAGCCTCCCCCTGTCAGCACCCCTCACTGCTCCTAACTTCTGGCAAGGATCACCCAAGAGGAATGTGGGTTTTTTTTCAAAGTTCTCAATGAGGTATCAGCTGTTCTTTAAAGATATTATGGTGGGAGCATTCCCAGCACATTGACTCCACTGTGCAGCCAGCCTTGTGATTAAATGGCTCAGCAAAGGTGGTTTCCAAGGATAAACTGTGCCAGGGATGACAACATTTCCTCACCAAAGGGGGGAGAATCTAATAAAAAATAAGGATAGAGGGAAACTGCTGTAGCTCTACAGCTATTATTAGTGTCTCAGAGCATTGTCACTGCTTTGCCTGTGCTGTCAGATGTCACTTTGCATCAGTTCTGGGCAACGCTCAGAAGAAAAATGGTGGAACTCATTGAATTCTGCAATGCATGACTGGGCTCCGCTGCAGGGCCGCACAGAGGGTTAAGTGACCTCTTCATGCTGGTGGGAGCACTGCTCAACAAGTTCAAGTGGGCTCTCCAATAATTTATGCAAACACCTTTTTGCATAGGCTGGCAATTTATAGTAATTTATCCCTTCTCTCCAGCTGCTCTCGCAAAGCATAAAACAGGTACTTCAAAATGAGTTCCAGCACTCTGTCCCACTGTCCCCTGCAGCTGCTCCCTGCTGAACTGGCAATCCAAACCAGGGGGAAAAGACACCTGAGGCAAGGAAGTGACTGACATATGATGGACACTCAGACTTTTAGGCAAACTTGCTTGGAACCTAAGTCTGGGCCATGAGCAACCCATTAGTAGCAGCACAGCTAAAGATCTATGCCCACCCTCTCTGGAAATTTGCTTTTTCACATTCATTCTACTTTTTGGATGATCACACTTTTCATCCTCCTTTGTTTTTCAGGGGCAGCTGCTCAGCACAAAGCTGAGCAACTTTGCCTCAGTGAAGAGCCCTGCCCTCAGCAGATGCCGACTCGAATTCTTTCTGCTTTGAGGAAGCACGTTATGAACATCCTCTGCCCTCTCAGGAGCAGTCCAGAATCAGAACATGCTCCTTTTCCCTGCTCAGGATGGCCAAGTGCTTGGGTTCATGCTGCTGATCACGCTGCAGTTTACTCTGGGCTCCGTGTACAGGCGAATTTAACGGGAGCTGACGGGAGCCCTGCACACATCCTACAGCAGCCACATTACAGGCTTTACACGCCTGCCTTTGCTCTGAACTGAAAGCCACAGCCACCAAGAAGAAAGAAACATACCTAGTTTTCCTTCTGATCTTAGTCACCTGCCAGCACAGTTTGTCTGCTCCAGCAGAACACAGGATTGTTTAACAGCCAGCCAAACACGAGTTAAAATGGCAGCTCTGGGGGCGAGGGGGGAGTGAAAAACCAAACAGCACTGGAGTTAGTGACTTTTTAAAATAGTCTAAAATCATACCTTAGCATCCAAGCTGCAGACAGACCCGGTATTCTTGAGGTGAATTTTGGGAAGCTAATTTAAGTTCTCCTTTCAAAACATCTATTAGCAATTCGTCACACTTGATGTGACTGGGAGCAATGTCATGCTGACTGCTGCAAGATTTCAGCCAGACTTGTAGATCAGAGGACCTGATGGATTGCACTTCTAAGTACCTGCACAGCTCTGAAGCTCAAATTGACTGTCTGGCAGTATTCTTTCTGTCCTGCTGCATTGGAAAACTTGATTTTAAGGAAAACCTTTCACAGTTTTGACCACAGTGGCCAAACCTCAGAACGCTGAGGAAAAATGGATTTTTATTTTCTGAAGTCAACAAAAGACATCTGTGTAAACACACAGGCTGTGATGTAACATTAGGAAAATCAGAGAGACTGAAACCATCTTTGTATGCAGACACACACCTGATTCCCTGGGAGAAGGTAATGCACTGGCATGAGTTCTCCACGGTCAGCCTGGAGGTGGAAGGCAGCTCTGGCAGTTGCTTGATGAGACAGATCCCAGAGCTCCCATTTCATCAAGGGCCCTGTCCCCTCCTTCTCCTGGGCTCTGCTCCACTAGAAGTTTATTACTGGCCATGTCCTGCTACTTCAAGAGTCAAAAGCTCCACTAGCAAATTTTTTTTTTTTTTTTTTTTTTTTTTTTTTGCTAGACCAAATCAGGAATCACCCCAAAACTACAGAAGAAGGAAATTAAAAAATCCCTCACACACAAATATTTGAGCTGTTAAGTACCACTGGGGAACTCTTAGACTAGAAAAGCACAAAGAGAATTTAATGATCATCCAAAGATGCAAGTGTGGAAGCATATGAATTCCAACTTGGGAATGAATTTTTTGAGAGTTATGCTCCTTTGTTTCCAAGGTCTGAATTTGTATTATTTATTTTAGCAGCAATGCTACTGGTAATGCTTTTCCCCTTCCCTCAAGGAAAGTAGTAATGTCTACTTTAATTTGCTTTCTCTAAGCTGCTGCCTTTGAGCTGTTCAGAGTGACACAGAAGTCTAAGCAAAATTTCACTGACTCCAAAATCTCTTCCTTTGGTTTAATCACAGTTAAAGCTTAGGCAAGAAGCATACAAAGGCTACCTCGAGTGTAAAAAAATAAAAGGGTGAAGAAGTACATCAAGTGCATCAGAAGTCTGCCAGGCAGAAAGCAAATGGCTAAATTTATAGAGGTGGTTCCTGCTAACAGAAGAGCTGCTCAGCCCCAGCTATTTCATTACTATTGCACTAAAGGATCCCAGGGACGTTCTTTTTGAGGTGTAGGCAATTCAGAGAGCAGAAACAGCACTGTAATTTGGCCTATGAAAAATGAGTAGGTGTTCACAGTTCATTTCCCAACAGAGAAAGCCATGCACATCACAGAAACCATCATCATGCACAGAACTAATAGCTGTCCTGCTCAGCAGGCACACCCATGCACATCGTGGCAGCCTTGCAGTGCCCCAGCTCTCACCACAGAAGAACAAGAGACTCTGGTTGGCAACACTGCCACCAAAGCACCTTTTTTTTTTTTCCCCAGATCTACAGACAGGTGAAAAAATACAGCAGTGCTGTAAGTAAATACGAACAACCAACACTAGACTGCTGAAACCACAGAACAAATTGAAAGCTGTGAAACATTCCCAGAGAAATCCCCTGCTCCCAGCTGAACTGGAAAAAAAACTCACTGAGAGAGTCATAAACACAAAGTGAAAAACTCAAGGATGTGAGGGAGAGGATGCAAAGCCAACAAAATGTTGGCTAAATGGAATAAAAGCTGCTGCTGCTTATCAGAATGAGTAACATCAGCTGTGGTCAGAGGGCAGTGGCTGGACAGGAATGGTCTTTTTCACATTGCTGTTGTAGGCAAAGGAGAAGGCAAGGCTTGGGAACAACAAAGCACCAGCTCTTGGGATTCCACCAGTCAGCTATGAGCCTACACAGGGACTCTGCCTTAAGCCCATGCCAAGCCTTAAAAAACCTCAGGACCCCTCTAGTAGACCATAAGAATGATTTCTGCTTGGATATTGCAAATATCCAAATCAAAATTAGACATGGCTGAGTCCAATTTCACCTTGATTAGTATTTACATAATGCACAGGAAAGAGGAGAGGAGCACATAAATAATGTACTGTTTGCTGCAGGCCTCTCAGGAGGAGAGTTCTCAGCTCTGGTATTGATCTGCACACACACACCAGCTCCCTGTGCAGAAATCCCAAATCTGCCCTCTTTGCACAAACTTCCAGAAGCTGAGTCCCACAGGCTGGGGTGCAGACTCAGGTTTTGCTACACCAGAGGGTCAGGCAGGTGCATTCCAGAGCCCCTGAGGGAAAAACACAGGGAGCTCCCAGATCTGGTTAATTTAGAGGACATTCTCCATTTCCTTCACTTCTTCCCTTCTAGTGGACTTCACATTTATGAGAACAGTTCCAGGAAATGCAAACTTGGAAGAGGTTGATTGTTGAATTTTTCCTCCTGTTACAGTACCACCACTTATCCACCCAGTCTTAATACAAGTTGGGGGGACTCCAAAACAAAATTATTACCTGGGAATGACTCAGTACCACCAGTTTCTAAGGCAGCTGCACAATACAGTATTACTCAACAGCCACAAGCTGTCGGTGCCACCTGTGAAAATAAAGTGAGAACAGTTTCTCTTCCCTATTCTCATTCTTTTCATTTGGAAGGAGGGGTTAACTTCATGCCCAGTCCATGTGGGTAGAGGTAGAGGTCATCTGGACACTTTTCCTTTACTATACTTTGGTGAGCATAGTTAGGAAAATAATTCCAATACTTTCTTTGAAGAGACTTTTCCACTTCTACCTGTCCTCCTCTGAACTACTGGGTTTCTTTAATGACACCACAATCCTCTACCACACTGCTCCCCAAAGCAGCAGATGTATTTGATCCTGGTTTGCAAAGTCCTGGGAAGCATCTGCAGACATTCAAACAGAGTGACAGAAAATGGCCATGTGGCAAAGTAACGATTAAATCCCACCATGTGCTGGAAGCTGCAGAGCTCCTCTGCAGGTTTACAGCCCTAAAGCTGGAAGTTTAGAGCCCCTAGCTGTAAGCTAACTAGCTGAGGGTATTACTAGTGGCAAGAGGTATCTAAAGTGTCCAACACAGCAACTGTCCCCTGATGAGACACATACTGAGCCAGCAAGAGAGGTACCTCAAAGATTCAGCACCACTATTTTCATGATGCATCAACGTCTCATAAGTTCGCAGCAAATGAATGTCATCCTCAAGCATACTGTTAGGAAAGATTGCTTAAAACTAATTAGCTCAGTAACAATGGCCTGTCATTATGCTACTAAGTCACCAGCACGAGCACATAAGTTACAGTGACAGCTCAGGGTATAAAATAAGTGCCTTTATATCAAAATTTGCAAAGTGCTTAGCAGTCAAATGCCAATCTATTCACTTCTGGTAATATTGCATAGTTTCCTCTTAACAGACTGCTCCAAACTCCCACACAAAGATATGATTTATTTTACTACAGAGAGGTCTTTCTACTTCATACACTGTCCATGCACAAATACAGAAAGCTTTTTAAAGTGCATTTATTTCTACAGTGTTGATTCATTCCACATCAAGATGAACGTGAGATTCAGAACATGACTTTAGAAAAAGCTGAAGGTAATGGAACAAAAACTCTCTCTTGGGTGACTTAGCCAGGGACGCATGATAAACTGAAGGTAAGGACCGGATTTTGAGGGGCAAAAACATCAGCAGTTCCCACATGCAGCACTTTACAAGATTTCCCCAGTAGAGAAGGAAATAGTTATTGCTATAATTATTTCATAGTTCCAGTCAGCTGCATTCAGTTGTACTGTTATATTCCAATGGCAGGAAAATGGAATACAGTAAACTATAAATATCTGTCAGAATTCCTTTGAAAGGACAACAGTTAATTGCATAGCTTGATCTCCTGCCGTGCAGAGCTTGCATTTCAGGTTAGAAAGGTACAGATTGTTATTGATTTCATTCTCTTGAAACATGTGTGGTATTAAACTGTTCAAAAGACTTATGGGGGAGAAATATATGCTTCCAAAGGAAGTCCTACAGCACAAGACTGTGGCAGGCTACCTTCTTGTAAAATGCTTTCTGAAATTCAATACATTCCCTTCCAAAGGCCCTCATAGCCCCCTCAATAAATTGAGGCTCCTCGCTTCATTTGCAGAAGTGAAATTAAATCAGCGAATCAGATGAAGGACAACAAAAGACTAGCAATAGTATGAGGTGCATGTAAAAATTCTCTGTGTTAAGGATAATTCAGTTCTTATTACACACTCACTCTCAGAGCCATTCCTATATTTCCTGTTTTCCTTTCATCTAACTACCAGTTCTACGTTTCCCTTTGCAAAATGATTCCAGGCAGTCAAGCCAACCCTTTTGACTATTATATTCTTCTGTCTCTGAATCCCCTTCTGATTTGGCTCATGCAAAGTTGGTCTGGTGACCCAAAGACATCAGGACATACAACTATGCAGTAATTAGTTAAGCCTCGTCCATTCTGGGAATAAATTTCCCCTCACAGGCATGGAGAGAAGTGAAGGTGAAGCCCTGTTTAACACTTGTCCAGCTCATCTACTTGCCATGAACAGTAACTTGACCCAGTGTAAATTATGTATCATTGTGATTTTGCCAGCCTCCCTCAGTGCTTAGCCTGCTGCTAGTACACAGAGAGCCAAAATCCCACTGCAGGGAAGCCTTTATTAACAAGTTACACAGCTACTAGTAAATAGCTCACTCCCAGATTCTGTAATTAAGATGACACAACTTCCTGATGATTGCTTTAAAGAGACAAAATATTAGTGGAAGAAATGCTGCAGAAATGTTTCAGCACCTGTTTATCATGACCATGTGTTAAGCTCCATTTGCACACCCTGCCAGCCTTTATTAGGAGAGGTCTGCAAGTTGCAGACTGCCAAATGTACCCTCTCTAAATCAGTTGTTACTAGCTTTCCCCTCACTTTCCAGGCTTAGGACACTAAACCATACTTACAGTCTTAACCTTCAGGTTTCCCAAGGTGGATGGGTGAGGGTTCTTTCTTGTTCATTTGGGAATTTTTAATTTTTTTTTTCTTTGAAGCATTAGCTGATTAATAAAATGCACTGAGGGATTAAAATGAAACACGTTGCTTTAACAAATGTAAGAGTAAATTGAGCACAAGCTACGAGACACTTGGAAACAGAAGCAACTCCTACCCAAGGAAAAATTTTAACACTTGCACCCAATAAAACTGAAAAGATTGTGACTTTTATTCACCCCTAAACACCCTGCACCAGGACACAGCGAGCAGTGAGGATGGTGGCTGTGCACTCGCAGCATTCTAAAGGCCAGCAAAAGCATCATTAAATAGATGACTGAGCCCAACAGGATTTTGGCATCCCTAACCAAGCAAGACACAGTGTTAGCAGGGCCTGACAGCAGGCATGGTGCTCTGCAGGCTTTTCCCAGGTGAGGCAAGAGGAGCTCAGAGCCACCCCATGCCATGGAAATCCCAGGCACAGAGCATCCCCTTCCCAGGGCTGCAGGCAGCAGCTGCCACCCGAGGGAGAGCAGCCAGGCAGAAACACAGCTGGGAGAGAGGTGGGGAAAGCTTTACTGAGATGAAGTAGGTACAAAAGAATCCCTGGAGGAGAAAGAAAAAAAAAAATTAGATATTTAAGTTTCCAGACAGCAAATGCAGACAGGATGCAAATGAGGAATTCTTCCAACAGATTTTTACCACACAGGATCACAGGAAGCATTTGGGCTCACTGCTGCATAGGTGAGGAATACAGCCTACTAAAGACATTGTGGGACAGGAACACTGGGCTTTTGTCTCTCGAGCTCCATTTCTGTGGTTTAAAGCAAGGATAAAGATAATAACATCCTGTCCTGAAACAATTTCAGGAGCTAAATAGAGTATATACAGTCAAGTAAAATTAAGCTATTGTTATTAACTCTCACCTTCTCTCACCCATGATATCAGATGAAAAAGACAGTTTCTCTGAAGAAGGAAAAAAAGCATCATAAGAGCTACCATTCACACTGCTATTACCCATAATAGCACAAATCCTCAATATCTGACTATTACAGACAGACTTGAACTCCTTCTCTTTCTTATTAAAATTCCCTCTCCTTTGCCCACTCAGAACAGAGGCAGGCAATTCCTTCCTCACACCCTGGCTGTGAACTGGGACAGAAGCCCCTCTCCCCACACACCAGCCTGGCAGGAGGGCTGGGCAGAGGGGCTGCACCTTCCACCCCCTCCTTTATGACTCCTCAGACCAGCAAAATCACCCCATGTCAGCATATGGAAGCAATTAGTCAATGAGGGGAGGGTCAGATCCAGCTCTCTAAGCATTGATTGCAAGCTCACAGTTTCTCCCAAAGGCAAATAAAAAAAAAGTGTACTTGAACCCTTAGAGCAGATAGGCTGAAACTGATTTATTGGGGTGATTTAGATCTGTTGAAACAAATTTAATTTTGAATACAATTTTATATCAATTAACAGAGTCTCACAAGTGTAGCCATTAAGGAATCTCTTTCCAAAACCAAAGCCAAATATTCAAGATTTATGAGACTGACTTGCCATATTGGAAGTAACTAATTATTCGTAATGATTCTTTGTACTCTGACAGTGATTATGTATTTTCAGTGCAAATGACCATGATGAAGCAAGTGATAAAGGCAGCCCATGTTTGTGAAAGGGATACCAAGCAGTTAAAGCCTGATTGTTTTGGCAAAGTATTGGTGTAGCAGGGAAAGAAACAACAGAAAACAACTAAGCCCATAGACACAAACCCCAGCTTATTTAACATCCTGAAGTGTCTCCTGGTGCATGTCAGAGCTGTAATGAAAGTCTGTGGTCTCCTTTTATTGCCTTAAGCAATTTTGTATTCAGTTTATTTATTGTGACCTTTTGGTTGTCCTTCCACCTTGGACATGACAGTCTTTAACAAAGCAAAGCCTCGCAGACTCAGCTTGCAGCATTTGCAACAGATTGTGGAGCGTGTTTGGGCTGAGAGGAACAGCACAGATTTGGGGCATGATTCTCATTTGCACTGAATTTTCTTCACCTCAGTCTGATGGCACTGGGCAGAAAAAGTATAGCAGCAACCCTGCTCCCAGCTCCACTGGAAGAAGGAAATGTCTGTGGATTATCCTGCCCTGATTAAAGTACCTGTGAATCGAAAATGATAGTTACACAGGGATTGGGTAGATTTTCACATTGCCTCAGGCTACAGAGGATACAAAAGCACCGCCTTTCTCCTTCTTCATAACTTCCAGTACTGCCCCAGACACAGGAACAGAGTAATTGAGAACAAAGTCCCTGTTCCAGCGAGGTGCTCATTGCCAGCAAGGTTAATGTCCAGGGGCAGGCTGGTGGCAAGAGCAATGCCATGCTGACTGCTGTGCCTGCTGCTGCTCTGATGCCACCCTCACCCCAGCCATGAACCAGGGGCTGATTTCTGATCCTCAAAAGGAAAGGCACAGCAAGTTTGTCATTAAAATCCGCAGCAGCGTGCATGTGATTAAAATGTTAATGTCAATATTGTAATCAAGGTCTGACTCACAGGACAGCTGGAAAGAGACTTGATCTGTACTGCTTAGCCCCAGTCACCTGATGCAGACCAGGGTTACAGAACGGTTGTGCCCCATCACATGGCAGGGATTGGCATTCACTGGCTCGTGTGGCGAGCTGGAGGCTGGGAAGGGACAATCAGCTCAAACCCAGGGCCAATATTGGTAAGCTCAGCTCTGCCTGCACTCCAGCCAGAGGAAAGCTTTTCAAGAAATTTCCTTGGCATCACCTGAGCTGCAGCTCTGTTCATGTCCCTTGCCTAGCTGCAGTGCTGCTCCTGGGTTATCCTGTCCCCTGGCCTCACTCACTCATCTCTCTTGCTTTTGGAATTTTCTGTGCTAGATTCTATCCAGTTGAGTTTTAGACATTTAAGCCTGCGGTAAATTTTGCCTGATGTTGTCTAAGCACCAAAAGAGCTATAGTCTGCAAAGCTTCTTTTCAGTAAATTCGGGATTAATGAAGAAGGCCTCTCTATTGTTGGAATGTCTAATACAATTATCCACTGAATGAATGGACTAGGCAGCAGTGGAGGGCTCCCAGGTTTGTGGCAGGGAATTGTCTGTTTTAACATCCATCTGTTTTCATTCCCTCTGATCCATTATCATTCACCTAGAGTTATAACATGATGAATATCATTGCAGGGAATGCCATTTGATGCTGGGGGGAAACAAAACCACTGTAGGTCTGCTTTCTATTGAAAACACGAAATTGCCTTGGTGGAAGGAAAGGCATGATTGATTCAGAGACGCTGTTTCAAGCAGAGGCATCCTTTCCCATGTGGACTGTTTGATTTTGTTAATTCCTTTGGATGACCCTTCTGCTGCATCTTTCAACAAGAAAAAATATATATACAAAAATGAGAATAACTATGGACAATCCTAGTGCTGCTGAATTTGTGGAGTTAATTGAAAAAAAATAATGGTATTCACAACTTTGCCCAGAAGGCACCTTTGGTTTACGTTCCCAGTGACATTAAACTCCTGTACGTAAACATGGGATGAGAATCTTGATGACCCTGCTGACAGGAAATAAAGAAAGGAACTTTACAGGCAATTTCCACTGTCCTTGTTGGTCAGCAAATTTGGAAGTGAATGAAAAAAAGAGAACTAGAAATGCATATTAATGATGGAGGGCCTATAGCACAACGGGAGTGAGATGAGCCCTAGTAAGAGGAACTGTTAAAAATGCCCCACTTTATCTTTTTAATGACTTACCCTTATGATGTACTTATAAGCAACATAGGAATTACCTTGTAAATAAAAGGACAGGCTCACCAGTGTAAAAACAACTTAGTGAACTCAGTGCAAATGCTTGTTTCTAGAAAGTGTCCCTTAAAATACTGGCAAAGCAAATGCAGTTGTTAAACCAAATCCATTGTTAAACTAGGTGTATCTAAACTGAGACCTTTAATTAACATCCCATCCCGTCTCTGGGATATTGGTTGTGCCTTTCAAATACCACACATTTTAAAAAACACTGTACAGTCACTTAATGAAACAGAAGAAGAAATACCCTTTGGAAATCCGCAGTCCAGCAAAACCCAGGGCAGATAACTGTCTGGCTCCCCCCTAGCCTGTAATTACCCGAGGAAGCAGCTAGATTTAGCTATCTTCTTTCTTTAATTGGCACGCAAAAGATTATAGGATTTTATTAGGACACAAATGACACCGATGTGAGTGTGATTGAGGCATGCAATGCATGACTGACTATTTGCATTAAGAGGCTTTGTACTACACATGGGATTTCTACCTTTGGTTTTAAATGGCTTAAATTTAAATGACGTTTCTATGCTACATTTTAAGAGGATGATATTCGTTTTAGCACTTGCCTAAGTAAGGTAGGGCAACGCTGTTGCCAGACACCAGAAACCCTTCTGAAAGAACCTGTTTGGGCTAGGTGGAAGCGGGTTAATTTTTGACTGCTCCATTGTTACAATTAGATCAAGAACATAAGAAAATGGTGGGAAAATGGGCATTGAAGTGCCCACACTGAAACCTTTGATGAGTGTGTAAGACACTCAGCTGCCAGCCTGCCACTTCTGGGGACACCAGCCTGAGGAAACCACCATCCCTGGTGGTGGCTGAGCTGGAACACAGTGGAACCAGACAGCAGGAGATTTTTTTGGCTGCCCTTACTTCTACAGCTCCCACTAACTCTGAATCTCTTTCATGGGTTTTTCCCCCTTATCCATGAATCTCAATGGATTTCTTTAGGCTTTATTTCACAACATCTTTCTAATGTCTCTCACATGCAGAACTAACGGCTGCCCCCCAGGGAAGGTGAAAGCAGCTGAAGAAGTAAGGAATTAAGGCAAGTCAGTCCAACGGAGCAAAGCCAGCCCCACACAAGGAAGAGAGTACCCAGAAGTGATGGTAGCTTGCTGCAATATCTGACTTTGTGCAATAAAAGACGATAACAGGAGGATTAAGTCCTGCTACCATCATGATATGTAGGACAGCCCTGTGCAGGAGCCTGCCCATTTTAAATGAGCAGGATCCAAGCACACCTTCCTCAGCGCTGTCCTTGGCACCGGGCACTGCACAGCTGCGCAGTCGGTCACCAAGGCAGTCCCTGTCCCAAGGGAATGCCTGAGCACCAAGCCTTTGGCCCGGCGATCCTGGAGAGAGGAGAGGGCCTGAAACTGCAGGGAATCAAGAAAGGAAACAGCCCCTTCCTGCACTGCAGGAATAAAACCTCAGCAAGATGAATGGATGGGGAGCAGGGGCTAATGAACAGGGTCTCCTGCTTCCATGTCCATGAGTCTTAGCCCTCGGTTCCTTACACTGCTCCGTGTCCCACCTACAGCTCTGATGTCCAGCTCCTGTCTCCTGCACCCTCATCACCAGCTCACTTGCTAACTTGTCCCTTGACACACAGATTATTCCCTAGCTCATCCCTCTGCTCTTTCCGTGTCTCTCAGCTCCTCCTGCGTTCCCCAAGTTGTCCTGAACCACCAAGCGATCCCTCAGCCTGACCCTCGGTTCAGCGTTTAATCCTCAACTCATCCCGCAGCCCGTTCCCTGTCCCTGGCTCACCCTGCGACCCCCAGCTCACTCCTCGCCCCTGGGCTCATCGTTTGACCCCCAGCCCATGCGGCAGCTCAGCCCCGGTCCCACCGCTCGCCGCAGCCCGTCCCCTGTCCCCGGCTCCCTTCCATCCCCTCAGCTCGCCCCTCCACACCCCCTGTCCCGGCCCGCGGCGCTGCCCCCTCCGTGTCCCGGGGCAGGGCGGCCGCGGGCGGGAGCCGGGCCGGGGGAAACTTTTCCCGGGGGCTCGGGCGGGCGCGGCGCAGCGGCGGCCGGAGCGGGGCCCCGGAGCGGCGCTGCCCCCGGGGAGGGGGCGCCGCGCCTGGATTATCCCGAGCTGGGTCGAGCCTCCTGGATCTGCCTCTCTCCTCCGCGCCGAGTGAATCCGAGGTGTCCTCGTCCTGATCCAGATAAATCTTCCCCCCCTTCTTTTTTTTTTTTTTTTTTTTTTTTTTTTTCCTCCCCTCCTCTTCCCGTCGTTGCTTTTTTTGGGGGGTGGGGGGAGGCGGGGGGTGGAAATTTGTCAAGGTCATTCCGTGGATTTAATATTTTTTGTGTGTGTGTGCCGCTCGCCCCACCGCCACCCAGCCTTGCTCTGTGGATTATCATCGCCCTGGATCCGAGGCTCTGAACAGCAGGATTTTTTTGTTGTTGTTGTTGATTTTTTTTTTTTAATTATTACTATTATTTTTTAAGGGCTCCGGGGTTTGGAGAGGGGAAGCGGTGAGTTGGAGGGGGGCGACTTTTCTCTCCCCCCGCGCCCCCCCCATTATTATTTTTAAATTTTTTTAATTTGCTTCTTCTTCGGCGATGGATGGGAAAATCCGGCAGAGCCGGAGGTCGAGGTCGCAGCGGGACCGCGTGCGGCGGCGGGAGGCGGCGGCCCGCGACCCGCGGAACCAGAGCCCTTCCTCGGGCTCCGAGAAGGAGCCGAGCCCCGGCAAGGAGAACGGCGGCCAGAACTGCACCGCCCCGCGGGGCCCTGGGGGGGGGAAAAAAAAAAAAAAAGGATTTGAGAAAGGAAGCGCGGCGCTTTCAGGCTGCTGAATTTTGCAAATAGCAATTAAGGTGCATTAATCCTGGTGTCAGCCCGGGGGGATCCCGGGGCTGCGGTCAGGAGGGTGCCGGGCCGGCCCCGCTGATCGCGGCTCCGCTGGCAACTTGCTGCCCCCCTGTCCTTGCTGCTTCCCTCCCCCGGTCCCCTCCTCTGCCCGGCTCCGGCCGCTGTTCGCCATCACTTCGGGCAAGTCCAATGTTTGTTTGGGGTTTTAATTGGCTGCAAAATATTCCTGGCGTGTTGGGATGGTCCGGCATTGTTGTGAATGGTGGAGCTTCCCCCCCTCCCGCCCTCCTTCCTCCCACTCCCCCCTCCTCCAGCTCGGGAGTTTGTGTTTGCATTGCCAAAATGTTACTTTATCTGTCTCCGGAGATTGTTAGCAAATGGCTAGTGTTTGACATTTTGTGGAAAAGAGATGTTTAAATGGATAATAATCCCTCGGTTGTAATTCCCATTTTTGAAGTAATTGAACAAATTCTTCATCTCTTGTTGACTGTACATATTTTTCTGGTGTTAATAGGCTGGCAAAAAATATTGCTTGTCTAACTTATTACAAACAATATTTGCTGAGCAAATACTGCCTGCCTTGTCTGAGCTAAGTTAAGCAGAGCAGGAAATTTAATATTTTCAGAGGGGCATTGACAAACTATGACTTTGGCTTTTGATTTTTGTTTTGTTTGTGTACAATTGGAAGAAGTGAGTTGTCGAGAGGAAGCACCTCACAAGTTGCTTGTTGGGTGTAAGGACTGGAATTCCCAGTAAATATGAGCAATTCTGGTGCTTTTGCCCACTTTCTTTGACACACCGTGTTGGAAACGTGGGCAAAGTTTTGGGTGCTCTCCCTACTTTGGATTTCCTGCCAGTTGTGTATCTGTTAACCTGTGTTACAGCAGTGAAGAGCTCTGCGTGGGCTGATGAATTCTCTGATTTGCCCTGGGATCTTTAATGCCTTTGGCTCAGACTCTGAGGTCCCATTTTGTTCATGAGCTCTGCTGCTCCCCAGCCCACCCCTCCTGGCACGCAGGCCCCTGGTGGCACCGTGGTTGTCTGGAGCTTTTTGTCTGTAGGACCAACTCCTCAGAGTCCCAGAGGTGTCCCTGCGTGCCCATGGAGGTGTCACTGGTGGCCTTGGCCACCTGCCCTGGTGGCAGGACCCTTGCTGGGGGAGCCAGGGGTTCTGCTCAGCAGGGACATTTAGCCCAGCGCTCCCTGAGCAGCTCTGGGTGTGCAGGTGCTGGAGAGGCAAGAAGGATTGTGTTAGCTTGGTGATGGCTGTTTTTTGGCTTTTTGTGCTGTCATTTGTGGGGTGTTGTCCTGACAGGAAAGCCAGCTACTTTGTGTATGCAGAACTGATAATGAGTGAGAAATCCGCTCTCGTGTGCCTCTAAACCAAGCCCTGGACCTGTCCCTATAACTTTATTTTTTTTTCTTGGGCATGCTCTTAGTCAAATATGCATCAGCAGATAGGTCCAATTAAACGCCTGAGTCTCTACTGAGCTGTCAGGGAAGAAAGTAAAATTCATCTTCCTGCAGAAATTTTCTACCATGATGAGCACATTATCAGGAAATAGAATTCAAATGATAGTGCAGTCCCTCCAGGCTGACAGGGAAAACTCTGGGCTTTTCAGATGGGGAGAGCCTTGTTGTTGAATCAGTCAAACCTTGATAATAAGGTACACAAGGGTAAAAAGTGACCTTAAATATCTGCCACCCCAAGGTACTTCTGTTTGTGGAAGCACTTCTGGTTTTTCTTTAAAAAGAAAAAAAAAAGTCTTTACAAAATGATCCGCTTTAAAATTCTTGCAAAGAACTTCAATGCCACCTGAAATTAACCCATTTCCACTATATTTATGAGCATATACGAGAACAGCTTCCTGAAATTAACTGATATCTACTATGTTTACCAACATGTCAGAAAATACCACCTGAAATTAACCTATTTCTAGTATATTTACCAACATGTACTAGAACACTTCCCTGAATTTAACTGATTTCTACTCTATTTCCAAACATGTAAGAGAACACCACCTGAAATTAACTGATTTATAGTGTATTTGCCAACATCTTGGAAAACAACATGTGTGCACCTCTGCAGCCATGGTGGTTGACACCTCAGAGGGAAAAGTGTGAGCAGAATTCGCCTGTTTCACACCAACCAGGTGTGTTATGTTCAAGGTTGTGTTCTTGGACATAGTGATGGTGTGCATTTCCTAAATCCCTGTGAAACTTAAAAGAAAATACTGTACATTGTGTGGATGTAGCCTGCAGCACTACCTTGGACCGTGGGTGATGTTTGGCAAATGTCATGCAGCAGCAAGGCAAGGGGATGGTTAAGGCAAAAACACTTTAAAGCAGTGGAAATGAGTGAAATGGCAAGGTTATTTTGTGTGGTGTGGATCTGTGTTCTCTGGTGAACTTGGCTGCAACAGGTGGTTTTCTTCTGCTTTGGAGGAAATCTGTATTTTGGTGTACATTGGTTTTTTTAAGAGGATTTAAAATCTGCTGTAATGCTTTTTAAAAAATAAACAAGAATTGAAACCTTCTATTCCCATGAGAGGGAAGAAAGTGTAGAAGTGAGTATGTGGCTTAGGGACAGTACTGAACTAAGAAAGTATTTTATTTAATTTTTTAATGCTAAAAAGACCTCTTGTTGCGTATGTTGTAGTTCATTGTGGTATTCTAGGTTGTTTTGTCTCTTGATTTACAGTGATCTCTGAGTATGTTTAATAGACTAACTAAGCCTTGGGTTTCCCCTTGGAAATGAAATTTCTCAGTGTTTAGGTAGAACTTAATGGTAGAATCATTTGGGAGAGGTAGGTGGTTTTTGGTTTGTTTTTCTTTGTATCTCACCATAATGTGAATTCCCCTTCCCCACTGAAGGAAATTCTCACTGCTGGTGTTCCTGTAAATAAAGGGTGCTTTATAGAATAAATACATGTATTCTTCCTTTGTGTTGACCTGGGAGCATGAGCAATTAAGGTTAGTACTGAGGGATGGCTTTGAGGTCTCCTTTATCTTTGTGGTGTGAGTTTTAAGCATTTTGGATTTTAAATCATGTGGCAATGTTTCCTTTGGCAGTTGTCATCTGAAAACCATGTGTCTAGTTTTGCTGATACTTGTGACTTATTTATCCCCTATCCTACCATCTTCCAAATAAAGACTGAGTTGATTATAGATATATATTTTAAATAAAGTAAGAAAGAAAAAAGAAAACCCCACAGACACACAAGCAGCAGCCTCTTTCTGTGTATAAGAAGTTAAAACTTCTCCTTTCTCTTCCTTCCCCTGGATCTTCCTGTGTAAATCCAGCTCAGGCTTCACGCAGTTTAGGGCTGTGTGTGTGTGTGTAGTGGTGTTTGAATTGGGATTTTTTAGTACCCAGCCACTCACCCCCACTTTGGACTTCACCTGGAAATGCAGTTTGCTCTGACCCCTTGGCTTGAGGTGGTCAGTGACTGTCAGCTGCTGGAAAAGCCATTAGGTGCTGGTGCTGCCCAGGAATGGTTGCTGTGCCAGGGTCAGGAAGGAGGGGATTTCTGCCTGCCTTCCAAAATGAATGGTATGGATGTGAGCATGTGTGTATATTCATTACGTTCAGATGAAGCTGCTAATTATTCTTGAAGGTGATTGGTGAATCAGAGCGAGAGAATCTAAATGAGTGAGTCGGTAGTTGAGGGCTCTCTCTGATCATAGCTGTTCCTTTCAAGTATGAAAAACAGCGCTAAAAGGGAACTTCATCAGAATGTTAATGAATGCGATCTTTGAGAGCAATTGTTCTCCCAAAGTAGTTGAAAAGACAAGGGGTTGTGTTTTCTTTTTGGCTGTTGTTTATAGTTTTTTACAGATTCCAGCAAAGCTTTGGAGCCCTGAATGGAAATTTTAACTTTCTTGAGGGGCTTGTGTGTGTACGGGTTTTTTTGAGGAATGCTTAACCTGTTTTATCGAATCTTGTGGACAATCCGTGCTCAGACGTGTGTGGAGCGTTGTGTAGAAGCAGATCCCCGAAAAGGGGCAGACCTTGACTCGGTGCACGTGGTGTTGAAGTGGAGATGCTGCCCTTACAAGCCGGGCTGGGCCCAGCTGTGCCCAAGGAGGTCAGTGCTTTCCCCACTCACTGTGGGTACCCAGAGCTCTGGCACTGCTGCCTTGCAGCCCCTTCCCTGCTGCTCCTGCCTCAGTGCAGCGCAGTTTACAGAGCCTATTGCTCCTAGTAGACTTCTGGACAAAATCCATGAGTTCTCCAGCTGTCATCTTGATAAGGCTGTTTTCACATGTGTGCTGAACACTGTCCTGTTACTGGGGCTCTGATCTCTCATTGATAAGAAAACCAATGTATTTAACTGCAGCTTCCTGTTCCAAAGCTTTTATGCTAGCTCCACTGACCTAGCGATGTAACTTCTGATTTGTCACCATCTCTCTCTCTGTCTACTTTGCAGCTTAGATTTTTCCATAGCTAGCTTATGTTTTAAAACAAGTTTCTAGATATTGAAGTATTTTTTCCTTCTGCGTAATTGTCAAGTGATGGTGTATCAAGCTAGCATTTCTGATGGCCAGTTATTCCTCTTTAAAAGTGCTTTTAACCCCAGGAAAGCTAATGATTTTCTGGATGATGCTCTAAAGGCTCTAAATGCCTTTTGGTTTTCCTGAAGGCTTGCTAGTCTCCATTGATTTGTTCTCTTAGCTGTTGATTTTCTTTTTTTTCTTTTTTTTTTTTTTTTGCATCTTGTCTGAAGCAGGTACTTAAGGTGTCTTTGTTGTTGTTGAGGAATCAGAGGTGATTAAAGCAGAGGGGGAGAGCTCTGGAAATCCTGAGGAATCTGCTGAGCTGGGCCAAGAGCTGGGGGGAACGATGTTCCCTGCAAACTGTGGTTGAGTGGTGGTGGGCTGTGGCGAGGAAGGATCCAGCTCTTCTGCTGGGTGGGGAATTCTCTGCCTCCTGGGTGAAACCTGCCAGGATTAAAGGAGTGATGGGGTGCATGGCAAGCACAGCCCCTGCCTGGGGCCATCCCTGCAGCCAAGGTCAGGGCACCTTTCGTGCACATAAAGTGGCTGCAGGGGTGCTGAAGAGAGGAAATTGCTTGAAAATCCCAGCCAAGCCCAGGGGTCACCCTCATCCCTACCTGATGTTTCATTTGTAACTAAAATTGCATTTGATTCCGTCTGTCTGGGTGTTTTGGAAGATCTTTTAATATCCTACCAATTTTTCCGAAGTAGTTTCCCATAGTATAACTGCTCAGGCTTTCTTGGGCACTCTGAAACCTGAGGCAAAACATGAGATGAAGTTTGCTGAATTGTCAAGTAGACCAACCATCATAGAGAAATTCAGAAGATATATTCAGTTTTGAAATTAATTAGAATCTGTTCTATTTAAAAAAAATATGGTACTCTGTATTGCACAGGTTAGGTTATTTTTTGTGATAAAAAGGACATAATAGAACTAGTGTTCCACTTCATTCAGATAATAAATGTTTACTTGCTGTAGTGCATTTGACTTCATGCCTAGTAAGAACTGAAAACTTTGCTGTCCTCTCAGTATGCTAAGAAGATGCACTTTTATCGTTTATCTCAGTTGTTTCACAGAATGAGACTGACTGTCACAATGCTACTTTCTGGGAAAACAGCAGTGAAGAAGGGAGCTGGGTAGGATGAGATCAGCCTGGTGTTTCATGTTGTTTTTCTGGTAGATCTGTGCTTGCTCTGCAGAAGGGCTGGTGGTCATGCAAATGCACTTGTGAAAAAATCCATTTCAGTGCAGAGATGCAGTACTGTGGCTGGAGACACATTGATAGAAAGGCTTTGGGGTGGTTTGGCTTTTTCCCCCATTTGCTTCCCTGCTTTTTTTGGGTGAGGTGTGAGATTCTCCAGGCACAGCCACAGCAGGCTGCTCCCCTGTGTCAGGCTTTGCAAGCACACAGATCCCAAACTTGTGTGCACCTTGTTTGGGTACAGTGTTGTCAAATGTGCTTATTGCTTCAGCTTCTCCAGCATCTGGGCTTTGTCCTGGTGGTGCAGGATGAGGGAATATTGTGTAGTCTGTGGTGCTGCAGCAGGTACTAGAAAGAGAACAGTATCAGCAGAACTGAAACGCTGTTTCCTGTTTGCAGTTTGGGGTTTTTTAAAAATAAAGATTTGAAATACAGTGCATAGGGTGTGCATCTTGGTATTGGTTGTAGGCGAACATCCAGCTCTAAGTGAGAACCATTTCCAATTCACTGCACTTTAATGCCTCCAGTTTATCATGGTAAATGTATAAAAGAGTTTTATGTAGGTGAAGTGGCTCTTGCTGTTTAAATATCTCCTGGTTCTACTGTGTTCAGCACAACAGGGGCTGTGACTGTTCCAGTCAGGCTCTTCTGAGAGAAAAGAGCTGGAGCACAGTGTTACCAGCCCTGGTCCATCTTCTTGAGAAATTCTCTTTCTCAAAACTAATGGATTATTAAGAATACTGCTCTGATGCTGAAAGGAGAATCAGTCTTTATGTTCTAAACCCAGAAACATTTAACATGGAGGCGAGGGTTAACCGGCTCCCGAGCCGCCCAGGCAAAACCGACCTGTGTGTAGTTGTTGGTCCAGTTCCTCTGGTGCAAGAGTTGTGAAAGCTGGGCAGGTACAAACTGTTCCAGCTGTGGGCTCCCACCTGCACCAGCCAGGCCAGCAGTGCCGAGCCCCAGTGACAGGCAGAGAGGTGAGTGTCACCCTTTGCAGCTTAATTATTTTGTACTGAGTGACTGGATGTGAAGTGCAGAATTACCTGGCTAACAGGAGCACGGGGCCAGCTGTGTGCACAGTGCTTGGATGATCCAGGATGAATGGAGAGTGTTTCCTTTTGTAGCTCTCTCTTGCTTGGAGCCAAAAAGGGACTGAACTTGAACAAAAGTTGCATCTGCAAGGTCAGTGGTTGGCATGGATAAGGGGATTGAAGGGATCAAAATTATTTCCCTGCGCCACTGGCTGCAAAACATGGGCTTATGGCACCATTCCTGTCTCTCCCTTTGTGCTCAGAGCAAAGCGTTTTTAATCTTGTGCTGGCTATCTATAGTGCCACACAAACGTGGCAATTTGAAGTTAAATGTTCTATTTTGAGGTCTGCCATGCACAGTCAGCAGGGCAAGGAGCTGTGCTTGGGCTCCTCTCCTCTGCCCACAGCCTGCCTTGCTCTCTCTTGTGCACAGGTTGTCATAGAGAGGAATTCAGAAAATACATATGCATGATGCAGTTGTGCCTGTAGTCTGAATGTGAGGCTTATAGTGTTTGTGGTTTGATATCATTATGTTACCTTGCCCTTCAAGATGTTCTTTCTAGCTTCAGAAAAATAAGACAGTAATTGTTTGGTGTTTTGCTGTTTTCACTCTCCAATTTTAAATATAGATTGATTCACTCTGGTGCTAGGGTGTCCCTGACCTAACCTGTACTTAGTGATGAGATGCTGAAGTTAGGAGCAGCCCAAGTTGGGAAACAAATGGTAATTCAGAGCTGCTGGCTGTTGGGTGGCTGCTGGAGGACTCCAAGCTCGTTCCTTTAACCCCTCCTTTTGCTTACTGAAGCTGCAGCTTCTTTCCTGGGAGCTCTTATTTGTAGAGAGGAGCAAAAACCCCCAAAGAGATTCAAGGAAAGTGGTGTCTCAAAGTTTACAATGACATCAAGTGCATCAGGTAATAAAATGCATTATTGCTGTTGATGTTTTGGTGGCTCTTAAATATCTCTTGTACTGCTGTGGAAGAGGATGTGCAGCATCTTAAGTCCATTTAGGCTGAGCACATACCTGCACTCAGGGGGAGTGAGACTCAGGATGGTGTGCAGCTAAGAGATGTTTATGGAATCAGTCATACTTGATATAAAATAATGATGTTTTGACATCTTGTTAATAACTTGCAGCCATTGGAAGAAGTGGAATTATGGCATTCTCAGTCCTTGATGGAACCTTGGCATTTCTTTCAGATTGTAAAATTAAAGAAGAAATGTGAAAGCCATTAAAATAGTTGGATGTGGGGCCTGGGAAAAATGATGGGCTGCTTAATTGAAAAAGTGCTTCATTCCAATTGAAGTTCACTCCAGTTCAGTTCTGCCCATTTCCTTGCATCTGTAATGGAGAAGGAAAAGGGCTGATACCCCCAAAATCTGTCTGTGAGAGCGTTTTGGGTGTCACTTGGTTCTTAGTCTTATCTGTGAATGAAGTGGAAGGAAATCCTAGCAAGCATTAGACATGAGAGAAAAGTCTTGTCACCTGTAATGACTAAAATCCCCTGAAGTGTTGCCAGCGTGTACTTTAGGAATCATATAATTATATGATTATTGAAAGAGACATAAAAGACCTCATGGCAAAACCCTTAGAAAGGGGGAGGGAGGGAATCCGTATGCAAATAAAGATATGCAGAATTTGCTGTCTCTCTTTTTTTTTTTTCCCCTAGTTATTTTTCAGTCCAAAGCTCAGTAATTGCTTTTATGGGGATTACTTAATAAAACTGGGGCATGCAAAGGAGGGAGAAATTGTTTATGCCAAGTCACAGGGCTGGCTTGAAGTCCTAGGGAGTTGGAGTAAAAATGGATTTTTAAAAGTAAAACTGCAAAATGGGTTTTGTGCTAAGAGAAAATAGCTATTTGTTGAAATGTTATCCTACAATAAAAGTGTTTTGTGGTCTGGCGGTTAAGCAGAGGGGTCCGGAAGTTGAGATAACGGGGTTTTCTCTCTGACTCCACCACAAGTTTCCTCTCACGGAGCTCTGGGCAAGTCCTTTCATCGCTGCCTGTGTCACCCTGGCTGTGCCACTGCTGGGCGACCTGGTGGGCACTGGATGTGCCACTCAGGGAAACTCCTGTCACCCCTGTGACGTGTTGGAGCTGTCTCAAACCTGACGTGAGTGCTGTGCCTGTGCATCGCCGGGAGGTGATGGGAGAGCCTCTGATGCCAAAATCTCCTTGTACCAACTCCTAGGGAAATGTTTCTCCTCTGCCCCACACCAGCTGTGGGAGAGCCTTTCCTGTGGCATGTCCTGGGCAGTGCCATGCCCTGCTCTGGGCACTGCTGATGGTGCAGCCTGAGATTTTCCTGAGCTCCAGTTCTCCTCTCAGAGCTAAAATACAAGCCTTGGTTTCAGGCTTCCTAAGTTTCCCTAAGCTTCATCAGTCCTTACTGATGCTCTGGATTTTTAATCTTGCTTCTCATAGCAGCACTCATTCATGCATTTACTAGGAAAGTCTCCTGATGCAGAACAGACATATCTCAAGACAGGTTTTGTTGCAAGATAGACAAAAACTGCCTTCCATTTTTTTTTTCTCAGACTTAACTAAAGCACTTGGTGCATTTAAAAAAAAAGAAAAAAAACCCTGTCATACTGCTATTAGTGTTGAGTTACTGAATATTTTGCAAGATCTGTCCAGGAAAGAACACCATCACTTACTCTGGTATTCAGTTTGGCACAGAGTAGTACAAAGTTGTGATACGAGTTTGCTGGTGCGATTTTTAGCTGAAAATGACAATGGTTTTCCAAGCAGATGGATTTTATAACTTGCCTGCCATCAGCTCATCCATCAAACTCCGCAGAGATCTGTACATTGGTGTCAGCGTGCACATGGCAGTGTTGCTGATTACATCAGACAAACTGATAACTCTCTTGGAGCCCTGTTCCCATTCCCTGGGCAGCCCCTGGGGTGGGTTTGGCAGTGAGGGGAGCCGTGGGGGTTTGTTCCCAGCCTGTCCCCACTGTCAGTGTGGAGCTGAGCTGTGTCCCAGCTCCTGTCCTTGCTCTGGAGGTGGCTGCAGCTGCAGGGTCAGTGTGACTTGTGCAGGGAGGGAGACTGGCACCGGTGTTTCCAGTGCTGTTTGTGTTGGAAGAGGGGTGATGGGACACGAGTGAGAGCCTCTGGGCTGCACAGGGTCTGGAACTTGGTTTCACACAGCTCTTACCTACTCCTACATGACTTTTCTTCCACGTTGCTGGAAGATGCTAAGTCACACAGAAGGTGTGACTTGGAAATGAAAATTTTGGCTGTATCTAGGCAAAAGTGATTGCAGGGCTCAATCAGAAAAGGTTCCCATGCTCATTACTAAGTCACCTGTACAACTTCCAGGCTTTTTGCAAGGAAAGATGCTCTTTTTAGCAGCTGTTGGATGGAGGAGCCCCATGTTAACATCAAGCTGGTTTGCCCTGGTTAGAAGATGATCCTGTGTTTTGGCAGGGGTAGGACAGGCTGTTTCCAAACCAGAGGTTATAGAATTGCTGTAATGGGACCTGTGCAAGTTAATGTAAACTCCCAGGTGACACCTCAGACAAACAGCTATATATGCAGCTGGTTTGCTTGGTAGGTTCCCAGGTATTTTTTAAGAGGTTGGCCTTTTTAACCAAAAAAAAAAAAAAAAAGGAAATAATCTGCACAAGCTGTTTCAGAGAAAGCATCTTTGGTTTCTTACCTTCAGCTGTGTTATGTCCTGAGAACACATGGATGGGTTGTGGAGTCTCTGAGTGTGTTGCCTGGTTCTGCTCTGCCCAGGAGATGCTCAGTGTTTCATAATTATAAAGTTACTGGTCTCCAAACACTGTAGCTCTTGTGCCGCAGCTCTGAGGCCAGCCATGCTCGTGGACTGTAAGATTATCAATATTATTTCCTGTGACTATTAGGATGTGCTGTGTGCTCAGGTGGAGTGTGTGGGTTTCCAGGGAAGGCTGTTCAAGCCTGGCTCTCGGGCAGCAGCGAGGGCTCTGCTTTCCTGATCAGCGCTTCCTGCTCAAAATGTATCCGTGGATTTTCTTTACCACTGCCAAAATAAATGCTGCAGACAATCCAGGGCCAGCAATGTCATCATCATCAGGTTACTGAGTTTCTGCCTGAAGGTCAGCTAACTGTGACTGCTACTAAATAGCTGTTTGCTGATATGGTGTCTGCAATCCTGCACCACGCCTGGTGGCACGTTTTCAGTGGAGTTTTGGCATGGAGCTCTGTGGCCCAAACAGGGCCATGTTTGATGATAATTCTAAGCTTGATACAACATGCAAAGATATTAATTTGACCTAAAAAAGGACAGAGCATAAACCGTGAGTGTTTATCTGTCTTAAGTACAATGTGCTGGCCATCCAAAATTGAATTAATTTGGTTTGCTGTCCTCCTGTGGTGTGGGATGGGGGCAGCACCTGGGGTGGTCTTGGGCAGCGTGGTGGGATGCTGTAATGCACAGCATGTGTCAGCATCAGGGCTGGTAAATGGGCAGCTTATGGTGTTTCCTGCAGGCAAATAAAGCTTGTCTTCCCTTGGGTTGCTCCTTAGTTTGTATTTCTGTGTTTTTCTGTGTATTTCTGTGATTTTCTGCTAGTTACCTGCAGGTGAATTTTCACTGTTCAGTGCACTTACCCGGACAAAAAGGAGCAGCTACTGAAGAGGGGGAATAGATTTTTGTCTCAAGCAAAAAATGAATTCTCCTTGTTCTTTCATGTCTTCCTCCTATTGTGCTCATGTGTGTTAAAATTCCCATTCCCTGTTTATGAATGTTTAGCAGATGAAGTCACTGGTGTTTTTTTCCCAGTATTACCTTTACAGTGTTATGAACATAAGCTGAATGTGATTATTCACTGAGGCTCTGCTGAATACTGTAGGAATAATGGGTCTGTGCCTAAAGCATAAAGCCAGACGCATAAAGCATGCCATAGGAATAGAGACATAGGGAGGGAGAAATGCAAAGTGTAGCTTCTTCTACCCATTTTACTGGAGCATTCCAGTACTTTTTTTGAGTTAGGAGGAGGTTAATCATGATGTAAGCCTGGTATTTTGATGAGAGGGAGCAGAAAGTGGGGAGAGTGTGGGGGTCCCTTCCCACCATAGGATTCTGTGTTTTCTGGGGACACTGACAGCTCCCAGCAGCAAACCTTAACTGGTGTGCTTCTGGAGGTGAGAAAACTTGGGGGAAAAATCACCTGACTTTGTGTCTTCATGGGGATCAAGCCTTTTCAAAAAGAGTGAATTCTGGTATCTTGCAATGTATTCCTGATGCTGCTGAGAGGAACAGAAATAGGCTGTGGAGGTTTTCCCACCTGGTGCATCCCGTTGGCTCTGCCTTCCCAGGCAGCTGCCAAACTAGAAACTTTGGAATGTCTTTTTGCAGGTACTTTTCAGGAAGGCCAGAATTTGGGTTGCAGCTGAATTACACAGTAAAACCTTTGCTGTGATGTGCAAGAATGTTTTTGGACTTTCTCATTCTTCTAATGATACATTGCCACACTTTAAAGTTGAATGAACTTTAAATATCACCTCTGTTTAGCAGCAGTTGGACTTTGTTTTCTACTTCCTTCAGCCTCAAAAAAGAAATATTATTGTGTCCTATTTAGACTATGGCCACTGAAATGGTGTTTGTCTCCATTGTTAAAAAAAGAATGAGAATCTGGGTGCCTAATTACCCAGTGCTGCTCCTTTTAATTTTGAAAGTTCATCCTTTGCCCCTGCTCTTTTTAATGTAGATTTTCTAAACAGCATCTAAAAATGTGTGTCTAAAAGACCTAATTAGTGTTGATATTTCAATATCTGAGCTTATAATTTAGCTTTTTTAATAGGGCACCTGGGTATCAGCACTAAGTATGAAGAAAATTGAACCTATCCCAAAAGTGAGTGCATGTAATTTCAATTGGGGATGGGGGAGGAAATAACCCTTAAACTTCAGACTGAATTATTTGTTTGGGCACACTTGGAGCGTGTCCCAGGGAGGGAGGGGGGAAAATGGTTTTTAATTAATGCTTTACTAATACCATGCTCACTTAGCTTTATGGTTTTAGAAAAATTTGCCTAGGCAAAGTGGTCCTGGCCGAGGTGGATATCTGTTTGGTTGATATTTTAAGTCTGATGCAGCATTGTTCACACCTTCTTGGAATGTAATACAGGAATAAACGGGAAACCCAATCTCCTTAGCACCCTGAGTCACACAGACAGGCCGTGCTCTGAGACAGGGATTTATTTCATGCATGGTGGCCTAGACATGAAACAAATGTGTAGAAAGGGGAATTATGTAGAATTGAAAGTGACAATTATGCAAACATTCCAGTTGAGGAAGAAGTAAATTCTTCTCTTTTTCCATGTGCTCAGCTTCAGAGCTAACGAGCAGCCTCTTGGGGGTTTTGCTCTGTGTGTTTGTATCTGTCATATCTCTCTCATCTCTCTTGCTTCTTGTTCCTTTTTTTTTTTTTTTTTTTTCCCCTGGTTTGACCTTATTTTCCCTTTTGTTCCATGGAGTCATTCAATCTTTGTACTGCCGGGTTTGTTTACCTTGCCAGAGGAAAATGTTAGCACCCTTCCATTTAGGAGCCCAGGGCTGCTGTGCAGGCCAGCACCGCGGCCTTTGCTCCCTCCCTGGGCACAGGAACATGGTGACTGATGGCATCCAAATCCCTTTATTCAATTGTTTTTTTGCTTTTAAAGGGAGGGAGAGAAGCTGGTGAGAGAAGAAACAAGCTGTGAAAATAGCTCTGTGTTTAGATGGACACCCTTTTGCAAAGCTAAACAACTTGATCCTCCACGCTGCTGGGTAATTCCCACGCTTGCAGAAACAGGGGGAGAGTGAGCAGGGAGCTGGGGCTGTGACCACTTTAATCTGACATAAGTATGTGTTTTTGCTGAAGGGGATGGTCCTTTCCTGCCCTGGCTGCTTGTCCTGATTACCTCCCTTGTGCCAGCACTAGCATTTATGCTGCCAGGAAAACTAATTCCCTGGTTCCCTGATCTGGCTTGCTGCACAGCCACGCAAATGCCCTTCTGGCACGGGGCTGGCAGGATGCAGGGGAGGAGGGCATGCAGAGCAGATGTGTATTGATTAAAGAAACCCTGCAAATGTGGCCAGAGCCTTTGGAGCAGGATTGCAGCTATGTGTTCTTCCTGTGTTTCAGGTCATCTTCCAAGTGCGCTGAAATGGGCAGTGTAAAATGATGTTGTGCTGGAGTGACTCTGGTCTTGGTTAAGCTTCTGAAGTTGGTCATATATGGGGTAGTGGGGAGTGTCCGAGGATAGGAGGGATTACTGGGAAAGATAAAACCTCACTTGCAAGTTAATTGCTGTGAGAACACAGTTTCTACCTTGTTTTCAGTGATTAGTTTCAATGTGACAGGGAGAAAGAGGAGACAAGCTTTTTTGTGCTTGGCTGGTTGCTCGGAGTGGATGAGGTATCTAACCCTTTGGATGGCAGAAAGTTAAAAGCAGTTCAGTCTGTAAATGGCATTTGTAGCTCTGTTCACGCAGTAATTCTTCCTTTTTAACCTTCTGTTATTTTTTTCTTCTCCTGTCTTTCTTTCTATACTGTATCCCATGCATGTGTTGTATTAAGGAGAAGCCTGGATATTAAATCCAAAGAGTGGTGGAAGAAGGAGCTCTTCTAATCAGTGTCATTTTCCCAGCTGTAATCCCACAGAGGGATTGAAGAAAGTGTCAGGAGGATAAGATCAGCGTTTGAGCCCAGTTAAATGCTGGCTCTGCTGTGTGAAAATGGCTTTAATGGAGCTTGGTTGTGAGGGGAGAAAATTGCACGTAAATTGTGCAAATTTCTCAATAAAAAGCATTTAATTGCCCTAAAAGAGGGGGAGGGCCCTCAGTGGAGACTTCAGTGAGCAAAAGTAACCTCTGTGGCACAGCAGTCACTGACCTTGTCAAGCCCTGCCATCGGAGGTCATGTGTGGTGAAGTGGGTTGCCACAGGGGATTAGCACATCTGGGCAGAGGGTTTTTCCTTCTCAGCCTGAGCAGCCAAATCCCATCTCCAGCAGCACACATGGAGTCATCAGAGAGCACAAGGAGCGAGGGGATGGGGAGGCACCTGCCAGAAGAGCAGGGAGAAACCTGTCTGGAGCCAGGGGCTTTCTTCACCCCAGCTCCAATGAGGAGAAGGTGGACTTGAAAATTAACCATAAAAACCTGCAAACTTGCCTTGGTAATCTCATAATGAGATAGTTTTGAGCACAGAACTGTCTTTTTACCCAGGTTTCCCCTACAGTTTTGCACGTACAAATGTACTTTTGCATCCTACCTGCAGCTGTTGGTTTGGTGTGAGAGGTACAGTTTTATGCAGGAAGGAGGCTGATGTGCTTATTTGCTGGACTGAAAATATGCAGAGGATGATGTTTTGTTACAAACCTCAGAAGGAATGAGTAGTGTATCGGCTCCCATGTAAGACTTCACAATTACTGTGTGAAGATATGAGGCCCAATTCACAGATGGTAGTGTCTGAAGTACAGGGAAAACAGATAATTACTAGCAACTGATCCATTTGCTCTGTGCCTAAAGGAGAGAATATTTGAGGCTGGCTTTCCTGCTTAAATGAAGTGTTTATTAGAAAGCTTGATGCCATGGCATCCTTGAAGTCTAAGCATTACAGTGTCAGATTTTATACAGATCTGTTCTGCTTTGCCTCCTGTATTCTTTTACAATTCTGCCTTAGTTGAATTAATTTCATACCCCAGGAAGAAGGTATTAAAGGAAAATTACCAATACTTCCAGCAGGAATAGTTGGTATCTTAGTAAGCAGAAGAGGCATTAAAGTTGAAGCTCTCTGGTCTTTGTGTTTGCCAGTAAAGGACATAATTTGTCACTGATGCCCAGTCACCTCCTGGATGAGGTGAGAAATGATAATGCTCTGCTGCTGCCTTAGTTGTGAGCATCTAGAACAAAGCTGTAGTTGGTTGTAGTTACTAGAAGGCTGGGTGCTGATGGGGTTTGATATATGTGCTGAATTTTTTTTAGGCAGGAAAACAAGAGTTGTGCAAATTTACGAGTTATAGAAAGCACAGTCTGAACAGCATCAGGAAAATGATGCTGAAGGCTGATCATTGGAGATTCTTTGTTCAGGAGATTCTGGCTCACAAGTGGTGTTGGTGACACCACAGAGATGCAGCCCACACTGGGGTTTTCAGCACTGGTGGCTTCTCAGACTTCTTCAGAGGTTACACAGTTCCTGCTAAGAAGTGTTCAAGGCTGCTGGGCATGGGTGTTTTTTTCCAGTCACCTTTAGAATTGTGTCTTGACTTCCTGCCAGGAACTGTGGGGCACAGCAGGAAGTCTGGAACTGTGTCACAGTAGTGGTGGAGATCTGGATGGATCTGGATCTGTTTTGGCACTTACTGTACCATATTGCATCTGAAATACCAGGTTGGACTTGGAGAATTAAGTGGAGCAATTATGAAGCAGAGGGAAAAAAAACCCACTTATGTGGTGGCTGTGATAAATTAGTCATTTTGTACCTCCAAATAGCCAATTATTCCTCTGACTGGCTTTTATCTGACCAATTTGCATGTGCAGTCATGGTAACTGGTTTGCAGATTAGGTGCAGAATTTCATGTGGATCTGATGTTGCGTTTTCGTCTTGCTCCCTTGGAAGCAAAACACATGGATGAGGGGGTCTGTGCAACTCATTACTGTTAGCTGCTTTGTTTTTGCACTCTCAAAGCTTCTTCAGACTTGAAAGAAACAAGATGGCTCACTCTTGTAGGTTGGTGTTTTTTGTCTGTGTTTTTTTTTAGATATCAGACAAGACGATGTAAAGTGGTCCCGGCTCCATAGAAGCTGCAGGACAGATTTCATTTGTCTTGGCATTCTTGGCTGCACCTTTTGAGAACACATTGTTTGAGGGCTGGGAACTCACTGGAGTGCATTTCAGAAGAGATGTGAAAGGAGAAAAATTTTTTAAAAACTGAAAGAAAGAAGGAAAAATGAACTGAAGCAGTTTGGAATGACCAGGGTTGAAATGGTGCCTTGCTGGAGCAAGTGTCAAAACTCTGACCTCTCTGGTCCAAATTGCCATGGCTGCTCTCTGATTTTGATATCTGAAGCTGAAAATTAACAAATGGTAATATATTTAATATTGTACACGTAGAGAGCTAAGTGAAGTCTTAATTTGAAGAATATTAATTATTCAGGTAGCTGAATTTTAGTAGTAGGTTACACATAAGCTCTGTTTCTGTCAGGGATTTGTGTCAATTTAGCGTGCTGTGGACTTTGTAGAATCTCTGATATGAACAGTCTTTGAAGTGGAGAAATTTTATAAAATATTTGCCAACAGCCACCCGGCTTTTTAAAGCTTCATTTCCTTCAAATAAGTCAGCCTTTTTAAAAAACAAATAAAAGTGAGTTGCAAGTACAAGAATAAGTATCAAAAGCTGGGGTTTTTAATATAGGCTCCAGCAATGCAGCTGTAGTTACCTTGGTCTCCAGTGCTGCTAAAGACAAATTAAGCTAATAAAACAGTATCTTGCAACATCATAACAAATAAATGGGCTAATCTGTATGCAAGTTTCTTGCTACACCAAATTTACACTGCTTGAGCATTTCCTCTTTTGGTGAGAGGTTTTTATAAACATAACCTTTTCAAGGGTCTGTGGAACAATGCCTTGTCAATCATTTGGGATTTAGGGATTGAAGATTGCGTGTGAAGAAGTATTTTGAGGAAATTATATGTTTATTTTCTTGTGACAGCTTGGTGTTAAACTGAAGGCAGGTTCCAGGGAGGCAGCTGTATCCACCTGCCTGGTGTTACACAATTCCATTGGGAGCTGAAGGAGTTCCCTGGTTTCCATCATGTCCCAGCTAGTATATGATCAGTGTAAAGTGTCTGTGGGTGCACATCATGTGTGAGCAAATGTGCTTTCTCTCCTCTATGTGCTTAAAATAGTTGGACCTGTCTTAGATTGCTTGTAAACTCCTTCTTGTTCCTCCTGTTCTTTTGGATTGAGCACTCATGGTACTGTGTATTTTTTTTTTTTTTTTTGAGTGGAGCAGCACCTGTGAAGTGTCCTGGTCTTGCATAAAGCCTTCCATTAAAATAATTGCAGGTGGACAAACATCTAGCTTTAAATTCTCTGAGCTGTTTAAACTTGTGAGGTTTTTTGCATCCTGCTTGTTGAATTATCAGGGTGTAAGTTTTATTAAAACTGGGTGTGAAATTTAATTTTTGCAAATAATTTTCTCTGCAGTAGCTTCTCAAGAGCCCTTCCAAAGCACTTTCAGCACAGCTTGGGGCAAAGCTGGGAAAATCAGAGTTGAAAATTGGGGCATGTCACTTTCCCCCCCTCTCTAGATAAGTTATTTAATCTCTGTCCCTCTGTTTCTTCTGTAAAACAAGGATAACTTATCTCCTGGTACTTTACTGCTTAGTAGTTGTAAACCCTGCAAGCAGGATCTTTTTGATAGAGAGTACATTAAGATTAAAGTACACGGTGTTTTGTTCTGAAGAGTTTGAGGATGAAATTTATAGGCAACTGTAAGCTGCATGTTTGCTTATGATAAAATTGGGGGATGAAGTATAAAGGAACAGACATTGGTACTGGCCGTGTAACTTGCAGCTTTGCAGTACAAACAGCCTCTTGTTTGTGGTGATAAAGGCAAGAAATCCAGTGTGTTCTACCAGCTACAAATAGCTGCATGGGGTAGAGCTTTTCACTCTGTAAAAATGGTCTTTTTCTCATTCTCAAATCAGTCTCTCTGCTGTTCCTGCTAAAAGGTCCTCTCTCCACTTGTTTAGTGACTGGGAATTTTTGTTGCTCTAACAGGAAAAAGCATCTTTCTCTGCTGAACGTCCTCCAGCCATTGCTGTCCTCTCCTCCCCCTCCCTTTTCTATATTCTAAGGATTTAGTTTGTGAAATTCCCCCCAATCCTTGGGCTTAATCAGCTGGAAAGTGCAGACAGCAGCCTGGCAGGGCAGCAGGTTGCTCTGGATGATCATCCTTCTCCCAGCCCCTGTTCTGTGCCCTGCTTGGCTCTGCAGAAGGCTCACGGATTGATGGCTCTGGAATCACTCTGGGATTGCTGTGGCACATCAGAGTGCCCTGCAGAGCAGAGCCCTTCCCCTGCGCCCTTGGCATTTCTTTCTGACTCCTCTTCCAGAGCTCTGCCAAGTCCAACAGCAGCCCTGCTTTGTTTTTCCCCCACTCCCAGCTCTCCTGAATGTTGTGTCTATACTGGGGAGGGGGATGAGGTTTGTGTGGATGATGAAGAATTTTTGGAGAGGGAAATTGGCTTGGTGGCCTTGGGATATGATTTTGTAACTAATAACTGGAGATGTCTCTTTGCTTTTCTCTGATGGATCCACTGTCTTAAAGCTTTTTGGTGACAAGATTCAAAACTGATATTTGATCCTCGACAAGGGGAAAGATGAAAAACTGAAAGATCATTTCTCCTCAAGATTGTGCATTTAGATATTTCTGGATGTGTGTCTGTGGGTTGTTCTTCATTCCCAGCCCCTTCCACAAGCACAGCTCATCATCGTGTGCCATTGATCATTCCCTTGTGGTGTTGAGCCAGAAAATCTCAAAGGGTTTTCATACCTGCTTAGGGGACTTCTTAATAATAATGGGCCACTGGGGCAGGTGTCCTGGAAAGCTTTTCAATGGTGGATCAAAATCTTAACTAAAATTACAAAAAAAAACCTCGATAACACCAAACCCACCCTAATTATGTAATACATATAATGAGGGCTGTGAGCCATTTGCTTCCCCAGAATTCACACTGGTGCACTGCTTAACCCATAATGTGGGTTAAATACCCCTAAGAGAGGTTGTCTAGTGCAAGCTTTAGATCTTGCAAAATGAGCAAATCATGGTTTAGGCAGGTGTGTGAAAGGCTACTTTAAAAAGAGCAGAGGGCCACATTAACAGGGTTGTAGCTGGGATAATCAGGAGAGTTATGTGTGGAGCTGCTGTAATGATTGCTACCAGGGCTGGTCTGCATCCTTTTACAAGAGAATTACATCCATAGCCTGGTATTAATGTGTTTACATGAAGTCAGGGTGAGTCTGGGCTAGGGCACTGCCTCTAGACCTGCCAGAGCTCTAGATCATTGCCTAAAGAGGGGATTTTGCAGTGGCAGAAGACCATCAGGGGGAAAACTTTCCTTTGGGACTGTATTCCTGTTATTTTGTTGATTTTTTTTTCAATAAATTGCAGGGAAAAGTAGCAGAATACCCAGATATGGAGAAGCAGGCGGCTGGTCTGTTGGTCAGTGGCAGGGTTGTATTATGTTCACTTATTATTGTTACCTGGTCATTTTGTTTTTTCCTCTGCATTTTGTTGAATTCTCCATCTCTCTATGTACATCGTAGATGGGAAAATTGCAGGGAGAGTTGCACAAAGCTGCCTTTCTTGTCATTTCTGCTTAAATCTCACGTGACAGTTGGACAGAAGCTGTTTTCACTGCTTGAAGTGAGGGGGAGGTGAAATGGGTGGTGGATTTCTAAAGAAAACTATATATACTTATTTTTCTGCATGCAGGCAGCTTGTGTTTGTGGTGGTGTGGGCAAGGAAGCACCTCATTACACAATCTATATTGGGTCTGTAGTGGATAGAGCTTGATTTCCTCCTGGGTACAGATTTATCTCCCCTGTCAATTGAGTTTGGGTACCCCTTTGGAGGGGATTTATTCTGCCTTTCCTTCCCAACTGGGGACTGCTGGGGGAAATGCATGCAGTGGGAGCACAGGGCCCACTTTGCCTTTTTATTTCTTTCTTCCTTTTTTATTTATCTCTTTTCTCCTCCTTTCAGTGGAGATTAGGTGCAGGGTGGAGATGTTTCTAAACCACATTAATTGGTTGTGACACCACTCGGCCTCTGGCCAGAGCTGACCAGCCAGGGCCGGTCATCACCCCTGTGGCATGGCCAGACCAATCTGGGCTTGCATCACAGCCCGAGCCCTTCACCCTCAGGAGGGCTGGAAAAAACACAATTTAGCTGTGGCTGGGATTTCCTGGCTCGGATGCAGGAGCTGCAGCGCTGTCTCCCCAGACTGGAGCTGGTGGGTTGGTAACTGTGTCCCAGCAAACTGCAGGAAATGGCAGGGCTGTGCTTCCTCCATCTGCTGCTGTCTCCCCAGGGCCCCCTTCCCCAGGGATGGGCTTGGTGAGGCTTCAGAGACACCTGGGTGTGCTGGGGCACCCGTGGGCCCACTGTGACTGAAAACAAGGGCGGGGAGTCCAGTTGGAGTAAATGCTGAGATGGTGGAGAGCTAGCCATGCTCGAGCCCCACACCCATCGCCTCCTTCTCCCTGAGGTCAGGAGGACTGACTCACCCCTTGTTCCCACTGAATAAAACATTCTGAGTGCAGTCTCAAAGTGGAAATGGAGGTGGTCCTGGACTGCTGGAGCTCCAGGGAAGCTCCTGGCCAGCCTTGCCAGCAGCAGCACAGTGTTCATGTGCAGCTCTGCGAGGTGCAGCAAGCCAAGCATTGAGGAGTGGTCCCCTGGTGGCCTTGTGGCTGCTGTCCCTCAGGCTGGGCTGTAGATGAGCAGATCTGTCCTCAATGTTGCTTAGTGCTGATAGCAAGTCAGGCTCTGTGTCCTGGTTTCCTGTGGCCACAAAGAAGTTTTGCTGTGAGAAGTCAGGTGAGCTGGGGGCACGGCTGGGCTGCTGGGCTTGGCCAGCTTGGTTACACAGCTCTGCCCCTCTTGGTGCTCTTGCAGCAGCTGTAAGGGAATCAAACCTCAAATTTGAGTTGGTGTTTTAAAATCATGCACTCTTCAGAACAGCAGTCAGGGCTGGGATACAATACAGTGCTGTATGGGGGAGAGAGAGGAGCTGTGGCACTGGTATTACACACCCAGGTTGTTTTTAGGCCGATATTCTAGATGCCACTAAGTGCAAGTAATTTAGAATACTTGTTGATTTAAATCTCTACATCTCTGGACTTTGGGCCGGTTCAGGTCTAAAACAGAGGGGTTTTGTTGTTGCAGAAACTTCTTTTTTCTCATTCCACCACTTTGTTCCCTCTAGGAGTGTGGGGATGCCCAGCCAGGCTCAGCTGGTGTAACATGGGTTGAGCAGCGAGCCTGGCTTTGGGCGAAGGCTGTGAGCAGGGAACGTTATCCCAGGCTGGCATTTGTGCTCTCTGGATTCATGGGGACACACGGTGTACAGCAGGAAGGGGTGGGAGAATGAGCCCCATTGTTTGCCAGGGGATAATGTCTGCACAGTGTGAAAGTCAGCTGGAGACTTGGCACAACAGAATTGCAGTGTGCACACGCACGTGGTGCAGGGAGCCCGCGGGACAGCCAGCACTTCCCTCTGCCTGCCTGGCTTCTGGTGTGCTCAGCACTTATGCAGGGTCTCCTATGATACTTAATAGGAAGGATGGGTGGTCAGGTTTAGTTTGGGTTGCTTTCTTGCATGTCTAGGGAAAACAACTTACAAAAGAAGGACCAAAGGTCATCTCACACACACGATGAAAAATGTGGCAAAAATACTTTGCAGTTGCACAAATTTTCTTTGCCATTATGACTTTATTGGACTAGAGAGGAAATGGGAACCCAGGAGAGGTATATTGAAGAGATGACCTTTTGGAGTCAAAGGGAAAAATAATTTGTCCAAAAGCTTACAGTTAGGTATTAAAAGTTGTCACCTTCCTACCCCTCTCTCCATATTTTTCTCCTGTTGTTTTTTCTGCATCAATCTCATAGACTGTTTTTCCCCTGGCTTGTTTACTGACTCTGGGTATGTGGTACTTGTCTTTTCTCTCTGAATTCTCTTCTCCTTGGGCATCTGAAAAAGCCTTCCTTTAGCAGACAGCAGCACTGAGCAGCAGAAGCACAGGCACATGAGAGTGAACAGCAGAACAGGATTTGAGTGTTGTTTTGAGAAATGGTGATCTTTCCCCTGAAGGACTGAGCTCTCAGATCTGAACCTGGCAATCCCCCTAAATTGGACTTGGCTTTCTCTGGGAACTGTAAAACCAGCAAATTTTCAAAACCTCCTGCTAATGGCTTGCTGAGTGAAGATCAATAGAGATGCCTAGAGGAGCCAGGCCTGGAGAAAGAACATATAATGCAAGCTGCCTGATTAATTTGCTCTGGAGAATAAAAGCCTTCAGAGATGAGAACAGGGTATAAAATAAGTAGTCATAGACTTGCTATCCACTGAGGAGAATATGTTAACTTCTTCAGTCTGGTTAAGGGTTTCCAGCATTAGTTTTGTAATGGCATAGTGTAATTTAGTGTGAGAGGGAATAGTCAGAGTGTGTTTGAGACCCCTGCCTATTGCTCTGCCACCCAAAGCCACCTTTACTTCTAATCCATGTGTCGTGAAAGCACGGGAAAGGAGATGTGCTGGCTTCAAAACTGGAATATGTATCTGCTTCCAGTCCTTGCAATAGGTTCGTGATTTCTGGTGTCAATGCAGGAGTTAAAACAGTCCTTGCTGTAAACAACAATAAGAAACTGTTTTCTTCCCTTTTGGGCAGTTTCAGTCTGTATTTAAGTACAGGATTTCTTGAGGAGAAATTAGAGTCATCTCTGCTCTCTGAGTCACGTTTAACCCTCTTTGTTGGGCAACCACATCTGGGGTGGAGTGTGCCGTGGGTGAGCTGCTGGGTCCCGAAATTGAAGATGGGCAGTGAACAAAGCTGCCCTTGGAAGTGTTTGCATGCTTGCTTCTCAGCTGCTCCTAATTCAGATGACTGCTGCCTTCCCCAGCCCAGTGACTTGCATGCTTGTGGTGTTGTGTTGTTCTTCTTGATGGCTCCAGTAAAGAGACAAGTCAGTTTTCCAAAAGAAAAGAACTTTAAAGGCTGTGTTCTTGCATGCTCTTCTGTTGCCATGATGCCCATGCTCAGATCATTGCTGGTAAAGAAAGGAAATTGGGATTTTGGCCAAGACACTGGTCCTAATCTTCTCACTCTCTGTAGAGAGGTTTGTTAATCATAGGTGTTGAGAACCCCCAACAAATATCCTGGTGGTGCTTCACTGGCAGCAAAGGTGTGGTGGTGGCTTGACTAGATCCTGGAGTGATTACTTGGGCTTCCTGCACTACTGTGCTTCCACTGAGAAGAAAAATGTTATCCTAAAATCTTGTTTTCATGTTTGTTCTCAAGCTACTTAACATGCATGGTTTATTTTTAGAGAAAACAATGTCAGCCAGATTTGTGCTAATTGTTGGCAACAGTATGTTAGCCCCTCAAATGCTGACAGGGAGACAATGTTTGGTGATTGCAGCCATGCAAAGCTAAAAATGACTTTAATTAAACAATCATGAAGTATACTTTTCAATGTATGAGTAAAATAGTGTGTTTTTTGGACTGGAGTTTTATTTATGTAGCTTTTTTTGCTCAGCTGATTGCAGGTGTTGTGTGACAAATTGGATCTCATTGTGTTCTGCCTTTAATTATTATTCCTGAACACATGAAAAAGATGAAGACTGTGACAAGTCGCTCTCCTTATGACCCCTTCCCTTTGCTAGCATTGTAGTTGCTCTCTGCTTTAATTGCATTTATTTGTGGGTTTTGTTTGGTTTTTAATTTGCTGTCGTAGGGTTTTCGGTGGTGTTTTTTGGCTGCATTTTCACAGATCTTTCTTTTCTTATTTGAATGTTTGAAGGCCTCGGCGCACTTTGTAGTGCTGAGGCTCAGCTGACCTACAAACACTGATTTTTCTTGTTTTGTGTGTGCAAAATTGGGCCAGTTTGTGGGGTGCAGCGCAGGTGGGTCCCTCATCTTCCTCATGAGCTGCCCTTCCTCTGCTGGGTCTGGAGGAGCCCAACAAGTTTGATAGTTTTGTGAGTCCCCAGAGTGCTCTTTTTGTCCCGCTATGAGCAGCATGGTGCATTTCTTGCCCCTGGTGTTTTGTTCTGTCTCAGGGATGTTCTGAAACCCCCTGGAATCCTGCTTGGCCTTGGGAAGAAGCGCAGCACTTGCTCTCTGAGGACACACAAATAGTTGCTGTGTATCTGGTGCAATTACCAACTGACTAATTTGGGAGTGTACTTAGGCACCGTGTGGTTTATTGTCAAGTTTCATTATAATTTCACAAAATCTTAATAAGAAAGTTTGGGAAAGGAAAAAAAAATCCCCACAACTCAGAAGTCCCCACAGTCAGGAATGATAAATGTTCTCCAAAGTAATATTATTAAATTTATTTTTAATTTAATTTTTCTTTAAATCTGAATATGCTTGTAGAAGTTGATGCTTCTGACTCTAGGGAGGTTCTTGTTAGCAGCCTGGGGGTCCTGTTGATGGCAATTGTAGTAAATGAATTTTAATAAATATGAAATTATGATTCTGTTCCAATTCTCCTACCCTGCTGAAATTCAATTGTGATTTGGCTTGGAACACGCCCTTTTACTTTTGTTTTATAGAATAATGAGGCTTATGGGGCTGTTTTTTCTCATTTCTTTTCCTTGAGAAATCAATTATGTATTTTGTGTGGTGCCAGAGTAAACAGTGCATTCCAGAGCAGAGCAAAGAGCACAGGAGCTTGACTCGAATTCCAGTGTTGCATCTTGTCTACCTTAAATCTCTAGCCATTTAAAAACCACTTAGAATTAATTATTGAGCTTTAAAGCACCCCTTCTCTTGTGTCTGCCTACAGTAGCCAGCAACAGAAAGGAGGATTGGATATAAATAAATGGTGTTGGTTTGCATTCTCCGGTTTGAAGACGTCTTTTTTCTCTTCGTTTATAACCTTTCAAGTGGAATTGCCTATTGAAACGTGACTGTTGGTGTTGAATCAAGTGGCAGGGCTCCATGAGGCTTCAGAGTGCTGTGCAGTGACAGTGCAGAGGAAATTAGGTGTTTCAAAGAGCTGAACAAATTAGAAGGCAGAGAGTGCTACTTACAGCATATTAAAATAGGAGTTTTAAAGGGCCTTTGAACTTATTTTTCAGTGGCTGGGTCAGAAACATGCTGTTTAGCCTGACAAAACTGCTCTTTCCTCTTTTGTTTGCTTGCATTGCTGGGTCTAGGGGAAGCAAGAAAGGAGGTTTTGTATAAGCAAGCTTGTCCAAAAGCTTAAATCAGTTGGGTTTATTCTTGGTGTTTCCTAAATACTCTTTAGCACTGGTCATGTATTTCTTAATTCTTACTTTGCCATGGTGGTTATTAAATCCTTTTGCCTGCTGCTACTCAGACCAGGTCCAGTGTGTGTGCCGTTGGTTGATGGAGTTTTTTCCAGAAGGTTAATGTATTGGTGAGACACCTTTAGAGCATCCTCACCACCTTCAGCAGTTGCTGTGTACCTGTTCTAACCCCTCCTATCCCTCTTCCCATCTCTCCTCTAAAATGCCAGGCTGCCTGCTGTGGCCATCTTTGATCAAACAGCTTTTATTTTCATTCTGTACTGTGAGAAACTGCTCCAATTTTAGTAATGTAGTGGGTAGAAACTAAGAAACTACTTGGAGGAAACGTAGCGTATCCCAATTAGCCAGAAGAAGCAAGAAGAAAAACATTGAGAGCAAACCCAAGCAAGCAGCCAGGAAAGCCAGCACTGTTTATTTTTGGCAGGAGCTGCTGAATGGAAGCTGCTTGTAGTTAATGCTGTTGGTGGCAAGATGCAGCCAGGGTCAGGTTACAGCTCGGATTCACTGACCAGTAAATGGTTTTCCTTTTTCTCTCTCCTGTTTTTTTTCCCCCTTCTCTTCCTTTTGCAAAGATGTTTGGAGGACTTCTGTGGCCCTGGGTGCCCTGAGAGGAAGATGCTGGGCTGGTGAAATAATCCCCAGCAGCTCAGTGGCTGTTGCACATTGGCCAGGCTCTGAGTGTGCTGCTCCTGGCACAGAGAGTGCTGCTTGTATTTCAGAGCAGTGCAAGAGAAAACTTGCCAGGGACAGCCAGACTGGGCCAGTGCAGTGACCTGGCCAGGAGAGCTTTGGCAGAGGCAGCAGGAGCTGCTGCAGTGGTGCAGCAGAGGTGCAGAGAGCCGGGCTGGCACGGCTGCCATCAGCATGCACACAGCGTATTAAGCAGACCATGTCGTGTAATGCCAGGGTTTGATCACAGCCACGGGCAGGAATGAAAGCTTTTGAGATGAGTGAAAGGCCCTGATGGAAGATAAATAGAGGAATTCCTTAGAAAACCATAGGGAGATCTGCTGGAGGATGGAAAGTGTATTTACTGGTGGGTGGAAAGAGCCCCTTCCTTTCCCTCTGTGCATCCTCTACTGCTGCTGCCCCTCAGCCTCTGTGACTTTCAAAGTCACTTTTTGTTTGCTTCTCTCTGGAATCTTGAAAGGAGATAAAAGTCACACTAAAAAATCAACTCCACAAGAAAAATAATCAACCCCCCTTTCAAACACAAGCAAACAAGCCCAACCACACACAAGCAACAACAAAAAAAAAAACCCCAAACAATTTAAAAACTGTTTTGTGTTCTCTTTCCTGTCAATTGCTCTATTGCTTGTTTTCTTTCCAGGAGGAAAAAATCCCAAAACGTAATTTGTGTTCGTTTGTAGATTAGAAGAAACTTCTCTCAAAACAGAATATGGAGATGTTTAAATGTAATTTTGCAAGGTAAATAGCTTCCCTCAGTCTTCCACTTTAAATGCTTGAATTCCCTGTTTTACAGTTTCTGGTTTGAAGAAGCAGCAGAGAAAATTCCCCCACCAGCATCCTCTGAACTGGGAGCAGAGATCTGTTATCTAACCCACAGTCTGGCATGTTTATTAATACCTTTTGCTACAGTGTTACAGTTCATTAACACCACGTTGGGAAGTTTTAAATCCAGACAACAAATACTTTCTAATTAGAGTTAAGGGATAGCTTGTTGCAGCTGTAATCTTCTGTTTTGCTGTAATGGTTTTAAGTAAAAAAAAAAAAAAAAAAAAAAAAAAAAAAAAAAAAAAAACCTACAGAGTTTCTGTGTGGCAGAACTATTGGAAAATTGGTCATCTCCTGGCAGGCAATGTCTGTGTTATTTTTCCTTCTCCTCCCTACAAATCAATGATTATAACTAGTTTTCTCCTTGCGCTGTGGTTGCCTTTTTGGTGCCTGTGTAAGAGTTCAGCTGTGAAATACAGCATTGCTGTTTGTCAATGTGGAAGTGCAGAATTAAGATGCATTGGCTGTAGTGCTGGGCAGCCCTGCTGCATTTTTCATATTCCCATTTAGTGAGATGCAAAGATTAGCTGCAGCTCAGTCATGCTGCAGCATTTCTGGAAGTAACTGAAAATCCATCTAATTGCAAAGCCCAAAGCTAATAAAAAGCACATATGTGCAACTCACAAAAGAGAGCAGCTAAAGATTGGAAGCCTATTGTAATCTTATCTCAGTGGGGGAAAAATTAAGGATGTATTTGGCTCAAATTATTCTCTTTGTCTCCCTAGCTGTGAGAGTCAGTAATGACCATCTTCCTACAAAACTGGTGTTTTAAATTATCTCCTTTTTGTCACTGGGTGGTCACTGCGCTGCTGAGGTGGGCTTGCTGGCTGGTGTGGGTGAGATCTCAGCTGAGATTTCAGCTTCAGCAGAGCTTCTGAGATTTCAGAACCCTGAATGTTAATACAGTGTCCTCTTCATGTTAGTGCTGGGATTCTAATGTGCATTTTTCCTAAAGTCAGGAAGCCTCACCTTGGAAATGACACCCTTTAAATCCTGGAGGCTCCTGCTTGACTGTGGTCACCTAGTTGGTAGAGCTACACTTGTTTGATACATGCATTGCATTTAAACTGCTTTGGTTGTAAACTAAGGGAAGGAAGGGCAGAGATTAAATGATTTATTGGTATGTTTCCTTCAATACCTGTCCCAGAGATGAGTTTCCAGGTAGCAGCAGCTCAGTGAGTTGGTTCACTTAATTCAAATGTGTCCCACCCCCCAAATGGTGGGACTAAACACCAGCTTGAGAATTTAAATATTGAAACTATTGATTTTTACTTCTGGAAAAAAAAAAAGCCAAAACTTGAATTATTTCCTCTTTAAAGGAAGCATTGAATCTCTGGATGGAAATGGTTGGTGTGTATTTCTGGAAAAAATAATTTGCTGAGCAGTTTCCAGCAGCTACATTTGTTCCTCTTGGAGCATCTAACCAGAAAGAAGGTCTTGCAGGAGAATCTGATGCTCCTGACTGGGCACACAAATGTTCATGTACTTGGGAACTGAGTTTAAATTTTAATAGGCAAGTGTAACTGTTGAAAAAGCAGATGTACTACTTTTAGTTCAGTTGTGCAGAGACTTCTCACATGTTTACAGTTAAGGAAATGGGAAGTCCCACGGGAGGTTGGGGGAAATACTTGGAAACATGCTGTGGCTGTCTGCTAGATCAAGGCTAATGCTGCACTCATTTTTTAATTTAAATTCTACTAACATTTTGCTAGCCAAAACCCACTAAAATCTGCAAGAAATCTGTACAGCAGTGCTTTTAGTTAGTTTCTTATTTACAAGACCTTGGTGCAATTCCTAGATGTCCTGGTAAGTTGTTGAAATGTCTCCCATTTCACTGCTGCTGACATAAACCTTGCTAGTGAGACAAGAAGACAAGAATTTGCTTTAGCCAGTGTTTGAATGGGCCACCACAGTGTCCCTGTGACAGGGTAGCCCAGCTGCCTGTTCTCCCTGGTGTGTGTTGTACCAGATCCCATCTCTCATCTGGGCTGAGTCAGGAGTTTTCCCATCCTCCTGCACAGTCCATAGTGCAGCCTTCAGGAAGTGACAGCTTGGAATGTGGTTTGCCTTCTTAAAAAAAAAACCAAAAAACCCCAAAAACTCAATTTGCCATACATTGTTATTCTCTAAAGAGGAATCAACCATACTGCAATATTATAAATGAGCCTGTATAGTCTTTTCATTCCCTTCAGCGAGCTTCACCCACTCCTTGGAGCAGAGGGGGGCCTTTCTGCTGGCCACTGCTCAAAGCACTCTTGGGCCTTTTCAGGGTGGAATGAAGACTTTAAGAAGTGGTGCAGTTTGTTGGCAGGAGGCACAGTGAGGTTGTGTGTTCTCCAGCAGCAGACCCAGTCCCAGAGCAGTGAACCCCAATGAACTCCAGCTTTTTTCGGGTTCTATGGTTTGAGGCCTACATGCGGTAACTGTAGAGATGGACGTGTCTGACAGCCACATAGGAGCAAAACAATATCCTCAATCAGTTATGGTAATAATTGATTATAATCAGTTATAATAATTGATAATCATCAGGCAATCTTCAACTCAGAGCAGCACTGGTATGCAGCTTTGTCTGGGCACTGCTCTAAGTCAAAAGTAGATGGAGAGTGCGCTGCTAGAGCTGAAATAAGTAGGAGCACTTGTTTTTAGTTTGCAGCAGATAAAGCTTTGGCTGCTTAGGTTCTTGGGGGTTTTATTTCATTTTGTTGGGATTTTCTCTTGGTATCAGTGGTGTGCGTCCTGGATAAGCAGTAGGGACCATTAATAATTGAGGAACTTGCCCAGCGTTGGTTTTGAGCTGTTTGTGGAGGGCCTTGCACTGCCCACGGGTGGTACGGTGTGTTTGGGGAAGCAGAGGGTGTCGGACTGGGGCAGGGAGGTGCAGCTTTGTCTGCAGCTGTGCTTGCTTTGCTGCTGGAGCCAGGGCAGCTTCTCCCTGGGGAGCCTGCAGTGTGTGTGGGTGAGCTGCTGTTCCTGCTCCCAGCAGGGAGAGTGGAGGCACGGGCTTGAAGGAACTTGTCTGCCACTGCAGGTTGAACTTGGTGGTGTGATTCCCCTGCCCACCTACTCCGTGGAGACTTCCCTGCACAGCTCAGACTTGCAAATATACTTTGGACCGATGGCATCGTTTTTGCAGCAAATTTCTTATGGCAGGGTCTTAGTGGATGAGGTTTTTGTGTGTGAGACTCCTTCAGGCTTGCATTGGGAAGTGTGTCTGAGGTGGAAGGCAGTGGAACGTGACTCACAGTGAGGACTATTTCCCTCCCACCAGCCTTTGAGCAGGTTGGGTTTGATGGCTGAGGAAATGACAGTCTGACTTGTCTGTAAGGTCAGTGGGATCCAAGCACTTTCTGTTAAATCTCTGTTTCTAGTATTTTCTGAAGTTCTTGAATTCAGTCCAACAGTCATTTCCTAGTTTGTCAGGAAATTATTTTGCTTTATTGAATGAACTACAAAATAATTCCAAGGAGGGGAAAATGTCTTAAGGAGAGTCTCAGCGATGCTTTAGCTGCTGGTGCCTGGTAAAACTGTGTAGATCAAAGGTACCCATCCAGCTTTTTTATCCTTATTGCTTTCAGCAATGATATTAAATTGATTCTCAGGCAACTGGAAAATGCTGGGTGGAAGTTAATCAATAAAGGCACAGCAATATCTCTTCATCCATACCAGCAGGACCCTGCTTGATGGAGGAGCTGCTTTAGGTCCATTGAACCCTGAGTGCAGCAGAGGAAAAAAGGCTGTGATGTTTTTCCTACTCAATGACTTAAGTGGAAGGTTTATGAGCTAGGTTGAGGATATTTTCCTTATTCCTTCTGGGCTGCTGTTTTGATGTTGGGTCATGGCTGGGTTTGCTGTTGGCCCTTCACAGTGTACTTTTTTTTCTGGACCTGCCTCTGACCTTCCACTCTATGGCCCATGAATGAAAAACAGCACACAAGGAATATCACCTCTTACATCAGTGTCAGTGACTTAATTTACAATATTATGGAAACAATATCTCTTAGTTTTCCTTTCATGGGTCATACTTAGTATTTACTTTATTATGTGTTCTCTGATAGTGTCCCACCCTCTTGCTGCATTACTTATTTTCCTGGAGGCTGGACCTGCCTCTAGTTGAAAATATTGCCAAGCAAAAACTAAATAGCTGGCTCAGATGAACTGCTAGAAAATGTTTCTACTAAGTCTGTGTAGGAGGATAGAAAGGGAGAGGCTGTATCATAGCTGCAGAATAATGTAGAAGTCATATGCTAAGTAACTTCCAGTAAGTAGTAAAGTTTTTCACTAAGTTGGTATTAAGAAATATGAAAAAGTGACACAATAATAGTGCACTTTGAGTATTGTCCTCCTTCTCTGCACTGGCCAGGATTCTGCTCTGCCTGCCAAAGCCCAAGCTTCATATAATAGATGCTTTCTTAAAATAAAGCTGTATTGAAAACCAGTGAGAGGCTTTAGTGATATTAAACCCCCACCCAGTTATGAAATGCTCAAAGGGGTTTTTGTTTTTGTGGGGCTTTTTTCCTGTTGTGGTAAAACTGATAATGTGATTGGGGAAATTAGGGAAGGGGGTTGGAACTTGAATGTGTATTTTAGAAACACCCAGACTTTAAATGTTTTATTGCTGAGGTTAAAGTGCTTCTTGAGTGCTGCTCAGGAGCAGGGTCCAGTTCTGTCCCCTCCTGGGCTGTGTAGGGTATGAAAAAATACCTGAGGCTGTTACCACCAACCTTCTGAGGCTGAGGACAGCCCTGATATCCTGAACCAAAGCCCTTCCAAAGGGTTAAGAAGTCTCCAAATAAATGTCCCCTTAGAGATGCCGATGTTTGATCCCAGAGACAACTAGCTGTGTGAAAAAACACTGGGTGTAATTTACTGGATTCCTGCTGCAGGGAGGCTTTTGTTTTTGATGCACAATTTGATGGGTGCCTTGGGGAGGGTGTGAAATTCCCACCTGATGCCAGTTTTGGGCCATGAGGGAATGAGCTCTCCATGGAGGCTAATGGCCCAGCAGTGTAGCAAAGCCACATTGCTTCCTGAGCCAGAGAGGAAACAATGCTGAAGTGAAAGCTCTAGGTGATCAGATGCTATATTGTAAAAGTTTTTGCCACAAAAATAGCTTATCTTGGGCTTGTTGGTGCTTAGCATCCCCCTCCTCTGCCCATCTCCCACTTTCCCCTCTTGTTTTACAGCACCAGCCCCAGGTGGGAGCTGCTGCAGCCTCACCTTGGAGGGTCAGTAAGGCTGGACTCCACCTGCTGCCACCAGGGACTTAGGAAGGAACACCTGTGTGACAGTAAATCTGCTCCTGCTGTTCCAGGGCCACAGCCTGAATAATGCAGGGAAATATCCCGGGAGCAAAGTGTGAGTCAGCAGGAGAGCCCTGCTGTGTGTCTGCAGCAGCCAGGCTGCTCACATGAAATATTCTTGTTCCCAAGTGCTGCTGCAGCCCAAAAGCTGTGTGGTGGTTTTTCCTGTTGGCATTGCTCTAGGTAAGAGTTCTCTGCAGGCTTATCTCTATCCCCTCTAAGCAGGGACGTGTCAGACCTTAATTCCCTTTGGGCTGTGTCACTGAACCTCAGCATCTCATTTTATGCCCTTACACAGAGACTTAAGGAAGATACAGCCATCTGAGGGCTGCAGGAGCTGGGGCTGGACTGGACTGGTGCTCCAGGAGGATCTGCCTGAGCCTCTGATGCGGATTTCTGGCATTTCTTTTCAGTCTAATGGGTTCCTGCTCTGTCTGCTCACAGGCTTCCCTCTGAGCTGAGCTCTGGTGCTCACACTCCATGAATAAAGAGCTGCTCTGTTGCTCCTGGGATCCTTTACACGATGCTAGGAGCTGTCTGATTTGTCTTTTGCTCTTCAAATAATTACTCAGACTTTAAGAAGTCTGAGAGCAAATTTCATGGTGAAGGAACCTCATATGTTACACAGAGCCCAGGCTGTTCTGCAGGAGGAGTTCATGCTTTGGCTTCTGCAGGCTGTTTCAAAGCAGAGGAAAGAGCTGTGTGTGTATTTATGTGTATATAACTGTGGGTCTGATGAGATGTGGATGCCCCAGATGCCTCAGGCTGCTGCACAATTCACCACAGTCTGGTGCTAGGGAAGTTGCAGGTTTGTTAAACTACAGGCTGAGCTGGCATGCAGTGTCTCACATAAATGGGTCTGTGGGCCCTGATCAGAAGAACTCTTTAGTTTTCTCATGTTTTTAGCTTCAAAATCAGTTGAGCTGGATCTCAGAGAGCTCTGGATTTCAGAGCTGACTTGGACTACTTGTTAATTGTGCAGGATTTTACATTCTACTTGCTACAAGGGGAAGAACACCCCCCCTTACAGGGGTTAACTGACAGGGCTGATGGCTCTGTCTGCCTGCTCACCTGACCTGTGTTAGGACACCAGGTCTTCTGACCAGCTGCTAGTCATGATGTAAGCGAGTTTCTCACCTAAAAAGAGTCACCACATTAAATCTCAGAGTAAATAAATGGATCCACCTCTCTCTGACCAGAATGAGTGCTGTTAGCTGAGGAGGAAGGAGCTGTGCTGTTTCACCATTGTGCCTTTTCATCAGCTCAGGCATCACAAATTTTAATTCAACTTCCAAGGAACATTGGAATAATTTCAAAATCCTGTGTTACTAATACAAAGTCCAGAAGAATTAGGTGAGAAAACTTGCTTGGCTGTCCTCTAACAACGACACGTGTTATGTCCTGCTGTTGCTGCCTGTGCTCTGGAATCTTCTACAGGAGGCAAGCTGGATTGTAGCTGGGAGGAGCTGGGCTTTTCTAGACATATTTGGTAAATACACAATTACTTCCTTTCCCTTTTTCTGTTTGGTGGCTTGGAAATGCAGCTTACACATATTTGATGAAATTAAGTGTATTTATTCTGAATAAGAGTATGGTTTTTTTTTTTTTTTGCTTGAACTCTGTAGTAAGAAAGACAGGTGCATATTCTACTGTCATTTCTTCCTGATAGTGAAATCTCAGACTGAGAAGCTAGGTCAGTGCAGATAAAAATAATAATTGAAAACCCCCCAAGCTACCCCCTGCCATTAGAATTGCAGTGGAATATGTGGCACAGTGTGAATTGTAGCTTGCTTAGGAAAGGCACTGCTGTGGGAGAGGCTTTAAAATGAAGTCTGGTTGCAGGTGAGAGATTTCCCTTTTGGGTTCCCTTTGGGTGGTGGAGCAGTTGGTAATAGCAGATTTCTTTCTCCTGTGTGGCCCTTGCTGCTGGGTTGTTGTTCTCTTGGTAATAAACTGCTCAGTCACAGAAATTCTCACTCAGGCACTGGGGGGACGCTGCTGTGGAGCTGGCAGACTGGGCTATCACAACTGTTGGGTTAATTTAGCATTATCAGAAGGCTGAAAGAAAAAAGAACCATCAATATCTCTTGAAGCAATGGCCAAAACCCAAGATTGGCGGGAGGAGACCAGATGCACGCACAAATTGTCATGGTTAAACACTTAATAGGATTTGGGGGAATTCTACTTTTCTCCAGATTGATTCTCTTTAGTATTTCTGTAGTCTCTACAGAACTGTGCCTTTCTTCAGTGGTGTTAAAACCAATTAGGGCAGAAGTTCTGACTTAGACTTTGAATTTTCAAGTTTAAACTAAGTTAGAAATAGCTTTCAAGGTCAGTATGTAGTTGCATGCTATGAAATTTAATTGATATTTTTCTTCCCTAAAGCACTGACATATTAGCAGGCAGCTCATCACTTGCATAGTATTCCCCTGGACATCATTAAATTTAACCTGGGATGCTTTATCTCTGAAGGACTTGTATTCAAATTTTAAACACTTTCTTTTTCCAGAAAGAAGTGATAAATCGTACTTAATGTTTCCAAAGGAAGTATGCACGATGAGAAACAGGAGGAAGGAGGATTTAAGAGTGGGAGTGCACACATGTAATACTGAGCAGAAATGTTTTAGGTGGAAGAAGATGGAGGAGCTGAAGTAAAAGATCTTTAGAGAAAAACAAAGCAGAGAGTTTGTGTGTGAATATTGCCAAGATAGAAGTAATTTTTTTGTTAAAATATTTAATGCAAAACAGCAGCATTTTCATTATTGTGCTTTGTAGATGCTTAAAATATTTGGAGACCATTTCTAAAGCATTAACAAATGTATAGGGAACAGGCACCATTTGTCCTGGAAAGAGCACGTTTTGGGGGATCATTTAAATCACATAAAGGTAGTATGCAAAAGCACTTGCCCTCTTCAGAGGTTTGGACTCTTTTCAAGTTTTCACTGGGTATCTAAGCAAGACATTCCAGATTATTAATCACCTCATACTTAAGTCCAGGTTTTTCATAGCTAATGAGATTTTTCCAGAGTGGCCAGTACCTGAACAGTGCCTTTGGTATAATAATGTGCAGTAACAGAAAAATGATGTGCGAGCCAAATGTTATGTGATTCCAGTGCTGGACTCTGTCCTATTTATTCCTGGCAAGTGATCACGTACCATAAGGGAGTGGTGATGCTTCCAGAAATCTGTGGCACGTGATGTGTTTTTCTTCACTGAGGCACGAGGCGATGTGCCATGAAATGTCAGCTCCCTCTCTGTTTCATAAGCGAGTTGGTTCATTCAGGGGAGACGGCAGCATTTGTAATTAGGCAGGTGAAATTGCTAGGAGAAGCATCCCCTGTCCCTTTCCAAATGCAGGTCAAGGTGTTGTGTGTGTAATCAAATCTGTAAAATAATTTGTGTTTGTAAGTTAGAACGAGCAAAACTCTGGCTTGTGAGAAGTTGGAGAGCAGAGGGGGTTTTATTTTAGTACATAATCAAGCAAAAAGAACAATGTCTCTTTTATGTTGATAGCCAGGATTAAATTATTCTTGGACTCATTATTAAATGAAGCATATGATTAAATATTGAAACGAAGACTATTATTTTTCATATTTGCATTGGAATGAGGAAAAAGGGGGGAGCAAAACCCCCTGTGGATGAGTCAGTTCCTGTATCCAAAGCAGTGGGAGAGAAGGGAGCTGTTTCCTCCCAGATGAGTGCTGGGTTTGCAGCGTGGGGAGGAGGAGGAGGAGGTCTTCACATGTGACTGGGGGCAGCAGGCATTGCTTACTGCTCACCACAGCTGTGCAGGTGGAGTGAGGCACCTCTTGTAGGTGCTTCACCAGCATCATCAGTGCTTGGCATGGTGCTGTAGGATCTGGTGTTTTTCTCAGAGGGATCCTCTCTCTGCCAGCACCGAGAGATAATGATCTCCCAGAAGACCCAATTTCCTGCTGCTGACTTGCATATGTGTATATCTCTTAAAGCAGATGCTGGCTCAAAATGTACATTTAAGTGGATAAATAAATACTGGAGTATTTAGTTGCTGTGGGAGATCCCAGTGAGGTTAGTGCTGTGCTAAATCCTGCTCGGCCGGGTCCTGTTTTACTCAGCAGCCCCAAGAGCTGTGCCCCAAGGGGCTGCACAGCAAAGGAGATGGACAAAAAGGAATGAAAGATGATTAACCCCAAAGTGCAGGAGTTGTGCTTCAGTTCCTCAGTGTGTAGTTTTCTAAAGCCATGTGAAAGGCTTCCCAGAGGTTTGAACCCTCTCTTGTTTATGGCCTGGTTACACATGCGTGCACATAAACCAAACAAAACCCCACTACCAGCAGCTCTTGCAGCATATTTCTGCTTTCAGGTGGGGGTGAATGTGCTTCTTTTCCTGCTGTTTATGGGGAAGAAGCTAAGTTGGTAGAAGCATGCCTGAGAGACATGGTATTTCTAGCGAAGTAAGAATATCATAAGGGATGGAAACTGGGAAGGAAGTGAAATTGCCAGGCATAATTCTTAGTCTGTTTAGCTTTACTGTATATGAATCAGTCTGATGGGGGGACTTGGGAACTCGGCTGGGAGATGCAAAAAGAATTTCTTATGGATGCAGAAAGTTATGTTTTGTTGATTTGTGTGCTACAAAACCTCTTACAAGAAAAGAAATTTCTGTTACGAGTGGAGTGCTTTGGATAGCAGCTGCATACCGCTGTCAGCAATTCCTAATGGCAGTGATCTGTCCTGCTGGGTTTACTTTGGTTTCTGCATCCACTCCTGTGCTAAGGTGCTTAAAGCAGAATGACCCTTTTTCCCTAAATGAAACTAGAACATTTTAATTGATTTCTCTGCCATGCCCACAGTTGAGGAATTTCCCTCGTGCAATTACTGGCCTTTTTCACATGATGAAAAAATAAGAATTTGAAATGTCAGAGGAGAGCTGCAAATGAGAAATTGATTTCAAATTCAGGTGGTGTGACAGTCTGCAGTGTGAGCTGAGTGCAGGGAAAGACTTGACGTTGCAATTTGCCATTCCCAACCTCCTCCTCTGAAGGAACATCCCTGTTTCCCTTGTGTTGCTCCCAGTTCCCACAGCTGGGGTTGGGGGGAGAGCAGGTGAGCAATGTGCTCTTTTTTCCCAAGGTTAGACATGTTCTTCTTGACTCTAACCGCGGTGAAGCGCATGAAAGTTTGCTGCTTCTGAGTAACATCCTCAGTGTTTCTGTTTCTGCCAGATCTCAGAGGTGTGATTTTGGCTGCCTCAGCTCCCTGATGGCCCCATGGCTCAGAGCTTTGACTTCACTCAGCCCATCACTGTCCCCTCCCATGTCCGCTGTGTTTTTGCGCTCTTCATATCTGTGCTGTTCCCTCAGATGGGGAGAGGGAGCTTCCCAAATCATCATGAGGATGACTTTGGTGATGAATGAAGCTCTTTTAGTTGCAAAAAACACATGAGAGTGAGTAGCACAGCAATATGTGTGTTTTCTAAGGCTTTTTTTCTACTGCTCTGGTGTAATAGCTGCCCTTGCACAGTTTGCTTGTTTGGTAAACTTTCTAGTACAGCTATTAAAAGTATTCAGTTTATTGTTGCGTTGATGGTGCTATTAATAGTCTAACTTGGTAGGAACGAGTGGAAATTGGTGCAGTAGTACAGGTAGGCCTTACCCAGGCTCCATTTTGTTATTTTTATTAGTGACAGATGTGCTTTGCTGGCATGCTGTCCCCCACAGCTGAATTGCATCAAAGTCCTCATAGTCTTGGAACGATATAATTTGAAAAAAAAAAAACCAAACTTGTTTGGACTGTGGAGCTGAATTTCAGATTGAGTCTATGGGGTTGTGTAATTACTTTAATGCGTATCCCCAAACTTGCTGAGCAGTGTTTCTGAACCAGGCTGGAGTCCAGTCTGCAGTGTCAGTAAAGCTCAGGGGTGACTTGGCAGTTGGCTTTTGAACTGCCAGTGGGCAAAGTCCAGCTGCAGCCAGGCTTGCGTCACCAGCAGAACCCAAAGGTCCCACGAGACAAGTGTGTCAAGCTGCAGTTTTGTGTGTGTTTTCCTGTGCCTGGGATCTTGGAGTTCTTCAGGAGGACCATCGGCTGCTGTGTTGATTCACATCTTTAAATAACAGAACCTGCCATGGGCTGATCGCATCGATTCCAAACTGGCAACTAATGAAGCGGATCAGATACACCAGGGAGGCTCTGCTCTTCCAGAAATTAAAGTTTTCGTTATAGAAATGTGGAAATGGAAGACTATTAATTTTGTCCTCTTGACAGTTGTTATTAAATCCTACTTATTTCATGTGGTCTCAATTATTTTCAATTTTGACATTTCAGTGCACAGGAGATCCGTGCAAAAAAACCCCCAGTCACTCTAGAAGTTACTGACAGATCTGAAAGTGTTTTAAGGAGGAAGCCTAGGGGTTGTTTCTACAGCATCTGGAGCTAAAATAGCCACAATGAAGCTCCCACTGTCAGTGCTGGAACCTCCCTTTGCAGCCTGCCTCAGTCCTGGGCAGGCAGCATTGTGCTCTTTATATCAGAGCTCCCCTTTCTGAGGTGTTCAGAGCTGTCAGTAGAAGCAGAATGGGTTTATGTTCTAGCACCATTTCTAAGTGGAAAGTGGTGTGAAAATGAGACCTTTTATCCAAGTCTCTAGCAGGGATTTCCTAAGCTCACGTAAGCCCGAGCTGGGAAAACATAAAGGGAAAGGTTTGTAAAATAAGATCTTTTTGCTCCTATTAATGCTTAGAGGAGGCTTCCCAAGTTGCTTGCAATGAAGAGCATTATGGATTTTATTTTAAAGCTATGTCACATTTACTTCATTGCTCAATACAAAATATCCCAGTGATAAATCAAACCGAACTCATTTTTTCCCCCTCCTGTTTCTGCATTGCTGGTTTGATTCCTAGATATAGAAGATCAGCAGAAATCCCCCACCATTTAAAAGGATTAGAACTGGCCGGTGAGATTTTGGCTGTAGAATTAAGTGGTGGGAGCAGTTTTAAAGTAATACTGTACAGGTCAAACATGGGGATGCATTGTGTGTTTCTGTATCGAGCAGAAAATAAGGTGTGCAGTCCTTAAGCACAATTCTGGGTCTGCTCAAAATGTGCTTTTATACTTTCTGTTGGGCTTCATGTTTCAAGCTTTCTTTTTCACTTGACACTTGTATTTCAATTACTCCTGTTGCCTTGTACCTCTTTGCTTGCCTTTTGTGGTCTGGGCAGTCCCTTTCTTTCCAAGTGAAATTCCCCTTCTGCCTCACTGCTCGTCCCCCTGGTGTGGAACCTGCTCTGCTGCTGATCGTGATTAATGACCACGCCAAGCCTGCTTGTCTAAACTCTTACTTTTTCTGGCACAAATGGGAAGGCTGAGGGGTCCACCAGGGCTCACAACAACAGCTTTTCACTTTACTGCATTGCCACCACAAAACTTCCTTTTATTTCTTGGAGCGGTGACGGGGCACTTCTCTCCAATGGTGTGATAGTGAAGGATTTGAGCCTTTGGCTCTGGTTAGCCAGGAATGAAGAGGTGCTCAGTAGTGGGGGAAGGATCCCCCCCTTGCCTTTTTGTTCTTGAAGTCTGTTTTCTGTGTGGCTTCCCCCTTTCCCAGTCAGTGGAAGGTGAGGGTCAGAATCTTGTGCTGCTAGTTCCTGCTGCTGAATCTGAGTCCTCAGTCTCCACCAGTAGTTTGGGAAGTGAGTGAGACTTGGCTGCACCTCAGTGTTCTTTACCCTGTGAATTATTTTTGTTAGAAAAGGAAATGAGCCTTCTGAGGAAATAAATTTGATTTATTTCCCAGAAGTTTATCTTCTTACTCTCAGCTCATGTTTCTGGTGATGTTTTTGGTACCATCACTACCCAGTTGAACAGTTCTGCTGTGTTAATCCAAGCTATTTTCAACATTGGGATTAAGCCAGGGGTTTTAAAGAGAAAGTCAATCAAACTGACTTTGGAAAACCTTTGCCCTATTCTGACTGACTCTAATTTTTGCTCTGGAGAGCCTGTGACCACTGCAGCAGTGACCTGTGTGTGTCTGCCCTGTGGTGGTGTTACCTGGGCCTGTGTTGGCCATCCATGCCAGTAATTAACACCTGCACAACATCCTTAATTTTGAAGGGCTACAGGAGATGTTTTCTGTAACACGGAAACTGTTGGGAACTGTATGAGTGAAGTGAGAGAAAAGTGAAGTAGAGTGAATTTACTAAATTAAATCTCTCTGTACAAGGGGTTGGAGACAACCCTTTTCTGCAAAGATGGGGGCACCTGTCTCACTGTGCCTGCAGTTTTCATGGGAGCACCTGGGGGAAAATTCAGATTGGGAACATAGCCAAATTTCCACCTTTCAGAAAGTATCTTGCAAAACTGGCTCCAGTTACTGTGCTCTGGGGTTGGCTTCTTGCAACTGTTGGGGAAGGGTTGGTTTGGGTTTTAATTACTTGTCATCTGAAATAAAGCTCCAGACCTTCTCTGGCTTGGGTTAAAAAAGACCTGTCCTCAAAAGTGAGTAATTTCCTGGCTATGCTTCACTTACTACATGTATGAGCCAGAAAAAGCTCTTCAGTCTCAGAAATCCAACAAGCCATCTGAAGAGTGAGGTTTCTGGTGATGTGAGTCTCTGTCTCCTGATGTGTGTACTGAGCCAAATTTTCCAGCATAACAGCAGATTGATGTGCTCTGGTTTTGTAAGAGATGCTGCTGTAGTTAAAGATTAGGGAAAGTACCTGCACTTCATATGCAATATTAAATATTGCTTCTGAAATAAGATATTACTTTCAGATAGTTAAACTGTGTCCAGTTTAATAATTAACTTCAGGGAGAAAATTCTTCTAATAAAACACTGGTTTACAGTTCAAGAGTTACCCTGACTAATCAGCAGATACTTTTGTATCCAAAAATATGACTAGCTACTTGACTGAGATGTTGTTTTTTTAGGAATGGAGTGTATTGGCTAAGGCTTGGACCCTGGGAGCTCTGACTGCAGTCAGTATTATCAGTTAGATTTTAGAGATAGGAAATTGAGGCAAAAAGTAAACAATTTGCCTGAGGTTGAATGAGAAATACGTGACAGCTACTGATGTCTCCTTATTCTTTGCTGGCCATGTCTGCTTAGAACTTGTCAGAAGCTATTTTTTGTTCCCCGGCCTTTTTGTAGCACCTAGTACTCTGATTTTATTTAAGCCTTTAGCCTTTGATTTGAGGGCACAGTGGCTCCTGGAGCATGGTAAAGCAGAGCCCTGTGAGTCTCTTGGCATGTAACGATCAACATTTGAACAGAAGTAGCAAAAGGATTGCAAATACTCTTAATTCCTTTTCTCGTGCTGTCTGATGCTGTCTGCTGTCGTGCTAATAAATTCACAAAGTTTATGTGATTAAAAACTTGAGAACCTGGTGCACTTTATGAGCTCCAGTTAAAAGCAGCAGAGAACTTGAAGCTTTCTTTGAAGGGTTGGAGGTGGCTTTTTGAGCTGGCTTCTGGCAGTAGGGCTGTGGCAGTGTGGTGGGGTTTGCTGCAGGGCAGGATGTGGTTCTGTGCTGGTTGTACCTCTGCAGCTCCAGCAGCAGCTCTGACACAGGGAGTGTCTCACTGACTCACTGGCGTCTTGCTGTGACCTGGGTACTTCTGCTCAGTGCTGCGCTGGGTCACTGACTGATGTGGCTGGGTTACTAAAGAGAACAAAAGAAGTGCTAGTAAAAATAAAGTGCTTTTTTTGCCAGTGTCTAGTTCATCAAAGTGGTACGTTTGCATGGTGAGAGTCTGTATTTAGTGGTTCCAGATTTAAAAACAGTTTTCCCTTTGCCTCCAGATCCAAGGATGGCACTTCATCTTCTCTTTTTAAATTGATGTGCTGCAGAAGTTGCACTCCTGCTCTCCTGAGCTGCCAGCTCAGGGCTGTTGGTGCCACAGGGTCACTGATGGAATGCTTCAATGAAATAGGACCAGTGTCTAATTAGGATCAATGGGTAGCTGAAACCTTAGTGTCTACACTGCCTGGTCAGAAGCTGGGTGGGTGATGCTGTAGCCATAGGTGAGGTGGTGGTGGAGGCTGGAGGCCATTGTTGTGTTCACCCTTGGCCATCATCACCCAAGGAAAGCTATCCCTGCCCTCCTTATGGAAGGAAATGGAAGTAAAGCAGTGTCAGGCTGTCCCCTGTCCTCCAAATTTCACTGCTTGCCTTTAGCCACTGTTGTCTCTCTTAGTTTGGTCTGCTCTTGATTTACTATAAGAAATAAATGTAATTTTGGCTTTGAGTTGGTGCACTCAATAAACTCTGGCTTCTTGGCTGTTAACCTGAGCTGAGTAATGCTGAATAAATGAATCATCTCTGCACAGCAGCAGCTGGGGAAAGGCTTCCTTCAAGGATGGATCCTGCAGTTTGTTTAGCAGCACAAAGGGCACTGGCTGTGGCATGCCCGTGGTTCAGGGTACAGCAGGGTGGCTCTGTCAGGGTGCAGCATGATGCACTCCAATAAAGGAACACCAGGACCCAGCTGGGAGTGCTGCTGCTCAGCCCTGCATCCCTGGGAACCAGGAGACAAGTACCCTGCTCTGCTAGAAGCTTGATCTTATTAAAGAGTAATCAGCAGAGGATATGTGAGCATAATTTACTGGGTATCAGAATGTCTCTTTAAACATTGCACTGAATTAAAAAAGAAAAACTGCTATGCATGGTTTTATTGTTTCTTTATGAAATGCAGCTGTTCAATTTGGTTTTTTCCCTCATAATATTCACTGTCCCTCAGCCATTCATCATTACAGCTCTCTGGAGCCGTGATTGCTCCCCAGTCTCAAATATTAAAAACCCATCAGAAGAGTCCAGTTGGAATTTTCCAAGCCTGCATGGCATCTTGGCATCACAGTTCCCATTAGTTCTTGTGACATTAAGGCTTGAGACAGGTAGTCTTTTGGAAATAGTTCATTTTCATGAATAAGAAAATGGTGAGGGAATTTTTGCCTCCAAACTCCTTTTTCTTAGTTTTCTTTTTTCTATCTCTTGAAGTGACTAGACACAAGCACTTCAGTTATCCTGTTGGTGAAAGCTCCCCTCCAGCAGTAAATGGGAGCTGGTGATGTGGTAGGGAGCCTTTAGCTGGCACACAGAACACTTGAATTAAAGCAGCATCTCTGCAGGTACATATTTAAAGCTAAAATATTACAGCAAGTTAAAACAACTTTGGCAGCATGTGCAAATTACTTGGCAAAAGTGTTAATTTCCTTGTTAAACGTCGTAGCAGAAAGGGCCTTTGATCCCAGCAGCCTGTTGGGAGTCCTTCCTAATTGTTATCAAACTATCCTGTAGCTTTAAACAGATAAGACCTAATTAGCTAAAGTGGTGCTGCATTTTTTCAAAATAAAGAGTGCCCTCTCAGTGTTAGGCACCTGTGTTTCTCTGCTTTCAGCTTGAATTACAAATTTGGTGCAGTGCCCAACATAGGACTTGAAGTGAGAGCTTGGCTGTGGCACTCGGTGACTGTGGCTTGTAGAGACCCAGGAACAAGGTACAAATAACCCCCTTCAGATGGGAGGAGAATGTTACCCATTTTTAATGACACCAGTAGGAAGGGCTGATAGAGCAGCCTTTGTTTTTGTGTCCTTTGTGCTGGGAAAAGGAACGGGGAAAGTGCATCAATGGAGCGAGGTCTGACTTGCTTGTCTCGATATAAAGTCTTCTCCACATCAAAAGATCACTTTAATGATGAATCTGAAATTCTCTCTGCTATTTTTAAACTCAGGCTATTAGTGAGGCCACCACAGAGAAGAAGGAAGGAGAGATATTGGAAATGCAGTATTCTTGTGTCTCCTCCACCCATCTGCTTCCAATGGGAAAACTGAAGCATTAAGGATTTGGTACAACACCTGTTAGGTTACTCAAGGAAAAACAAAGACTTTGCCAGATGTTTAAGAAGAAACATATGGCAGGCAGGGAGGGAGAAACTGTGCCAATTTGTCTGTTTAATCAATCAAACTTGTAACAATCAATGCTATTGTCCATACCCTTAATAAATAATTGTTCCCTTGAAATGCTGGTTAATGCAGAGTAGAACTTCATTAATGGCCCATGGCAGTGGGCAGAATGAAGGATGCAGTAGGTTTTCCTTCCTTCCCTTGCTGATGGTGCAGAGCTTTTGAATTTTTCTTGTTCCATTTGCTAAAGACCCAAGCAAAACAACAAAAACCAATAAATTCTGGGAATAGATCAAACAACCTGCACAGTTTTCAGAGGTCACTTGAATTTTATTTTCAGTGAGTTTCAGGGAAAGTTGTTTTGCAAGGTATTTTGTGGATCTTGGTTGCTGGAAGTTCTGAAGCTTAGGTTCCTTCTTGATATAAAGTAGAAATAAAAAGTATCACCTTTGCTTTCACCACAGGCTGCCACCGATTGCAGTCTAACTGGAAAAATACTGTTGCTGTAAATCCAGAGAAGCCCCTTTAGTGGTGTGACATGGGTGTGAAAGGTTTCCAGTGGTTTCCTGGAGAAACACTCCCCAGCAGGTCCCGTCAAAGATGCTTTTAGACCTGCAAGGACCGAGCCCTGAGTCTTTTACCTGCCCCCTCACCCTGGCTGCATCCTCCAGTCTCTGGCCGGGGGTCAGAAGGCACTGAGCAAGCTGGGGATGCTTTCTTAGTCATACAAATGTGGAGCATGTTGGGATAAGCAACTTGTCATTAGAGGCAGGGCACAGTTCAGCTGCTGACATTATCTCGCAGTGGTTCGCCTTCTGTCGCATCGTAATGATTAATCACAGCCCTGTGCCATGTGTTACCAGGCAGCCTGCATTTGCTTACCAGTCAGGAACTACTACATGTTCTCTGCTGCCTTAATCCCCTGTGACTGTTTCCTAATGCTAACAGTGCTGAACAATGGGATATCATGACAGCTTGTGATTGATTCTTTTTTTCTTTTTCCCTCTTTTGCAAGGAATTGGGAATTTCCTGGTTTAAGATGCTTACTTAGCTACCTTTTACTGTCAGTGATTAAGAGCTGCACTGGGTGCTGCCATTATCAAATAACTTCTAACTCTTCTAATTCACTATTTGGCCAAGCAGAAAATAAGTGTATTTCCTTTCTATAAGTTCAGTGTGTGCTCATGAATTGTTCGGTAGCCAAGTACTGGGTCAAACAGAGGGGAGCATTTGGAGCTCAGGTTTGCTTCAGCTGCCCTGTACAGCTCTCCCCTCCTCAGACACTGGAGAGGTTGCAGCAGCTTGAAGGACCTTGTATCTTTAAAAAGTCTCAATTGACATCCTTGGATTCCAGCTCTGCAGTCTTTTCTTCATTACAGTGCAGATGGAACTAGTTTTATTCTGCTTAGGAAACAAAAAACCCCAGTTGTCACAGAGCATACAGTTTGTTAAAGGAAACTCAGGGTTTGCTTTGGTCTGTACCACAAGAGTTGGATAGAAGAAGTCTTCTCCATAGCATGTGGGAACAGCAACATGATTTTAAAAGTCATTAAAGTCAGCTGCAGACAATATTTTTCTTAATTAATACATTTTTTGCTGATGTCAGAAACTTGTTTAGGCCCAGCTCAGTGTATACTTTAGCTGTCAGGCTCTTTGTGAGTGTGGTGATTATTGTTAAGTGAAGCATATGCTAATCCAGGTCGAAATATGCTTTTCCTCCATTGCGTGACACTGTGTTAATTAAAACATCCCTTTGCTGTGGGAGCTGATGGGGGAGTGCCATCGTGTTTCCTGAGCAGAGCTCAGCTCAGGTTGGGCACTGCTGCCAGCCAGGGGCTCTGGGGGTTGTGGATCCTGACCCTCCTTCTGCTGGCACCTCGTGCCTTTGAGCAGAGCTGAATTATTGGTGGAGAAATTGGCTAAAATGCAGCTTCTGGGAAAAGCTGAAATTTGTGGGGGAGTGCTCCAGTGTGAATGATTTATGGCCATTTCTTCCCCACCCTCTGCAATGCTGTGGCTTGGGTTTTTGGGAATGAAAGATGGTAGAAGGAGAAAGGGCTGTGGCCTATCCTTTTTCCCCAACCTCTTATAATCTCCTTAATTTTCTTTGCATAAACCAATTCTCATTTCCTGGCATTTACAGGCACCTTTTTTCAAACTGTGGCAGGCATTATGTCCACTGAATTTCATTTTGGAATAATGAAACTGCTTTGCATTAGGGGCTAAATTATGCCCTTGTAGATTTTTTAATTGTTCTTTTTTTCCCCCTGACTTTCTGGGTATCTAAAGGAGGCTTTCCTGCTTTAATCCAGATCACTGGGATTTGGTTATATATCAGATGCAAATCTCTTTGCATCCATAATCCTTCTTTATAAACTGTTGTTGACTTTTCCGTCGATTTAAAAAAAAAAATATTTTATGCCCTATCTCAATGGGTACATATGCTCTGAGGTTTGAATTTTTGAGGAGTGCATCCCAAATGAGTTATGAGACAGATCTGTACTAACATGGTTTGACAGCCTGCTGTGAGGTCTGGAGGATTGTGCTAAAATACACTATCTACCTTGAATTTTCTGAGGTGCAGGGATGAAAAGTTTCTCACTGTTCTAAAGACTTTTGTGCATGGCTTCCCTGACAGAGCAGTCCCTTGTGTTTACCAGGCTGGATTCTGGAACCAGCAGGAGGAAAAAAAATTGAGGCTGGGTTTTATTCAGCGTTAATGGAATTGAAGGGTGTCACATCCTGGTGTTTTCAAGTATGACATGCTTCAACTCTGTGAGGGTTGTAACAGAGAAAAGAGGACTTCTGTAACTGAAATTATTCTGAAGACTGGATTTAGAATTATTCTGAAATTATTCTGAAGCTGGATTTAGAATAAGTGTATTAAGCAATATGTAAGACAGTGGGAAACAGTGTGTCTGTGGTTGAAAGGAGAGGGGCAAAGATGATGTCTTAGAGCCTGATTAATTGGTGATCTCATGTATTACTGCCCTTTGCTACAGATGGAAAAAAATCCCTAGGATGACTTACTAAATTATTAGTTTTATCTTTGTGTAGTTGGCTGATTGCAGCACAGTAAGGAATTTTGTGGCTGTTTAAAATTACAGTTTGGTCTGGAGTAGAGCAGAAGTGTAACAAAAACAGGGTGAAACATAATAGCACTGGGCTCTGTGATTAGAGCCTGGAAACAGAATCAAACTGAGGAAAAGGCAAAGGCGGAAAAAGGTGCTGGTGATAATTGATCAGAGATGGTAAATCCTCTGGGACAGGAGGGATATGGGAAAGACAGCAAATACCATTAGGCAGGATCTGCACTTGGCTGGGAGATGGCAGCTAGGACATGGTGTGTCCTGTGCGTCAAAAAGAAAGTGAATGCAGGAGGGAAATAGGTCCCCTGAAACACGTGCAGGGAATAGAAAGGCCAGGGGTGGTAATTCCAGGGTGAGCTGTGCTCTGTGAGCCTCTGTTAGTCACACCTGGGGCTGGGTTCAGGGTGGGACAGCTCCACAATGAACTCCCAAGTGCAGTGGATTCCTTTGGCTGATAACAGGAAAAAAAGCACTTCTAACCCCAAGTATCAGTGATCCTCATGGTTGATGTAGTGTCTACAAGCAGATATCATAGCATACTTTAGGTGGAAAAAGACTTTCAAGTCCAACCATATGGAACAAATCTTTACGGCATCTTCTATGTTGGGTGCTGGGACGAGAAAATAAAACTTTTCTTTTTAATCTTTACTAGAATGCACCTAATTAAAAACAACAACAAAAAAGACATCCAGATTGTAATAGCAAAATATGCTTTAATCACAGTGTGACCCTTTTATAATGGTTTTCTTGTCACAACTGTAATTGCTGATGCTTTGATACTTCCCCCAGCATGGCTTACAAAAGTTGCAACATGAATATAGAAAGGATGTGTACTGAGTTTTGCAGTTTTAAAAACATCAAAGCAAAGCTGTGACATTGATTTTTATTCTTTTGTTGTTCATCTGCATATTCTTGCATCTGTAGGGAGAGCAGGCAGTGAGTAACAGCTGGTTAGTACTTAGAGAGTGGTTTGGGGTTGGTGCAAGGTGAAAACACTGAGCAGTTATCCAAAATCCATTATGTAGTTACATACAGCTGCTTACCTTTTGAGGCAGTGGTTATGATATTTAAAAGCCAGCTTTTGCTGTCACATTGTAGGACAATTTCCTTGTGTTGTGACAACAGCAGCAGTTCTGGTGTTTTGTCAGTGGATTTTCATTGCTCAAGATCCTTAAACAAAGAGAGTGACTCCTGGGCATTTCCCTCTGACAAAGAGTTTTATCTCCTCGCTTGTGGCAACCCAGCCTTCCTTCCTTTACAAACATTTTGCAAGATGGTGTATGGATTGAAGGAAGCTTGGTGGTAATAAACCTGCTAGGATTTTTAGCCTGGATGGTAGGAATTTATAATAAATGTGACGACAAGCTGCTCCTTCCCAAAAGCAGCCCCGAACAGAAAGCTTTATAGCCCCAATGTGCTTGGGGTGAGACAGCAGGTTTATCCCATCTCCTTGGTGAAGGGCTCACATGGAGTTGTTCCAAATTGCTCTCCTGGAAGGTGTAACTCTCCCTGCCTGTTTGTCCCCGTTTTCAGGCGGGAGCAGCTCCCACCGCCCGGAGCTGCAGCGAGCGGGGCTGTCAGTGTGAGAGGCACACAATTGAATCAAGGCACTAAAACATGCCACTCCAAAGCTGTTTAAATCATCCTAATGCGAATTATGAATTTATTACAATACATATTACCTCAGGGGACAGAGAGGAAAGGGAGATCTGAAGGGGCTGTTTGTAAACATGTAAAACAATAAGCATTTCCTGCGTTGCCACCGCGACAGGGAGCTCGCCTGCCAAAATAAAACCTAAATAAATAAATGTGTTGACGAGCAGCAGCTCACCTGAGCTCAGGTGGCTCCCAATGGGTCATGTAACAAACTGCTGCCCCCAAAAAAATGAGCAGCAAACAACACTGACCCTGAGGGGACCAGGAGGAAGCCAAACCCCTAAACATGAGTCTGCTGTTTGTGGAGCAGAAGTGCTGTGCTCTGCATGGTGTAATGTGACCCGTGCTTTGGAGAAGCTGCCACAAACTTAAAAGACAAGGTTGAAAAACCACAAATTCAGCAGTGTTTCTAAGGACAGAGGAAAGAAATGCACACCTCTTGGGGAGCATCACAAAACGTGCACGGACACTCAGCATTTCCCTGAACAATGTTTCTGAGTGCGTGTAGTGGTTGTTTGGGGATTTTTCTTCAGTTCTTAGCAGCAGTGCTGATCCTTGGTGTCTGACAGCCTCAGCTGTCACTCTGAGATGCTTTGAGAGGTGAGATCAGCAGCAGCTGCCTTCCCCACCTTCAGCTCTTCACACCATCAGTGGGCTGTGTGCTCCAGAGAGGATGGGCATCCCCTGATGGTGCAGAGCCCTGCCAGCCTCTCCGTGCAGGGATAACGAATTCCAGGCACTGCTGACTGGGAGAACATAACAGCAGAGGCAGCAGCCAAGGAGGGATGGCTCCATATCCCAGTGCTTCTGCTTTTGAGAGCAGTGTGCTCCACCAGGGCTCTGCAGGGGATGGCACTGAGTGATGTGGAGGTAATGATTTATAAAGTGGAGGACCTAAACATAGTGCAGGCTGCACTGCCAGCATACTGGCTGTCCTCACAGGACTCTGGAATATGCTGCGTTGCAAGACTGCAGCGATTTGGCTGCAAGCTATATTTAGCCTATTTATTCTTTGTTGGTGTATAATGTGCAGTTCAGTGGAAAACTTGGTCTCTCCAAAAAGGAGGTTTGAACTGGAGTCAAGACAGGGAAAACACCATCTGTCTAGAAACCATTTTTCTTAAGTGATTTGAAAGGGGAGGCTGTGTAAGATACATGTGCATGGTGCTTGGTTTGCTGCTTGGGTCTTTTTATTTGAAGGTTTTTTTCCTTCTTCAGTGGTCTTTTACCCTGTAAGTTATTAAAGGCTATTAAAAATGTAGACAGCAAAATGCACTTTGTAATTCAGCTTTGTAGACCAATTCTTTGGTAAGAAAATGGAAATTTTTTTTTCTACTCACATCAAAACTCCAGTGCTAGGGTAAAAATCAACTGTGCTTTGAGGAGGAGATTATTCCTGTTGGAAGCACCTTTAAATGTTGAACAAGGATTAGTCCCTATTGTGTTAAGGAATGGAAAAGAGCAACAAATACTGTCTGTTTTAAAGTGCTCACAGTCTGGGATGAAAGGTTGGCAAACTGAATAGGTCACAGTGAGCAGCAGCAGGCTGGTGGTGGCTCCCAGCAATTCATGCATGCAGGAAATATTTGTGCACTGCCTTGCCAAGGAATGTGTGCCATCACTTAGAAATCAGTTCAGGAATTACCTTTGGGAAGTGTCTGTAGCCTGAGATGTGCTCCCCTGGGATTTCCTGCTTTCCCAAGACATTGTCTGCCCTCGTGGAAATTAGAGCCTGATCAGCTACTCAGAGGGGAATGCAGAAGGTGTTCTGAGGTTGGCTGGGGGGAAGAGAGAAATTCTGACAGCTTTGCTATCTGTTATTTTTTTGAAGTTCATACAGTGTATTTGCATAATGATACAGGTATCTTAAAATATTGCTCTAAAATGACTGTATAAATAAATTCTGGGTAGACCATACATGGAACAAAATTCTATCTTGTCTTTTTGAGTTTAAATAGGCAAAGAATCTTTATGCAGATAACACTTTTTTAGATAACATTTCCTTAGTTTTAATAATGTTATATATGAAATATTGCTTTTTATGGCTATGCAATACCTTTTTATACTGTTTCTTGGGTGTCTGTTCATCTGTCTCCATAATTATATTTTACTTCCTGGAATTACACAATCCATCAATGTCAGGAAGGGCAGGGTGGTTAAGGGTTGCTCTGAGACTCATCAGACAAATGCAATGCATTGCTGGCAGTTACAATTGTATCCTTATTAAAATGGAGAAATTTATTCTCCCCACCCCCTCCCCAGCTTCCATGATTTAAAAATACACCTCATAAAACAGAAATCTCAATTTCTCACTGTGGCTTTATAAATTTAAAATTTAATTTAAAAATAGCCCATGGTGAGTATTTTTAAATGAATTGTTCTTTGGCTTTGATACAGCGTGCAAATATCAAAGGGTCTGGCTGTAATGGTGCTTGATTGCTGCCTGGCTTTCCTTGCTCTGGAGACTTTCCATGGGAAGACTTGGGTTGTACTTGGAGAACAGTGCTGACTGCAGTGGGCAGAAACCACAGCATGGTACCTGTTTTATACAGCCTGAGTTGTACATGGTGGCTGTCAAGGACCAGCTTCAAAAAATGTAAATAGATTTAAAAGAAGAACAAATGTAAAAGAAAATCTAGAAATAAGGACAACTTAAAAATCAGTAAAAAAGAAAAAATAATTAAATAATAATAATAACTAAAAGTCAGAAATATTTTTGATAAGTTTCTTAAAAGTAAGGATAAGGGGCTAAAGAAATATAGCATGTGCTGTACTTAACATATGCTGTGAAAGACTGAACTGAACTATTTTTGGTAAATGGAAAATGCAAGGGACTGGAACTGGCGTTCATTCATGGTTCATTCAGCCAGCCTTACAAACATCTTATTGTGATTATTAATCCACCCCTGCAGAGCCAGGTGCCTGGAGGAGCAGGGTGCTCGGTTTTAGGAAGCAGTGTGAAAAGTCTTGTGGAACAAAAAAAGGCGGCAAGGTCTGGAGCTGGCTGGGTGCTGGGAGCCAGCTGCGGTGGCGAGGATGAGCAGCAGGAATGCTGCCCTGTGGGTTTGGTGGAAATCTGCTCTGATGAGCTGTGCTGCTTTGAAGCCAGCCTCAAGCCCTGTCAGCTGCATGAGGCAGAGTTTCACCCCCAGGGCTCGGTGTTTTGGGATCTGGTGCGTTTTGTTCTGTTCAAGAAAAAAAATAAACCGGAATTTTTGATTCGTGGCTTTTTTCACCACGGCTTTTTTCACAGGCTGGGGATTACTGGGCAGGCAGGTGTGATTCTCTGACTCCTCAGCCTGTGCCATGCACAGAAATTCCCACATCAGGCCATCAGCATAAGTGCAAATCTATAAATTATAAAAGCAGCTGATAAAGGGGAGAGGCTGCAGGTGCACTTCAGCACTGCAGTCTCTTAAATCCTCCTAGCTGAGGGTTTTCTTCTCTTCCCTTTTCTTCCTCAGCAGTTAAGCATAAAGGCCTTGGGCTTTGCTTCCACCTCCTTGAATTCTTCAGAGTGCACATCACAGTGTCTTTAAACAGTGTGAGACTGTCGGGGAACTGAAGGCATTAGCAGAGCGCTGGGATTTATTGGCAGATTGACAGCCTGATAGGCACACTCCCTTTCTTCTCTGTTTGTCACTCTTTGATACTTTCCTTTTCACGCTCCAGGAGGAGGGAGGGGTCCCACTGTAACACTAAATGTCTTCAGCAGTTCTGCTCTGCAGAACGCTTTATCTTGGTTTAAGATTTTATTTTTTTTTAAGTTTGAAGTTCACCTTATCCTTAAAGGTGCGTAATTTACCAGGCCTCCTGTGATAACTTTGTGTCTCGCCGGGAAACTGAAATGGGAACTGAGCTTATTAAAACTAAATTAGTATAAAAAGAAAAAAGTTGTTCCTTTGTGGGAATGCTAGCAAGTAGTGTGAAAGCCTGAGATGCTGCTGCTTTGTTGGTGTGAGGATAGCAAATGAGGTGGTGTCTTGGGAAACTGAATCTCTCTCACGATCTGTGTTGAGCAGTGCTCAGTTTCAGACTCAATAGACCAGAGAGAGGCTGATTACATGTGTGAGATGGGGATTTAAATACACTTCTCAGCTCTGATGTTTCACAGGTTAATCTCCCTGTGCCTCCCTTACCAAGGTTTTCAACGAGACTAAAAAACTCCCTCTGTCACTCGCATCTGTTCTGCCTTTTTCATTTAAAAGACATTTAAACCCAGCAGTGCTGTCTGTGTGTGTTTTTACTGAGTGCACCTTCACACCGTGGCTGTGCAGCCAGCCTTGTAGCTGCCTCAAAGTTTGCACCCCTAAAACTGGGGTCCGTACCAATCAGAATAACTTATTTTAACCTGCATAAGACAGCACAAAACGCTGACCCTTGGTGTATAGTTTACTTTCTGCAGCTGCTGCCAGCCCTGACTGTGCCCTGTGCTCAGCACTGAGCTGAGCAGCAGCAGCAGCCAGGATTGCTTACCCCGGATCCTCTGCCTGCAGCAGATAATGCCTCAAAGCTCCTTCCTCCTGTGCATTTAAAGTACACAGCAGTATTAGAAGATTAAGTTACTTTGAACAGGGACAGCTCCTGTATTGTAGCTCGGGCTGGTTTTCACTTTGTTCCACTTAAGATGTTGCCAAGGCTCTCAGTGACTTTTTTTTCCCCCTCATGATGTAGTTGCAGAGCATGAAATTGTTTGGTGCTGGATAATGCAGTGACCATGGGGTTGTTGCTGTTATCTGTAACATATTAGGCAGCTGTAATTTCTCTTGATGTTTTGGTGTCCAGGTGAGTTGGTTTCTGTGGATTTCTTTGAGGGTGTTATTACTGCCATTAATTTTTTTTTTTTTTATCCAGAGCTGCTTTCCCTGCCTGGCTTTGTACCTCACCAAACTGTCAGATGAGGAATGAATGCATTTGGTAGAGAAATTAGACCATTAATTCCGCAAGATGTTTTCAGTGATATGTCAAGATCTCAGTTTGATAGAAAGGACTGGTTAGAGGAGGAAACCATCTGATCACTTCAGATTGAGCAATTAACTACTTAACAGCTGGAAAAAAGATTGCAAGCGATGTGATTCTTCACACCGGCAGCACTTAGCTATTCCATCCACACTTTTAAAACGCTTTGAACAGGAGATTAGTATCTTGCTCATTTTGCAGATGAGCAAACAGAAGTACAGAGGGGAGATGAATAGGCTGAAGCAGTAGGTCAACAGCAGAGCCAAAAGAATGGATCTGGGCTGTCTAAATCCGATCTGTTAGAGCTGAGGCAATGCTGTTTTCCCCTAGGATTATTTCATTTGCCAGGGATGGCAGGGCCAACATTTTCAAGGCTTTATTTTATTTTATGTTAATTTCTTTCTTTAATATGTGGGTGACTGAATAAAATCCTCATAGTGAGAGAGTGTATATCTAACACTGCAAACACGTGAGAGCCCCTGGTTCAGCATGCCTCATCTTTGTCATACCTGAAGAGCAAAACCAAAATGCTTCTCGGAGCACTTGAGGACTGTTTCAGTGATCCTTGAGCTGTTTCTGAGCTCAGTGTGCTGACCACCTTTGCCATCCCCTTGGTGGTATTTTGCAGCAGGTTTGGAAAGAGCAATGGGGCTGAGGCCCTGTAGCTCTGTCAACAGCAGAGGCAGCCAGTTGTTCATCCTGGTGGTGAGAGCCAGGGAACTTCCTGCTCTCCTGCTTGGGCAGACCCCTTCATTTTCCACTCCCTCTGGACTCCTGGGGCTCTGATCTGATGTAGCTGTTCCATGGCGCTGCTTCCCCATTAATTCCCCAACAATAAGCTAAATTTTGGGTTGGAGTTTGGCTGTGGGAGTTCATGCAGGCTGTGCTTCGTGCTCGAGAGGTCTTGCTGCTCCCCTCGCTGTGTTGTTCTGTAGCTGGGTTTAAAATATATATTGTTGCTGGCATTGGAATCCATATCTGCTCCCAGCATATGCTATTGGCACAATACCAGCAGATGCTGTTGAGCGGTATCGAATCTCGAGGCGCAGCTCGGCTCTGAAGTGTGACTCTGTGAAATGGCACCGTGGGGCTCCTCCTCAGGGTCTCGGTGACTTACACGTGAAGTTCTCTCTTAGAAAGTGAAAGATGCTGGTTGTTTGTTTTTAACAGCCGTCTTGACAAAGCAAACCTGTAACTGGGTTTGGTTTGAAGGGAGATGGCAGGGCTGGAGTGGGTTTGTGGCTCCTGTCCTTGCTCACAGTTCCTCTCCCACCTTCTTTCTGTCTCAGTTGTGCACAGGGAAGCTCTTGGGGTTGGGAGAGGGGCATTTGTCAGTGCCAAAGGAGTCAGGTTGCTCTTGCAGGTTATAAATATTTCCATTTTGCTGTTTAATAACAAGTTGGTCACGCTCCATTTGAAACTCTCTTAAAAATGCAAAATCCATTGGGGGGAATAAAAATTTCAGAGATGTCAATAATTAGCATTGCCAAGAGTGGGGGGGGGTTAGTTATAAAAAAAGAAATAAAGTGAATGAATAATGAGTTAATATTCTTTACATCTTTCCATCCTTATTCTCTCCTTTTGTTTGTTTGAGATGAAATGATTATAAGCAAACTTACTCCACAACTGACTCTTTGCTTATTGTTCCTCCTCCTATGAAGTGCGGTGCCATCTGGCACATGGACAAGTGGGGAAGATTGATGGCTAACAAAGAGCACTATTCATTTTCTCCTACCAGATTTGGACAGAAAACAAACGTTTTTAATCAAATCTATATGTTTCTAAGGAATATTGGCTGCTGAAAGCTTGCCAGCAGCTGAATTTTCCCCCCTTCCCTGCCTTGTGAGAATTATATCCTGCCAGGCTGATTCATGGATGGGACAGTGTGGGTGCTTTTTCTCCTGTGCCTTGTTTTCTTCCATCTTACTGAGACAAGCAAAAGAAAGGGCTGTCAGTGCTGAGGAGAGAGAAGAGGGGAAATGGCTATGTGTGGTAGCACAAACAGTCTTAAAATTCAAGAGTACAGTTGTTTTAATGGCCTCACAATGAATCATGCAAAACAACTGTCTGAGGAAAACACACAGTTGCTTTCAATGAAGGAACTAAAACATCAGTGGAAAGTTTGCCTGCAGCATTCTTTCATTTCCCTGAGAAAAATGAAAGATTTATGGATTCCTTCTCCCATCTATCTTCTCTCAATAATTATGCAGTCACTGGATAATACAGGAATTTAGGATCCATAAGGGGAGTTCAGTCATGGTGCTCAACTGGGAGTGGGGGGAATTGAGGTTTTCCTGGCAGGGTGGAAAGGCTGATCCATGGTATGGAGCAGCTGAGCCACAGAGTGATGTGGAAACCCAGACCTCTGGGTTAGGGAGCTTGGAGGAGGCTCTGGGATGTGGCTTGGCTTCCATGGAGCAGAGGATAATCAACTGTGTGGCACAAGAAAGGAGGTGGTTAAGGCAGAGATGGTGTCTGTTTTTAGGGTTCAAGGACATTGCCATAGATGTTTAAATATCCTGGCAAGTGCTAGATGGGTGCTGGCCTTGCCTGGCTGTGTTTTCACTAGGCACATTTAATGAGAGGGGCTTTTGCTTTCTGCTAAGGTGCAGAAAGAGGGGAAAAAAGGACTTGGCCATTTGAATATTAAATTCAGATGCCTTTAATAGTACCTATAAATTAATAGGATTTCATGCCCAGCATTCAAAAATATTGTAAAGAGGATGTGGATATGTAAAGATAAAATGGATTTTGTAGCGCTTTAGCTGTGGAAAGAAAATTATTTTCGTTTTGATTTTTTTCATGTATTTTTTCCCTTTGAAGTCAAATAATGGACTTAATTAACTCTAAGCACCTGGATTTGAAGCTTTGAAAATTATCCTTTCATTGCAGTGCTGCTGAATTTTCTGGAAAGTTGCATCTGCAGGTACACAGCCTTGTACAATGTACATGTGCTGTTTGCTGTGGGGCTGATGGCAGGCACAGCCTGAAACTGCTGCAGGTCTGAGCCTGGGGTGTCCTGGCCTTGGACATGGGGTCCCCAAAATCCCCAGGGCAGGTGAGAGCATCTGCAGGGGGCTTGGGGAGAGAGGGGAGAAGGGACAGCTCTGCTGTAATGGTGTTTGAAGGAGAAATAAAACCAACTGAGGGAAGGGAGTGACTGTGTTGACGCAGAAAGTTTCCAACTGTTGCATTTATATATAAGTTCAGAGCTTAAATTGCTCTTGAAGCAGGCAGATTTATATTCCTTCCAAGCATTGCTACATACTGTTCCCCTCTTCTTTCCTTCCTGCTGCTATAAATCTGGATGCTCTTGTTGATATAAATATTCTGTCTTTTAAAGAATTTTCCTAAACTTTCCACGCCCTGAATCAAGTCTCATGGGCTTTGCTTTGCATGGGATGATTAAGTTTTCCCTTTAGAAGTCTTTAATTTTGCTTCCTTTTAAATATTTCCTTGCACCTTTTTTACATAATAGGAAAATACAGAAGGAAGTGTATTTCAGACAGAGGGACAGCTGGTCTTTGTATGTGAAGGAGCAAGCTCGTGTTTCTCTGCTTTAAGATGGTTTGTAGAAAAGAAGATGGCTCTGAAGAGAGTGGCATGGCCAGGAAAGGGTTCAGGGTGGAAATGTGCATATTCCCTGCTGCCTTAAAACTGGTGCTGGTGTGGCCTCTTAGCAGGGCAAAAGTGAGAAGCACTGGCAAATCTTGAAAGGTTTTCTTTTTGCTCTCCTGTGACTCTGCACAAAGGCTTTAATTAATGAATCCAGTGATGCTGCTAAATGCCTGTGGTGCTCCCCTGGGGACAACCCAAGCCATTTGGTCCCCAGGAGGGTGCAGGATCCTCACTCTCTGGGCTGGATAGTGCTGCCCTAGGCTGGAGACAATAACCCTCAGTTTGTTGAGAGGCTTGGCTTGATGTGTGAGAGCTGGAAATATTCAGATATGAGCGCTGTGAAGAGAGGGATCTCATAATCTTCTTGCCTGACAGAAATCCATGGGTGGGCTGAAGAACCAGCACAAAGCTGTGTTTGGGGCTGGGTGTCTCTGGCCTCTCTGCCTGGTGTTGGTGATGACTTTCATGTCATAAATGTGTGCTTAACCAGCAGCGTGGCTGAGCCAGCTGATGTGCAGCCTGTAGAAGCAAAGGGGCGGCTTTCCATTGTCTTCAGTGAGTTGTGGATTAACTCTCAGGAGAATAATAATATCATGGTTTACTTGGCAGTAACAATGCTAGCAGTGCTGTTTGACTGCAGACAATAAACTGAGCAAGTTATGGAAAACATGATAGCCCTGTCCTGAACAGGAGGAGAGCCACTCAGACGTGAAGCAATCCGTTTTGCATACTATTTCTGTGGGGAACTTCCAGCAGGGTATTTTGACATATGGCTTCTACGTAGATGAAGTGCCAGACTTTAACTGGATAAAGATATAATTAAATTTTCAGTGAAATTGCTGGGAGTGAAGTATGAAAGCTCATTTGGAAGTTCCCAGAGAAGGGGAGACCTGTGTGCCCCTTGGAGGTGCAGGGCTGTGGCTGTGAGAGGGTTGTTGAGTTTGGGGGCTGGCACCACCACCCTGTGTGCCGTGCTCCCCCTTCACAGCTGTGCTCTGGAGCCAGTGGTGTGGTTGGTCAGCTCTGGGAAGGGACCTTCTTTGGTTTGTAAGTTGTTTTATGTGAACTCACTGCATGTTTACTTGTGATGGAGATGCTCCTGCTGATCGGTGCTGCTGTGTTCAGCAATGTCGGCTGAGGAAACGCTCTGGCTTTGGTGCCAAATCAATGATGTGGGCTCTCAGGCTTCCCACAGGAGGATGGGAGCAGTGTTTGAATGTTCACACAGGCTGAGCTTCCAGGAAGAGTCCTTGTGAGGCAGCAGTCATGGGCCTTTGGTGTCACTTAATGTTGGTCTCTGCATGAGGCACAGGTGATGTGCCAGGGGTTGTTGACTCACTGACTTGCTGTTTGTCCAGCTAGAGTGACCATTTGTGGTCCTGCCTGGTGGTTTCTTTGTTTTGTGGGTGGCAGTGTGAAATACATAGCTGCTCAAAAAAAAAAAAAAAAAGCAATAAAGGAGCATGATGTTGTATGCTTATTTAAAAAAATGATGAGGAAGACGAAACAGAGATTAAGCCAGGGTTCTTAAACAGGAGGAGTGCAAATCCTCAAGGCACCCAATGGTCTGATCCTCAGAGGTAATTAGTAGGTAGCCCTATTAATTTTAATGGCAGCTCTGAGCTGTTAAAGCCTGGCTATTGCCTCTGTATTTTAAATATTATTAAATGTTACACATGCTAAGTACTTCATTGCTCTCATTTAAGAAAAAAGGCAGCCTGTTCACTGGGTGCCTCACTGAAAATTATTTTTATTTTTAGTGCCTGTTGGAAAGCAGGTAGGCTCTTCTGGGAGGCAGGCTGCTGTTAGGGTAATTGTCCTCCTGTGCTGCTCACAGCTTCAGGGAAATCCCTTCAGGCTGTGCTGGGTAAGAGGCACCAGGTGATGAAGGTGTGTGTTGATAATCCTTGGCTTTGAGTGTTCCTCCAGAGCCAGAGCTGTGCCACCACCTAGCTCTCGAGTGGCAGATGCTGGAAGCGTCACACGGTGCCACGAGAAGTCATTTGACACTTGAGTAGGGATAAGTGGTCCTGCCAAGTTTTTACAGCCTTTTATTTCTTTGGCTGGTAGGACCATTCTTGGGTGGCAGAAGCTGCTTTGAAAGGCTCCCCCTTGGCATTTCCAATAGCTCTCCCATGCTTGCATGCCCTGTGTCTCCTTTTCCTGCCTTGCTTGGAAAGGGATCTCAGCTGAGTTTTAAAAAAACCCTGGAAAATATGGAGTTTTGAAGACCCGATTCTGTGTAGGGTTGTAGCAGCTGAAGATGATTGTGTGGGGTGACAGTGACTTGTTGCTGGAAGGGAGGATGGTGCAGCTGGCTGTCCTTGGGCCATCAGTGCAGATGTGACCTCTCTGGATTTGGGAGTGAGCTGCAGAGCATTTAACCTTTCCCTGGTGCTCTGTGGCATGCGAGGTGAGTTGGAAAACCCAAGTTTAGTGATTCCTTTGAGGGTGTCCTGGTAGCCTGTCAGGTCCCAAGGCAATCTGCCATCCACAGTGCTACACTGTTTTTAAAATGGAAGAGGTCAGAGCTTCTCCTCAGCTTTTATTTATTTTGTTCCTAGTTTATTCCAGGTCGAGTTGTGAATGGAGCTGCCGTGGGCTATGCCCCAGAAATGCTTGGCTGCCCTACAGCTTTCCTCTGTGTGCACTGGGGCTGGTGTTGCCCAGGACCCTGCCTGAGGAGCTGATTATTTTTAGTGATGGGGTAGTCCTGAGCAGTCCCACTGTGATGGAGATGGGATATGTTTGAGAGCATTGCTGTGCTAAGGGCAGGTGGGCATGGTGTGAGCAAACATCCTCACAGGAGGGAGGAAGGATGAACTGCAGTGGCAGCCAGTGGTGCCCAAAAACCTCTTGCAGCAGGAAACTGCTTGAGTGATGATCCCTTTTTACTCACTTCATGTGTAAAATATAACCTGCAGCATCTCCCTGCAGCAGCAATGTCCTTCCACATCTCCCTTTTATTGGCATACGTGCGAAGTGTTTTAAAACTCACCTGTTCTTTCCGTATTATACCGTTGGGAGAGAGGCTAGTAAAAACAACCCCTGCCATTTCCAAGCAACCTTGTCTGTCTGGCACTGAGACTTACTGCTGCTTGCAGTTTGCTGCCTTCAAAAATGGCTGTTAGAGCAAGAAGTGAGGCAGCTCTGGATTTGTGCCTCCCTTTGCCTCCCACCCTTAGGAAGCAGGCTCCCAGTGTAGTGTACATGTATTATACCAGCTGATTTTGTATTAACACAAAACCCCACCCGTGCTGTTATCTTCTGAGGGAGGCATTTTGAAGGGAGCTAATACTGGAATGTCTTCACAGGCTCACAACAGGGTGCTGAGTTACTCCAAGATGCTGTGCTGGGCTGGCACTGCACCAACAAGCTGATTTTGGTTGAGCAGATGTCTGCTAAGCTTTGTGAGTGTGGTGGGCTGAACCTGGCTGGTTGCCAGGTGTCACTCACCTCCTCAGCTGGCCAGGGAAGAGAAGGTACAGCAGAAGATTTGTGGGTCGAGATAAGGACAGAGCCATCACTCACCAGTTGCCATCACAGCGAACAAGACTCAACTTGGGAAATTAGTTTAATTTATTGCCAGTCAAATCACAGAAGGGTAGTCTTAAAACCTGCCCAGGTTTTCTTTTCCCCTTCTTAAATTCCTCATCCCAGAGGCACTCCTAGTGTCACTGAAGGGCTCAGCCTTGGCCAGTGGTGGGTCTGTCTTGGAGCCAGCTGGCCTTGGCTCCACTGGGTATGGGGGAAGCTTCTGCCGGCTCCTCACAGAGAGCACCCCTACAGCACCTCCAGCCCCTCCACATCCACACAAACCCAGCACAGTGCGCAGCTACCTTGCCATTCTGTCAAGCACAGCCTAGAGGACAGATGTTTGATGGAAGCACTGAAATATTTATCTGGGATATTTTTCCCCCTGCAGCCGAGATTGCTTGTTGTGCCTATTAATCTTTTACAAGTCTTGCATCTGCTCAGAGGTGGGTTGTTTCAGGCTTGGAATGAATTCTCTGTGTGTGTGTCGTTTGAAAGAGTGGTGTAATGAACAAACACGATGTGTATATGAATAAATTGAATGTATAAAGCAGATGAATTAATCCCTCAGTTGCTGAAAGTCTCTTCCAGTAACAATAATAAAAAACTCTATAATGCCCCTTCTTCTATGGGTATTTACTCCTCTCTTTCAAGAGCACCTTTGCCCTGCATTTTGTAAAATTAGGATTTCAATGGGCATGTCCTTAAAGAGACTTTGTCCTTTCATGTATATTTTTGTAAAGCCTGGGTGCAGTATTGCTAGGTGGTGCAGAGCTCTCACACTGAGTTAGCAGCTCTCTTGTTTATTCAGAATTTATTTTCAGCTACAACTGTACCTTTCTGTAAAGCTTATTTCTTCTTCATGCACTTATAATCAGAGGCACTTGTGTCTCCCTTTCCTCCTCTTGTACCAGGTGTGTTCACCAGGGCTGGTGACTGAAACACCAGAACAGCCTGGGAGAGCCAGGGCCACTGAAAAAGCAAAGAAACCACATGCAAAACTTCCTGTCCCCCACCAGGAGTAGCCTTGCTGGACAGTATTTTATACCCTGTGTTGAACTCCAGAAAAAAATCTCAGCCCCATAATTAATAGTTAATAGGGATTAATACTTGTAAAGTTACTAAAAAGGTCTCCAATGCCCTTTTTTTTTCTTTGCTGCTTCTGACTTAATGGCTCATAGCTGGTTTTTTTCCTGGTCTATTCCATCCTGCTTTTCTTCGAATGTTGCAATTCTGAGCTTAAAATCCAATATTGTCTTTTAAGTATCTCATGGGTGTAATCCAGTTTTTGTTTTCTTTGAAATTCCTTGGCTTGTGAATCCTCCTCTTCTTTTCTCCCTCTATTAACTAAATTGAAGTAAAATGGGAAATTGTCACACAGAGCCATCTAACTTTCCCCTTCTCTGAATAGATGATAAGTTACTCAGTAAGAGTAGCATCAATTTGAAAATGATTTAGCACAGCCAGAGTTCTACTAACCACTTTGAGAACATTTCAGGGCAATCCCATGAGATGATGGTGTATGATGATAATTATGCTTTAGCAGAATAGGCCTATGGGATGAGCAGCTCAGGCTCAGACACTTCTATCCAGTCTGTGCTTTTAAGGTGTGCAATTTATTCAGTTTTGAGAATTAGGTTTTCTTCTCTGCATGTTCATATTTTATATGCAAGATTAACTTGCTTATTCTGTAAAATTCACCAGATATTTTCTGTTTATGTGAGCCTGCCTAGTTTGAGTGATGTTGCTCACGTCACAGAAAGTGACGACAGTCTCAGTGATGCCTTCTCTGAGCAAATGCTCTCAGAAAGTGTCCTCACTTCATTATAATTGAAAATTAATTGTTCAGCTGTCTGTCGTCTTTTTTCATGCCTTATGTATTCTGCACAGTAACATTCTTCTTTACTATGATTCATTAGTCTTCAGATTGCTTAAAAATATCCTGGACTGGAAAGACATATTAGCAAAGTCATAACTATATTGGCGGATAAATATAATCTCTTTTCAAGTGTCTACATATGTGCCAAGATCACATCATGCATACGGAGAATAAATGAGTGGGCTTGTGAATGAGCAGGCTTCTGAAGGGCTGCTTTTGTTAATCACTAGCAAAATTGGCCAGAGAAATTAAAGAAAAATCCAATGGGCTTTTTAAAGAATTTTTATCATGTTTTACTCATCATCAAGGTGCTTTTTTAACGTAAGAACTCCTTGTCCACCTGTTCCTCCTGTGAAACCTGTTGTGCTGGACCTCAGAATGTAATAAACTCTTCAGAGGTGTTTGTGGAATTGCTGTATTAATCATGCCAGATAATTATGAATTTGTTTTGACCTGCTTACCTGGTTTGCACATCTCACAGCAGTGCTGCAGGGCAGCCCCCAGTGCTTGCCATGTAAGCATAAGCAGGATTTTCTAAAGCACTGGCACTGCCTGAGAGGAAAAAATCCACAGAAGGGAGAGAAATTGTGATTCTTATTAGAAGCAGAATTGTTACATTGTGATTTGCCATGATTTTCTTGTTTTGCAGATCAGGCCCAGTTGATGGAAACCATCCTGAGGCAGAGGGATGAGAGATGCTGGAGGGCTTGGGAGGCTGGCTCAACAGCTCTCATATCTGCCTGGCAATGCTTTTTCAAAACCTTAATGCTGTTTAGCTGCTTTTATGCGAGATAAGCAAGGCGTGGGTCTTGAGTTGAGCTGAAGGATTGAAGAAATGGCAGAACTTGTCAGAAATGCTGCGTGTGTCTGTGTGTGCCATTGCTGCAGGACAGCGTGCAGCTTTCACTGCGTCATGCTGCTGCGTCGAGCAAGGGCAAGAGAGGGGGAAAAAAAAGTTGGGGAGCTGAAGTGTGACCTCAGAGCTGTTGACACATGTTGTGTCTCCATGTGCTCTGCAAACATTGCTGAGTGGCAGCGTGGGGCAGGCTGTGCCTCAGGTGTGGGCTCTGTTTGCACTGTGAGCCTTGGCTTGATGTGACTGGTTAATGGAACTCACTGTGGCAGAATGGAGCATGCCAGGCTTTCCTTTTTGTTACGTTCATAGGTGATTATGTAGGACATCCAAACTGTCGTTCTAAATATGGTGAGATTTAGTACAAGGAGTACTAAAGGAGTACAAGGAAATTAAAATGGAAAGTATAAGCAAGGCAGGCATTTATAAATGATTGAACTAAATTACACTCAGTAGAATGAGCTGCAGCTGTGACAGTGATGTTTCTTTCTTCAGGTAAATAACATTACCCATCATTACTGGTTATGCTAAAGGACCATAATTCCATGTTAACATGTCTTATTGCAGCCTGATAAGTCATAGCCTAATCTCCATTACCAGACTGGCCATAAATATTAGAGATATGTGGGACAGGGAAGGGAAGGAATGAAATCTGGTTTTGATGCAGCAGTATCAGTGCTGGCTGGCCTCTGACAGGTCGCAGCTGACTCATTTGAGATAAGGCAATTCCTGTAACGTGTATGACGACTTTTCATTTTTATTTACTTAAATGTAAAGCTGTGTTGTCACCTGTTCACTTTTCTGAGAAAAGGAAATTGTCCCAAAAAGCCTTGATGACTTTTGCACATGAGGAAATACAAACAAGTTTTAGCTTTAAGGTTGTGAGGGTGTTGTAGCACAAATGCAATACTGCTGTTGTTTTCGCTTCAGTAAGTTACTGCTTTTTGTGGACAATAAAACCACAGGCTGTTGAAATTATATGGTATAATAATGGAGTCAAATCCACATGCTCAAGTGATCCTGTGTGTTTTTGACATTTTATTAAATTGATGAGCGGGTAAAAGGTTGGAATTTTTTTTTTCCCCTTTGCTGCTAGAGTTTGAAGGAAAACAAAGAAACACAAACCTTTTCAGTTAACTATTCCTAGAAAACGTACATGGTATTTGTTACTTTTTTTCCAAAACGGTTGAGAAAGTACATCCCTTGGGATGGCCTGGAACTAAGTGACACTGTAGTCCCTTCCTGTTGGACTTCTTTTGAATTCATGGTGAATTGCAACCAGCACTTGTTTACTGCAGAAACCCTTAGATGGAAGTTTAAATCAATGGATTAGCTTTGTTTTGTGACCCTTTCAAAAGCATCTCGTGCCAAATCCACTGAAACAATTTCCACTGGAAGCTCAGTGTGGTTTTTTCCCCTCCCTATTCTACACCACAGAATGTGCAGGAGCAGCGTTTTTAATGTGTTAAAGTAACAGGGGTGGCAAAGAGAAGTTTGAAGCTGTTATGTGTCTAAGGACAGCTGAAGTGTTCCCAACTCAGCTGATAACTCTCTTGGACAGCCTCATGCCTGGGATGGGGTGGGAAAGGGATGCTCTGTGATCTGTTTAAAAGGTAAATAATTTTGGGCTCTAATGGAGCAGAAGCTGACCAACAATCGTAAAAATCCTGTCAGGGAAAAGGTCAAGAAGAAACTTTTGAGACACAGGAGTGTGAGTAAGTCAACGTGGAACAAGTTAGGGCGTGAACTTGGAAAATACCTGTGGTATCTTAAAGGTCTTTTCCGAGCTAATCCCATAAGTAGCTGTGTGTAGTGGGCGTGGGGAAGTCTGTCCATCTTCCCCAGCTGCAGAGATGGGTCAGTTTGGATTTGGGGAGCACACCAACAGCAATGTGATGTTGGATACACTAGTGGTGTATCCTTGGGTGAGCAGAGCATGCACACCTCATAGGTTTGCAGAGGTAAAAGTGAAATTTATTTCCATTGCTTAGTTGTGTGTTTTCCTCTGATTCTGCTGGGTTTTTTTTCATTGTTCTCTGTTACCAATCCATGCTTTCAAAGCCTGCTTTCCCTGCCTCGGATTTATTGAGGGAGCAGGAGGAAAAGATGAAATGAAGTAATATATTTTTGCTTGTCATTGTCTTGTTGTCAATTGAGTCTTAGTGGTACCATTACTCATTTTATGACATGTTGCTGTACCTGGGTGAGTTTTGCTCCCCTCTGTGTGTTTGGTTGAATTTCTAAATGTGTTTTTGTGGGTTGCCATATACCCTGAGACTGGAAAGTGAGCATTTTCTAAATCCAGTTACTTTTTGAGCTTTCAAATCTTTCCTTCCCTCACCCCCTTGTATCAGTCTGTCTTGGTGAGAGCTCTCCAGGCTGGAAGTGAGCTTTATCTTTGTTGACACAATTAGCTGCTTTGCAGTGTGAGTGTGACAGCGACTGCACACACATCTGGTGAGTGTAATTACAGATCCCAAAAGAAGATGTAATAGTGAGGCTGACCAAGGAATCTTTATTTTTGCAGAGCTCTGCTCTGTAGGGGTGCTTGTGACAACCCCAAAGCTTATTTTACTTACCTGAGCATTCAGAATGGTTGCCTCTGTTACATTTATAGAATCATGGAGTGGTTTGGGTTGCTGGGGTCCTTACAGATCATCTCATTCCAACCCCCCACTTCCCTCGGCCACAGGCAGGACACACCTTCCACTAGACCTGGTTTCTCCACCCTGTCCAACCAGGCATGGAACACTTCCAGGGGTGGGGCAGCCACAGCTTCTCTGGGCACCCTGTATCTCTCCATCTCACAGGGAGGAACCCAATTCTGTTCCCAATCAAAATGATCACTGTCACAGATGTTCAGGAGCCTTGGCTCGAGGTGGTTGGAGGTGGAGATGGATCTGAGCACAGCACAGCTTTTCTACTCCTTCCTTGCCAACTCCAAGTACAGTAGAAATGTTTGATGGAGTTCACATAGCATAAGAGAAACTAGAGTTTCTTTTCTGTCTGTGAAAGCTGTGGAGTCCTTTGTGTGTGCATGCAGCTTATGATTCCTGCTGCTAACAATTGGTTTATAGGATGTGGTTAGTGGGATTGGCAAGTGTGTGTTGGCTCCAAGGAGCTGGATGCAAGCAGCAGGCTGCTAATGCACCCCTACAGAATCCTTGGTTTTGCACTTTTTGCATGTTATTATCTTTGGGCTCTACCTGCATTAAGGGCCTCTGGGGTTCAGTGCCAGAAGTGTGAAGTTTGTGGTAGTGAGTGCCTGGCTGACTGGGTATAGTTACACTGGTTAAAACACAGGTGTTAAAAATGTTTTCACTGAGACTATGATTACAGATCACAAACTGGTTCTAAAAGTTGACTAAAAGGGCAGTAAACATGTCCCTAATCATAACAGTGTGATTTTGAGCATTTCTTACAGGGATCATTCATTTGCATCTGAAGGCTGAGAACTTCTGGTGTAAAGCCTTTGGTGAATCATAATTCAGGGGCAGCAAGTGGAGAGTTTGGGAGCACAGAAAGATCAAATGAACCATATTTTAGCCCAAAGTGAAGGTGCAGGCCAAGGTTTTTTGTCCCTTCCACCACACTCTAAGCTTTTCTATATTCCAGCTTTCTTGAAAATATAATAAAACTGAGTTTGTTTCCCTCAGCTCCTCCTGACTGTGAGTTAGGACTGCTGGCTCCCTTGGTGTGAACCCAGCTGTGTCTCCACAAAGTTAAAGATGAGACCAGTCCGGAAACTAAGGCTGTCAAGTTCAATTTAAAGAAAGAGGATTTTTATTTAGTTTGGTTTCTTCAAATGCAAGCATCAGGAAGACAAGCCAATGTCATCTACCACATTATTGCTATTTTGTGTTAAGGGTTATAATCCTTACTGTAATACTGACACAGGCTGGCATCTGTTTTGTCTCAGCTTTAGTGATTGAAAATTACCCAAAGCCATCTTGCTTTTGGGACTGAGATAATGTGGGGGTGAGGGTTAGCCAAGAAGCCTGCTCAACATGAGGCTGTTGCCCCTGCTAAAATATCTCTGTGGGTGACTTGGATGTTGGTAAAGGAGATTGCATGTTGGTTTGGAGGAGAATTCTTTTGAGCATAGACAGTAATTTCATAATTAGCCCTTAAAATTACATGGTAGTGAAAACTCAGAAGCATTAAAGATCACTAACATTAAAGCATCTGTTTTCTATTTCAGCTGTTCTTGTCTGGATCCCACTTGCAGCCCCATAAAAAGGGCATGAAAAAGATAGTGTGCTTTGAATTAGTGCAAGGACGGGTGAGAATGGTAAAGATGATTAAAAGCAGCTACTAAACTGGCCATAGGCAGTGGCCATGGGATACTCTGAAAGGACAGGGAAATACTTTTGCACAGTCAGAAGCATGTGTGTGCTGAACAAGTAGATTCAGTCTTTGTTGTCTCTAATATTCAATGATATAAAGTTTATTTCAGGTAATATAATTTTCAAACATCTATTGACACAGCAGTGATATTTCCAGAGTACAGGACTTTCTATTTCTTACCATGGACTTTGTGAGTTCAGGTAAGACTTCAGTGAACAGAATTCACAATTTAAAAAAAGCCTGATGGATGTTTCCAATATGGTTCTCTACAGAGATTTTTCATTTTCTTTCTGGTGACAGCCTGTTGCTCAAAAAAAGACAGAAAATGATGTCACTAGAATCAACTGTTATACCAAATAATGGAAATTTAACATTGATTTCCCCCTATTGCCTGCACCTTGTTTTCCTTACTTAGAAGCTGGTAACTGTTTAGGGATAAATCCTTTGTTTTTTGCATTCCAGTTGCCCAAGTTGCATGTAGACAGCTGATTTAGGAACACACAAAAATCCTCTTTTCTGGCTGGGCATTCTAAACCAGCTCAATTCCCACCTATGAGGCCACTTAAGCTCAAACCATTCTAAAGTGTTTTCAGAGCTTGTCCACAGGAGTCTGAGCACGGTTACTGTGTCACTGAACAATCCCACCTTTCTGTTTGAGTAGGTGGAACCACATGGCTGAGTCAAGCTCCTGGTTATCATCCACCTGCCAAGAAATCTGTGTCCATCCAAGTTATGGCCTGAAGCTCTGTGGGCCTTGGTTTTGTCTCTGGTACTTGAGAAAAGGCTCCTTGTCTTACAGACGTGTGAAGTGCTTTCAGCCTCCTCACTGATGACTGGCTGACAAGTCACAGATCAAAAACATTCAGAAAAAAATCAATTTAGCCGTCTTTAACTTTGTGTTGTACAGAAGGAAGATACAACTTAATTGCTTTTCTGTAACAGTGGAGTTATTTTAAAAATTGTGTTGAAAAACATTTCCATTAGTGTTTGGTCTAAATAGTATTTATGGTATTTTCTATCTAATTTATTCTGCCTGTATGTATTTAATTTTTAAATGTCAGTTTGCCTTTCGATGAAATTAAGTGTAAGGTGATGACTAACATCACAGCTTTTCCCAACAGTTTACACATTTGCATATTCCTAGGGCCTTCATTCAAACAAAAAAAAATGCAGAAGGTATTCTGTATTCTTCCTACAGAAGGCAGGAAGAAATTATTTAAGGAAATGTTTAAGTGAAAGGCTCATAGTACCAGCAAATGTATTGTCTTCTGAATTGTAATTTTTCCTGTCAAATCCCTGTGAGTTTGTTGCTTTTGTTTGGGTTTTGTGCCTCTTAGGAGTGTCTGACAGAGACTTGAAAGCCCAGATCTGCCTGGGCTCTAAAGGCAGAACAGAGTCCTTTCCTTCCAGAGTGGATATAACTTGTGAAGAACCCAGGGCCATGAGATCCTGGTTCTGGAATCCCCAAGGGAGGAGGCAGTTTCTGGCGCTGAGGAGGATGCAGAAGAGCCTTTTCCTTGGGTGTGTAATTGCACACACACAGTGATCAGTCATGGCAGACACGGGGGTGAGAGCCAGCCATGGATGCCGAACCTCTGGCACACAGATCCCACCAGGGTTCGGGGCCAGCACTGGCCATGCCCGAGCCCAGCCAGCCAGCAGGAAGGAAAACCACCTGGCTGCTTTTGAACCCATTTTCCTCTCTTCTTTGGCCGTGGCTTGTGTCACTGAGCGTGTCCTCCGGCGCTCTGGTTTTGCTGTTGGGCCACAGAGCTGGTCAGCACCGAGAGGTGCAGCCAGGAGAGCAGGCTGACACAGGCTGCACCACGCTGCTGAGACCTGGCTGTGGTTAACACCTCGCTGAAAGAGCAGCGAGACCTAAAAATCATCTATCTTGTCACCTCAGTGCTTTCCTGCCACTCATCACTTTTTATGCCCAGAAATATTTTAAAGCTTTGAAATGTTAACGCTTATGGTTTAAGTATCTCTTGACAATACAACAGCAGAATTATGTGTTGTGCACTGCGGTTGAGCAAAGCTAGGCTGCTGGCATCTCCAGCCTAAATTTTTGTTGTTAAACACAGTATTCCTCAGTTCAGAGAGCTCTTATAACCCCCATCCTTTGGAGGAAGCTTTTTTGTTTCCTGAACTCCTCACTGTGCTGCCTGCTGAACCAGTGGCCAGCCACTGGGATGTTAATCTGAGTTTGTCTAAAGTGGGGTATTTTCTGTCTGCTGACAGCATCCAAATCTCCCAAATCCACTACCTCCTCTAATGCTGCTTTCAGGGAAGAGAGTAACAGATGTACCCCATCATTGCAGGGTGGTCTAGACTGTCATTGAGGTTTAGAAATAAAATGTATTAATAGTGAATGTTCATAACACCACCATTACTATTCGTGTTATTTATTCACAGCTGCTTTGATCCTCCTCTCTTCAGTCTTGGCTGCAGTGCAAGGGGCAGCATAAAACCTGGGATTTGAAGCCCTGTGGGGAGTGGGAAGTTCACTTCCCACAGTTGCTCATGTGGAGCAAACCCTGCACATGAGGGTGATTTCTGCTGGGAAAGGGGCAAGAGGAGGGAATGGGAAAAACCATTAAATATATTTGAAGCCAAGAGTGTCTTTTTGTTTAAACAAACTTTTGTACTTAAAAAGAAAAACAGGTTGAAAGAGGGGAGGGTACAGTGAAGGGAGTTGGAGGTGAGAATGTGAATTCAGCAGCACAGACATGCAGATCTGACAGTCCAGGGCGGGTGGAATTGCTGTGTCCAGTCTGGGAGTGGAGATTTCAGACTTAACCAGAGCCCTTCAGCTGCTGTGGCAATCCCTGATGGCTGCCTGGGAGAAAACCTGTGTGTTCTCATGCATCCCCTGCCTCCTGAGGACTGCACACATCCCTCTTTCCATGGCTGCTGGGGAGGGGTGATGTCTTAAAGCAGCTTGCAGATAGAAACTGTACCCCAGTTTCCCAGGGGTGGTAAGTGGGGGGAAAGCTCTGTCTGAATTCCTGGTATGAGAGGAAGCTTTATTCCAAGCAGACTTTTAAATTACATGTTCCCAGCATTTATCAGAACGTGCCCTGAGCCAAGTTATGATTCTTCTCAGATTTTTGTTCCCAGGGCCAACCCACCCTCAATGTTCATTAGCAAATAAAAGCACCACATGACCCACACACTTGGCTAGCAGCACCCCAGCCATCTTGTAAGCATTTGAAGTAATAGTACAACTTGCATACGTTTCCCAAGCAGGCTCAGTAATTTTATGTTTGGAGAGTTTGAGCCAACTGGTATTACTTCCAAGAGAAACACTGTGTGTTCACCCACTTCACCTTTAAAGCAAGAGAGAAGAAAAAGGTTTGTATGGCCTGTGTTTTGCCATCTCTCCCATGGGGCTGCTTGACTGCCCTCTTGACATTTCTTTTACAAAAGAAATAGTAGCTTTCAATATTTTTCTCCTTGAGTTTCCTTAAAAAAATATATTAAAAAGAAACCACTGAGGTGCTGGTCCCAGTGGAGGGAACTGAACCTTACTTGTTGATTGGCTTGTGTTGTTCATAGTTACTTTTTACAGACTCTTCTAGAAGTAGCCAAAATACTGCAAACTGGAAAAGAATGCAGTGGGAGACTCAGATGACTGCTGCAGTGACACACTTTGGTACCCTCAGGGAGGGAGAGGCTGTCCCCACCATCTTTTCATCCATTCCAACTTCAGATTTGTGGCAAAGCTGGGAGGAATGAAAGGGTTGCTGATGGGTTTGAAAAGGCTGAGGGAGAAGTGAATATGTTTGAAGCAGCCTCTGGGGATACTGATGAGTGAACATCTGGTAAAAATTAAGTATTACTTACTGCAATAAAAATAACCCCAAGAAAATGCAAGGTGGCTCACAGCCAAGGAGATGGCTGATGGTACAGTGGGTGTGATGATGCATTCTGCAAACTGCACAGAGGTTTCTCCTGCTGCATGCACCCCAAGCCTCACAATCCTGAATATAACACAGACAGTACCTACTGCCCTGTCTTGGGCTATCCCCAGCCCCATTTAAACCTCCCCTAGACCATCAGGCATCTGCTTTCTGAAGTCCTAACCAGTACTGTGAAGTGACCTGTGACTGTGACAGATGGTTCATAAACACATGCATTTTATTTAGGTGGTCAAATCGTGGTGTGTTTTAGGAAGCTGATCTACAGAGCAGGAATTTTTAGCAAATTGGGTCCCAGGTTGTGAAAAGGTCCAAAGAGAAATTTTAAAACTGGTGAAAGTGGCCATCAGGTATTGAAATAGCTTTCTTAAATACTGCATCCTCTGCTGGTGGGTCCATGGAGTGTCTGGCTTTCAGTTTTATGTCTGAGCTTTCCTGTTGTATCTCTTGTGTCTCACCTAAATATGTTTGAAATCAGGGCAAGTCTCTCTGTTTTACTGGACCTAAAGTAAGAATTCTGCTGACAATGCAGCAAAATTAATTGTAAGGTCTCCAGAAGGTTAGGGATCCAGAAGGTTTCTAAGGAACATCATACTTTTCTGTAGAGCTCAGTAAACTAATTTTAGTAAATTGACAGTGTTCTCTATTAAAACAGATTAGACAAATCATGTGTTCACTGCTGTCAAGTGTCAACAGTGGCTTGATTAATGCAAAGTAATGTTGTTTGACTGATTGTTTGTAGCTGTCCATAAGATTTTGAGTTTGAATGTGGGGTTGTAAATAATGAGTTTGGGAGCATTTTTCACTCCTGATGGTGGTCCAGAGCCAGATTTTGGAAAGAATCAAAGGCAAATGATTTGATTTGGATGTACTTTGTGAGGGAGAGAACATTCTGTTCCCGTGAGTGCTTTTCAGCAAGGGAACCTGCTTTGCCTGGTGTCTTTATAGTTGGCACATCATGTTCCAGCCCAGGGCTGATCCACCACCACTGCCCCTTGGCATAACCAGCTCAGGCTCTGCTCTGCCACCTGTCCAGAAGTGGGAATCTCAGGAAAGGTTGTAGATGATGAGAGCAATGGTTCATGTGAACAATTTTACATTTTGTCATACAGCAAGGATGCAGCACTTGGTCACTGATGCACCTGAGCTGACTTCTACAAACCTGCCTGGGTAATTATGTGAAATAGCATTTAATGCCTCAGATGTACGATGTGTTTGACAAATACGGGAAAAAGTATTTTCTCTGAAAAGTGTCTTTTATGTGCACTGTGTGTCAATCCCTATTTACTTCTAGTCTTTCTCACTTTCCAGCTTATCTCTGACCAATTTAAATAAATTGACCTTTGGGGTTTTTGAGGTAGAAAGGAATAAAGATGTGACTAAAATGTCATGAAAGCCACTGGGTTGACTCTAGGGATTTCTATACCATGTTATCTTTGCTTTTATCTAAAACTCTGTTCTGATGTGCTTTGATCTTCAAGGATTTTTAAAACATATTTTTCTATTATGTGCAAATGGCTACCAAATAGTTTAGAGATTCACAGCGTGTGTGCAGTGAAGGGCTCTCTCAAGACTGCTTTTGATATCTGAGTATATCTGTCCCAAAAAAATGATCCTTGAGCACCTAAATAAGCTTACTTTGTATGACAATATCTGAGTCTTACCAGTGTCTTTTGTCTCTGGGTGTTGAGGCTTTTTAAGGATTTGGTTTAATTTTCCTTGTTTTACAGATTGGGGGGGGGGGGGGGGGGAGGAATGGGAGTTGGGAAATACTTGTTTAGGAATGGGAGAGGGGAGAGAGAGAGAAAGAAGGGATAATTTTCATTTCCAAAAAGGCTGGGGAGTGGAGACACAAATAGCAGCTGCCTTGCCTGAACACCCAGTCTGGTACTCCATAGGACTGCATATGTTTTTTTCTCCTGGGCATGCGGGCTTACAGCTGATGAAATACATGATGTCTGGTGTTTGGTTTGCATGAACATTTATTTTTATTTTGTTAAGGTTTTTAATATCTCATGAAGACATGTTTATTGTGCCTTAAAATCTGATTTTTCCCTTGTGTGATTTTGAGGCTCTGGAGGACTTCTAGTATCTCAGTTGAAACCAAAGCCTGATCTTCCCGTTTGGCTCTGGCAGATGTTGTGGAGGATAAACAAAGAAAAATCTGTGGAGCTTTTCTGTTTATTTGTAGAGCAGTCTAATTTGTGTTCTGGTGGAACAGGAGTAGGGTGTAGGACTGCAGGAAGTGCAGCACAAGTGGTGCTGGAGGAAGGGTATCATCTTGTTCAGACTGCACATTTGGACTGTGCATCTGAATAGCTGAACGTTTTCATGTGCTTTGCTAATTTGTTGTGAAACAAGGCTGACTGATAGCAGCGTTCCAAAGAATCTGAACTGGAAATGGTCGTGCCGGTTACTCAGCACCTTTCAGTCACCACCAGCCATTAGTTTCCTTGGAGAATGTTGAGAGGAGCACTAATTAAATCAACAGGAATGGACAGGGAAAGGAGTAATAGATAAACAGCTGTTCAGAGATGAGATAAAAAAATCATTCATCAAGCAGGACACATATGCGGGGAGATCTATTAAATACTTGGATGGTGGCATCCAGGAGTGGACGCCGCCCTTCCACCAGGTCTTTCCAGCAGTCTCTGGAAGGGGACAGAGATCAGGGAAGTGAGCCCTGATCTTGGTGACCCTTCCATGCTAATGCCTTCCTTGGTGGCACCTCCTGAGAGCTGGCACAGCCTCGCAGCAGCAGCAGGAGCGTCTCTGCTGCCATCTGTGCTGCCTGCAGAGAGGCAAAGGTGCCAAACTCCAGCCAGGGCTCTGCTCGGGTGGGAGACAGCAGGGATGGAGCTCCTCCCTGCACACATTCCAGCGTGCTGCTCCCAAACCTGGTGCTGCCTGCTCCTCTTGGGTGTCTGGGTGATGAGGGGTGAAGATGGAGCCCAGAGCTCTGCAGCAGCAGAGTCTTGGGTCCCTTGGTTAATTTTTAGAGTCCAGCAGAGCAGGGAGATCAAACAGTGAGGGGCAAAGAAGAGTTGTGATAGAGTGAGGAGAGTTACAGCCCTGATCTGTTCTTCTTTTGCCCCTCTTCACCTGCTAGCAGTTGGCTCTGTTTTTCCCAGGTGCACTGCTGAGAGCTGCTACAAACTGCAATCAAACTTTATCTTGCCAAATGCAAGTTAAAATGTCACAATGTACCTCAAATCCTCTTATAAAACTACAGACTTCTAAGGTACACTCCCCCAGTATTTTCTCCTCTTTATTCTTTCTTCTCCTATGATTCATGAAGTGACCGTGTGCTCCTGTGCATTAAAAAAAAAGCAAGCATTATGTTCATAATGCGTCAGATCACACACAGCTACGTTTTGCTGGCACGTTTGTACAAGCTCCCATTCTGCACATTGGAATATTTTCATGCTGGCTTCCAAAATTCATGAGCAAGGGCAGGCTAGGTTTTTGTGTTGGACAGAAATCAAAGGATCTGGAAATGTAGCCAGTGACTGTAGAATAAAAGCAATTACCACATGCAACAGTATGTAAATGTGTTTATTAGGAATGTGTATGTCCCTTGTTAGCGTGTATCTTAGTGCCACAGTGTCTTTCAGTGTGACAATGGTCTTGTGAAACATAATAGCACTGTTTTTCCCCTTTTGTAAAGCTTCATCCTAAATAACTTCCCCTTCAAATTAATTCTCTTGGCCCCCTTTCAGACATGCTATTATTTTCTTTTCTTACCAGCCATCTAGCGATGTGGTTGACCTTGGTTTTCATATCCTGCAGGCCAGATCTACTACTTCCTGAAAAATATTTGACCAAGGGGAAATGCAAGGCAGGACAGAGATTTCTGACATGTTCTGCTTTCTGTGCACAAGCTAGATGGTGATGAGGCAGGAGAAGCTTGTGGAACAACCTTAGAGGCAGTGGGGATGATCAGGAAATTATCTTTTGGAAGTCTGTCAATGCTGACTGTTTAAAAGCAAACAACCCCCACCCCCCAGGTAAACAGACATAAACAGGGTGGTGTGTATGGAGTGGGCAAGGGAGGTTTTGCTGTACCTGGGTGAGAAACAAGATTTGACAGCTGGTTAAAGGCGCAGGTGGTGCAGTGCAGGGTGCTCCGTGGAAACATTTTCTGAAGCACCGGCAGAGCTTTTGTTGTCGTCTTTACCTTGAACCACATCTGTGCAACATCTGTTGTTTTAAAAGCACATACCTGTCATTAGGTGTACATAATTAACTTAATTTCATTTGAAACTTTGTTTATTTTTTTTCTGTAATGAAGCACAGGCTTGTTTTCTCTTCTGTGGGGAAACTGTCTGGGAGTATACTTGCAGCAAGCAAGTCTATTCTAAAATGTAAGAGCAGCAAAGCTTTTGGCCTTGAAAAGAGGCTGAAGATTTCTGAAGAAAACACCTTCCACTTGATAACGTTTTGGCAGGAAAGAGTTCTTCATGTGTCTGATCCGAGCAAATTTCCCATTCATGTAGGAATACTTTAAAGGAAATTAAATAGATATCTGTCTCATGTTTGCTGCCAGAGCCTGTGCAAGGTGAGGGCAGCAGGTCAGCCTCTCTGTGCCTGTCTCTGGGTGCTCAGTGCTGAAGCACAAACGCAGCATGGTGTCTGGCAAGTCTGCCTCCTTTCCAACTTTGGAAGGCTGGAAACAGGACAGCAGTGAGCTCGAGCCAGGGTGGCTTTGGGAGAAAGGGGAAAGTAAATAACCAGTGCAGATGCAGCTCAGGATATAAAAACCCCTTCCTTCCTGTAAGCAGTGGTGCAGGGATGGGATGGCAGGTGAGTGGTGTTCACCCACTGGTGTCTTTCCCAGCAGCTGTCATAATGTTATTCTTTTCAACAGCCTCTTTTGTTTTTGTTAAGAAACTGTTGCAAACATTTCAGCCTTGATCCTGTGAGAAGGAATTAAAAGTTTTGGCAGCTGGAGTTCATCCACTGCTGCCTTCCCTCCCCCCAAAAACACTCCTTGGGGAGCTGTGACCATCGTCGCTGTCTGCAGCGTCCCCAGCACCGGGGTGGCTGCAGCTGAATGGCACCGGGATCAGTGGCAGTGGCAGTGCCCCGTGGTGAAGCAGCTGTAACAGGCTTCCCTGCTGTGTGTGAGGGAGCCCTTAATAAGAATTGAAAGCTCATTCTTGCTGTGGATACGGCTCAAAAGCCAGCAGGGGTTGTTGTGGGGTCTTGTGCGGGGGACATGCCATGGTGGGCACTGGGGAAGGGGAGTCACTGCTCCATTGCTGGTGTTTGAATGAGAGTGGATTGGTAGAAAGGACCAAAGGCTGGCTCCCACAGCTAGTTTTATCCAGCATTTGTGTCTGGTGGTGGGTGGAAGGCTGTGTTGCTCTGGTTAGCTTGGCTGGACACGCAGCAGGACTGGTGTGTTTGAAGTGTCAGGACTTGGCTGAGGCCAGGGGCCAGGGCAGGGCACCTCTCCTGGGTGGGTTCTGCCCAGCTCTGTCACATTTGGGCTGGGGAGGAGGCTGAGGGCTCAGCCTGAGCCGCCTGTGCCCATCAGCAGCAGTGCCCCAGGTCCCTGACCCTGCTGAATTTTGGCTGCCCAGCGCTCCTGCCCTTGCCTGAGGCCAGCCATGTCCTGGGCACCCAGGACAGTCCTGGCAGTGCCCAGCTCTGCCTCACCTGCCAGGGGAGCAGTGGGCAGCAAGGGGTGGGAGGTGAGTTGGAGCAGTGTCCGACATGGAATAAGGAGTTTGTGAGGAAAAACTGCCAGCGTTTTATTTAGGGATGACACTTGAGGCACGGCTGTGCCCCACAGCAGGAGGGAAGGAGGGGCAGCAGTGCTGGGAAATGAAGGCTTAAAGAGGTGGTGGGTGCAGGTGGAGGTGGGGATGTGAGGTGAAACACCGGCAGGTGCTGCTGAGAACATTGAACCAGGGGGCTTGTGGGTCCTAGCAGGGAAACAGCAGGGCTGTTTGTTTCGAAATTGGTGGGGTCCCATCTAGCTGTGGTGCCTCCTGGAAAAGGGAGCAGGTTTTAAACCATCTCTGCCATACTTGTGACAGCTGCCTGACAGCTGCTGGCCGCAGTTGATAGAAGGAAACCACAGAGATACTCAAGCCAGTGATACAATGTGGAAGAAAATAGAAGAGAGAAAAAAAATGTAGGCAGGAGAGGGAGGGGGGGTCTAGTTCCTGTTGGAGTGAGGCTGCTTCCACAGCAGTAAGTACCGGGAATGGATGCATATTTGTGGTACTTTGGGACTGTCAGGCTCAGGAGACCTTTTTTCTTTCCTTTTTTTTCCCTTCCAGTTAATTTCCCACAAAAGGTCATGGCCTGACATGGTCATGGCTGATTTGCAATCCCTGCCCAGCCTTTCTGTGCTCAGGGATCCTTCGGCATTCAGGACTGTTTGCTCAGGGCAATGATTTGACTCCAGTCCACTTGCCTGTTACTCAGACTGCTAAAAAACCTCCTCTGCACTTGCCCGAAGTTAGGCTGTGATTTTTCTAGCTCTCTGAGTGGTTTGCCTTCTCTCCTGATATAATTTAGACAGGGAACAGTAATCAATCAATCAGCATAGTAATTGCCTATTTAGCATTGGGGACAGTTGAGAGATTGCCTTGCATTTAACAAGTCCTCTCTGGTGGAGACAGAGCTCAGAGGTCAGCACCCTCTGACTCCAGGGATCTGCTCCCTAGGGAATATGTGCCTCTCCTTTGAGGAACACAGTGCAGGGAGAGGCAGTGCAGTTGAATTTGTAGTGCTTGCTGTACTGGTCTGGTGTCCTAGACAGGAATGGCAGCAGTGGGATTCTGAGAGATCTTCACTGACTGCTTGGCTAGAACATTATCATGGGACACATGTCCAGGAGGAATCATAGTGGGATCATGGGCACTTGGTTTCTTGGGTTATTTGGAGATTTCAAGGTGGTATTTGCTCATATTTGGCAAGGTAGCGTGGGGGGTGTGATCCAGCATTTCATTTGATGGGGAAGGTGTTGTGTGGACTTTCCCCCAAATATGTCTCTTAAGAGGAGGGCTTGTCCTTTGAAACAAAGGGAGAGGACAGCTTGCCTGTAGGATGTGTAGAAGTCAACAAGTAAGATGAGCAGACTATGAAGCTTATTCCAGGTAGTTGTGCTTCTGCTGATACTATTTTCCAAGTCATTGGCTTGACTTTATCAGGTAGCAAGACCCTAGTGGGTTTTGGTCAACCTACTTTTCTTGTCCATCTGCACAACATCTCCCTGCCTGGCAGATGTTTACAGCACTGTCCCAAAGTCCCTTTTCAAAAAGCAGTTATGCAGATAAATGGCAGTTCCTGCTTTGAAGTCAGTTCAAATCATTGGTCAGTGAACCACACATTTCTGCTGCTGTAAAACCTCTACTTCTGCTATTTACAATGTTAGAAACATGTTAGAAATGTACAGCTTTATCCCTTCCCCTCTCTTGCCTTGACAGCTGCTGTGTGGTGATCCCAGACTATTAACTTATCCTGCCATTTTTGGCAGGAGCCAGGCTGGTTGCATTCAGCAGCCACCAAAACCTCACACATTCTTCCAACCATTTGATCTCAGAAGTTCTCCCAACAAAAAGGTAATAATAAAACATTAAATCAACAAACACTCCTTCAGACCAGGACAGAAAAATAAAATAAATGGAAAAGTCAGTAAGCGGCATTAAAATGTAAAATCTGAGAGCACATAAACAGATTCTGGACAGAAAACATCAGTGGAGCTGAGCTCACAGAAATCTGAGCTCCAGTGCCGGTGCCTGCAGTTGATGGTGTCCAGTTAAACTGGGGGCACGGGAAGCAGTTCCCAGTCATACCGGTCCGAGCAGTTTTGTGTTTCTCCTTGCTGTACATGTGATGTGCTGTGCCAGCTGAGGGTTTCTGGCATGGCTGAGCTCTTCCACACTGGTGGAAGCTCTTTGGTTCCCTTCCCCTTCACCACTTCAGGGAATTGGCTGATCCTGGGGTGGCCGTGAGCTGTTTTGCGAAACCCGAGTATCAGTTGTGCCAGCATGAGATAATCTCCTCCCCCCATTTTCTTCCCCCCCCCCCTTTTTTTTATGTTAAATGAGGGTGTTAATTCCTTCTGCCATTCTCCATTTCTTGGTCTGAATGGATGTTGAAATCGTTGTACTGCCACAACTTGCAGCTGCGAGCACCCAGTGGCATGAGGCCGGGCATGGGGTGGGCAGAGGAGGGAAGGGAGGAGAGCATGACAGGAACTGCTGTAAGCCGCTGTTACTGCCAGACACATCACAGAACCACAGCCTAAGTGCTGCTGAAAGATTAAATAAATATTCAGCAGCAGAGATATGTCCATTGTGAATTAAATTGTGAAGAAAATAGTTAATTCAGATTTGGACATCCGGTAGGAGGGTGACTGTAGCTCGCTGCAGAATTCCTCTTAGCAATTGAATATTTTTCTGCTTATTGTTCAGAATTCCAGTGGAAGTTTGATATTTGGTTTCTGGAACCTGTTTAAAGAGAGTCTTTTGACTATTTAACACCTTAAAATAAAAATTCTCTCGCAGCCTATACAGAGGAAATAAGCACTTTTAAACTACTGTCATTAAAAAGCAGCTGTTGAGGGTTTTACAGTGGAGCTTTGCATGTGGTTATGATCACTGCAGAGTCCTTTCATGGGGATATGGGCTGTGCATCATTAGGGAGTGTACAGAAACGGGTTGTGCATCATTAGGGAGTGTACAGAAACCAAGACAAAATATGGCTGTAGAAATTGCACTGAAATGCTGCATCTAAACCAGCCAAGAGCAAAAAGGATAAATCTAATCATGTCCCTTTTCTGAAGACTCTTTAGAGCCCGGGGTTACATAAGAAATGAGTTGCCAGGTTTCCAGCCTTGCTGGCTCCTGGTCTCCTCAGCTCTTGTTCTCTCCTGCCCATCTCCAAAGGCTCTCCATGAGCAGCAGATTGCAGAGCAGGTGCTCTGTGGCTCTCGCTCTCTAGCAAGGCAAGGGAGTGCTTTTGCTTGTGTTTTGCAGTAAGAGTTCATCTGTGTTGTAATTTAAGTTGATTCGTTGTTCTCCAAGAAGGTTTAACACGCACCTCCCCTTCCCAAATCAAAAGCCCATCCTGTGTCTTTAGCCATCCAATTTTCACTCCTGTGAGGTGGTTGGCACCATGCAGTGTGGCAGTGTGAAGCCATGCTTTGCCAGAAGGCTGGCAGGTATTTTTAGCATAGCCTGTTTGGCAAGGAAAGGGACGTGTCCCTCTTTCCCCCTGCGAAAGGAAGCAGGACCGTGGTATGGCTGGATGGTGCTTTTAAAAGTCTTATTGGGGTAACTGGTTGCCTTCACCTCTTGTTTGTAAAGAAGTGTTTAATGCATGGGTGCTCCAATTTCCATAGCTGTCTTAGCTTTTGCCTTTCCCTGTCTGTCTCTCCCTATTTTTTCCTCTCTTTGTCTCAAATTAGCGCCACAATTAAAGTGTGAAGCCTGCTGGCAGCTCACTAGTAATTACTGTACAATGAAAGAGAGGAACATCTGTCAAAGCTAGGACAAGATAACAGCTGTAATTGATTGCCACATCATGGAGCTTGACCACCAGCAGATGGCTGGGGCCAGTTTTGGAAAACCAATAACAGCAGCAGTCCCAGGGATTTGGGGTGACTCTTCTGAGGTGACTGTCTGGGAGTTACACCTGTTCCAAAGCCGCCATGCAAGGCTCTATCCTTTTGATTCCTTTATTTGGGCCAGTTTTGGAAAACCACTAACAGCAGCGGTCCCAGGGATTCGATAACAGCAGTAGTCCCAGGGATTCGGGGTGACTGCCTGGGAGTTACACCTGTTCCAAAGACGCAAAGCTCCATCCTTTCGGTTCCTCTATTTGGTTTTCCTTGTTTATTTTGGCTCTCTGCTCACCTCGAGGCCCAGCCTGGAGCAGCCTGGCAGGGAGGCGCGGGGAAGAGCAAGCGAGCGCTGAGCCGCAAGCCATGGCTCCGTGGGAATTGGCAGCACTCGGCACTCCGCGGCTCAGGAGGTGCCTCCCGTCACTGCAACGCCTGAGAAAAAGCACAGGAGCAAGCTCAAATTCATTGCAAAACGTAGGCATCCCTTCTGAGGCGAGGTTTTAACAAGGAAATGAAGGGGGAAGCCATTTACTGCAGAGCATGGGGCTCCCTCAGCAGAACCAAATGCTGTGAGTGCTTGCCCTGAGGGCTTGGTCCCTGTGTTACATCCCCTCCAGTTCATTGCTCCTGCTCTCATCTCCCGTGTTGGGTCTTTACGGCAAAGTTGGCAGTGAAAGGTCTGAGTTAGTTCCAGCATCACGACTGGTAAAACCTGCAGACTCAGGCTATCCGAGGAGCTGTCATTGTTTCCACTCCAGTGCTGCCTCTCTGTTGGACTGCATTGTTTCCAGCATGTTTGTGGCACATTCTCTGTACACCAGAATTGTTGCTGAAGAGGTGGAGAATGAATAATCTGGAGAGAAGGGTCTAACTTTTATTACACATAATGTCATATACTTTGTGGTAGAAGTGAGATAAGGCCTCAGGAATTGGGTCTGTCCTTATTTTGTAGTTTTCCTCTTTTGATCACATACCAAATATAGAGGAAGCACAAGAGATTTTTCTTTTCCAAATTGTTGCTGAAGAGGTGGAGAATGAATAATCTGGAGAGAAGGGTCTAACTTTTATTACACATAATGTCATATACTTTGTGGTAGAAGTGAGATAAGGCCTCAGGAATTGGGTCTGTCCTTATTTTGTAGTTTTCCTCTTCTGGTCACATACGTATATAGAGGAAGCACAAGAGATTTTTCTTTTCCAATGTCTTCAAACCCAAAGGAGTGTGTGGCAAGGGGGGGGGGGGGGGAGGAATCTTCTCTCGTTTTCCATGAGAAAGCAGAATGCCTCAATGTAAATGAATTGCAGAGACTGGATGTGAATCCCAAACTGCAGAGAGCCTGAATAGCTGCTGCCATTCAGCTCTCCTGGTGTTCAGTGGTAGGGTTAATTGTTAAACAATTAGTGCTGCATTTCAAAGGCAATCAGACAAATTGGCTCAGGTATGGTGAGCAGTTTCACCTTGCACACCACCCTCCTCCCCTCCTTGCCGTGACTCAGTTGGATGGAGCTTCCTGGGTGATTGTGTAAAGCAGCAGCTTGTTTTAAACAGTGCAATCTGTCATTAATTCAGCTAATAAATCACAGCATAAGAACAAGAGTCTTGTGAGATTAACATCTACAATCAATTGGGAATTACAACATTGGCTTTCATAGGCAAAGCTGATCGTTAAGTCATGGAAAATTTATTACTTTGTGAATCTGCTTATAGAAAGTGTTGACTTGAAGCCTTTATAGATTGTACTTATTATTATCAGATATTCGCAGTTTTGATGAAAGGTTAAATAACTGTATTTGTGCTGGGGGTTTGAATTGCAAAAAGCAATGGGCAATTTTCTAAGGTAGACGGAAATTTTTGTGCAATGATCCTATTCAAGTATGCAGTTCTTGTGAATCACAATCCTCTTAGCATAACAATACCTGTGTTAAATGTCATAGGAGGCCAAAATCATCTTGTGGAGTGTTTCAACAAGTCTTCAAACTGTTTTTTGCTGGTGCAAAGTGAAGCGAGATGTATTATTTTTTCTTTATCTGCAATGGGAAAATTCTCTTAGAGCTGCAGCACCACCATTGTCAAGACTTTCATGCCCTCTAATAAGAAAAGGAAGTCTGTTGAAGTTTCCTATTAAGAAAACAGCAGATACCTACATAAAATAAAACAAAGTCCAAGGGACACAGGGTACAGTGAGTCCTGGATCTGTTGTGTTTGTTTAAGGGCTTTCTTCATCCCTAAAATTAAGCTTCTGCTTAAGTGAGAACATGAATTTTTCACCCTGAGTATCACCCTGTAATTTCTGTTCAGAATAACTAGAAGATAACTGTACAGCGTATGCACAATACCAGATTTTTTGTGATGTGCAGAACATGTAACCTTAAATTTAATTGAAAGTGTTACTGGATATTCCAGTGGCAGCTCACCCTGAATGAGACTGAACAGCTGAATCCTGGAGATAACTAAGAGAATTTCTGATATTTATTTGCCTATTTCTTTTATTAGCTGGATTTTTAACAGTTGCAGCATTTTTTTTTTTAATGTACAGATGTGATTCTGGTAACTGGTCACTTAGCACCTGCTCAGGTGTGTAGAAGTCATTTCCTACCTTATGGGGTAGGGTGTTTTTTGGGCTGGAGTGTGTGTGAAATGGTATCTGAAGGGTCCTAACCCAAGTGTTACTGGGTTATATATACATATATTTATATATATGTGTGTGTGTATATATATGTGTGTATGTATACACACACACATATTTATATATATGTATGTATATATACATATATATATGTCTGTATGTGTGTGTATATATATATTTGTATTTGTTTCCTCTTTCTGTGTACCCACCCTATTTTTTATCCCAGAAGAGCTCCATCTGAGGCTGGCAGCTGGCGAGAGGAGCAGAGGGGGCATGGGATGCTCGGGTTGAGGTGTGGATCTGGAGGCTGAGGCAGGAGAGGAGGTGATGTCAGCATCTGGGGCGCGTGCCAGCTCGGTGCCATTCATGCTGCGCTGGCAGCGGGCTCCAGAGAGTGCAAGAAAGTGGAGAAATGGAGGGGGAGGACACAGAATGCAGAGAAAACAGCTTTGAAAATAGAGAAGAGGAGAGGGCAAATGCAGGAATTAATAAATGAAGGCAGAGTATTTATGGTGTGTCGACTGGGTGCAGTACCAGCTGGGATTATGTGAAGCACTAATGGGGCTTCAGGAATGAATTCCCCATCCCTTCGCCCCTGTGCCTTGTTGGTGGCACCTCGGGGTTAGTGTCCTTTGCATTTATATGCATTCCAGAGCGGTGGAGACGGCAGCAGGCAGCACACTTGACATGGAGAGCCCCTTTGTGCTCCTGAGCAGCAGGTCAGCGAGTGAGCAGGGTTTGAATAAGCAGCCCTTGTGTCTTCATATGTCTCTCTGATCCCTCGAACAAAACCAGCATACGAAAGGCAGTAAGGCAATGTGAAGGCCTCCTAAATGTCACCATAATGTCAGCAGCACCGGGAGCAGAGCAGCCTCCGAAGAGCAGAAAGCTTTGTAATATTTATAGAAACAGAATTTGTTAAAAATACATTTGCCTGTTAGAGTTCAACCTTTTGGAGTCCTCACTCCTTTCAGCTCTGGGAGTGGGTGGTGAGTTGAGAGTCTCTGCCTGTGTTCCAGGCTGGGTTTAAGCTGATGCAGTCAGGCTGGGATCCTAGCAAATGCTGGAAATAGGAGAGTTTCGTAATACTGTGGACCAGGAACAGTTATGGTCCTTCTACCAAATGAGTTCAAAGTCTCTTAAAAATAAGCCTTTTCTACCTTTCTCTGTGTAAACACGAAGGGGCTCAGAACCAGTTTTGCATTTGCAAAACAAGGGTAAATGTGGTGCAAAGCAGATAGTGATTTTTTTTTTTCTCCTACCAGATAACTGAGTCACTGGCAAGGCATGAGATACCTGGCACCCCATCCCTGGAAACCCGTTTTGTCTCTTGGTAGCTGGACTGGGAGCTGGCTGCTGAGAACAAGGCAGACCTGTCTGCTTGTTTTTGCAGAGCCTGCTGCCTTTAACTGCACTACCGTCATGGTTTGTCTTGTCACCATGATCACAGGCATGTAATGCTTTTACAGCAGAACAAAGTGGACCTGGAAAACAACCAGGAAATGGAGCAAGAGAATGCTGTGAAATTACCCTGGATAAACCTGTCTCTTGCCCCATGTTGTGCAGAAATGCCAGTGATGGCTCTGCTGTTCCACACTGCTTGTCACACAGCCGTGGGGGCTGGCAGCAGGCAGGCACTGTCCGTGACCCAAATGGTCAGCAGAGCTTTCCTCCCAATCCCCAGCCCTTTGGCACAACTGGGAGATCTGGTCCATGTGTTGGGGGCAGCAACTTCTGTTGTTGGCATTGTTAAGAGCATCAGGCTGAACCCTCAGCCGCCTGAAGTGACAGGCACCTGTGCAACGTAAAAATTACTTTCTTTGGCAAGGCAGAATTGCTGATCCTCATGTAGGCAATTTTAAATTTTTTTTTTCCTTGCTCTTGCTTTCTTGCACTGGGGCTATTCCCCTCCAAGCTTAGGGGAAAACCTCTTCAGCTGGTCAGTCAGCACCCCATCCAGAACGGTTAAAAGACAAATTACTGTTGTGAATCCCTTTCCTTTCCCTCCCCTTTCCCCCATTCCAGCTCTTAGTTGCTTACATTCCTGATGTGTCTGGCGAGCAGGAGTGTGGAAGATGCATCGATTCTTGATTCCCAGCTTAGTGCTCCTGGTCTTGCTGCTCCCATTTATCTGACCTTTGTTACAGTGAGGTGGAAAAAATATCTGTAATCCTACCAAGCTGATGATGTCTGGGTTGAGCACGCAGCTGTCGTGTTTTAGAGCACAGTCTAAGGCTAAATAGGATGTATTCCATTGGGGGAGCAGGAAATCATTCTTTTGTTCTATGTGTTTGATATTGTGTGACATTTCCTGGTACCAGATTTGCTACTGTGCTGCCCGCCTCTCACTGATGTCTGCTGCTGTGTAGCAGTGTGCTGGGGGAGCAGAGCACTCACTGCCCCTTGTTGCTCCAACCATATGTTTTGCAAAGGCATTTTCTCCCTCCCTCCCACCCTTCTGAGCAGCAAAGGCCCAACAGAACATGTACCAGCTCCTGCTGGGTTTCCCTTCCCTGCACATTAAAGTCATTGACAAGCACACCACTTTAATATTGTGGATGAAAACCAGCAGAGCTCAGGTGCAGAACCAAACTCTGGGATGGGGCAGCTGGCCCAAGGTGTGACCACAGGAGCCATCCTGGGCCCTGGTGGCATCTGCTGTTGTTTGTGGGTTTGCACAGACACGTCCTGGCTGCCCTGCCACCCCCTCTGCTCTCCCTGGAACTCCACACGGTGAGTGGAGCTTCCTTGTACTCGCTGGGAATGGATGGAGAAGTGCTGCTTGCTGGATTAATAGTGTTTCTCAGCAGTTAGTGGGTGCTTTGATTACAGTGTGTCTTTTTTAATGACCACTTGACTGCAGGTGGTGAAGGATGGCTTTAAAAGGTCCTTTCAAAATTACTTTCAGACTCCACAAAGAAATATAAAATTGTACCTTTTCCCCTTCCAGCAGAGCTCTAGCAGAGCTGTTCGTTGCTTCTGGCATATGGAACTACGTGCACCTTTTTGATTTGTCTCTCTTATCAGTCTCTTCTTGTACGTTTTTTTTCCCTGTGGGCAACTAAATTGCTTTGGAGGGAGGAGGAAGATTAGCAAAAGGAGTGTTTATCCATCTTAATTAGTGCTCTGTTGACAGAAATTATTTTGAGTATTTGCTGCACAGTAGTTACTGTTCATGTAATTTATTTTTTTTTTTAGCTTGAATTTACATGCTTTTTTTCTTGGACCAAGTTATTGATGGGACTTAGTGAAGCTGGCTACTGATTCCCCTTTTCCACCAGACCCTTGGTGACTTTTTTGGTTAGTCATTTGCCCTCCATTGCCCTGCAGGGTTGCTACAGGCTGTACTTACAGTACAGACCGTGGTGGTTCAGACCAGGAGAGCTGAGCTCTGGCAGTAAGCTGGGCTCATCTGTTTTTGGAGCTCCACCAAGAGAGGTTTGGACCTGCAGCCCTGGATTATGACCCACAGGGTGACTGTACCCAGGGGTGGCTGCAGGGAGGGCTTGGAGAAGGAAGGTGTCAGGACATGACTGCAGAGCTCAACAAGGAGCCACTTTGTGTCACGGCCTCCACTCTGTGTGTTGTCAGCAGGTAGGAAAGAAATGATGGGCAGAAGGACTTGAATGCTGAGCACAGCACTCCTTGTGTTCACTGGCTGCTTTTGGAAGCTTGCACTGCCACTTTCATTAATCCTCTAATACATGTGAGAAGTTTTGTAGCAAAAGCTCAGCTATTCCCTGGCTTGGAGAGGAAGTGAAGTATCTAATAGGGCTTGAAGGGATTTGTGGATTTGGCTGGCTCTTGTATCCTGTAAAAAACCAACCGAGCTCCTCTAGCCCATATCCTTCTGGAATAGGCACTCAGAAAGGGCTGTGGGTTCTGCAGGGGACTGACAATTCATTTCTGCAAGAGCAGTATGTGTTGAGGTGTGGGATGCATTGATTTCCAGTGGTGAGCATGCTGTTGCTCATAAATATCTCCCTTTACATGCTAGAGATGGCATTTAGTGGAAGATTCTCTGTAAAAGCCCTTTTGGTGGCATCCTAGTGGTGTACAACTATGCACCAAAAAAAAGAGAAAATTCCTAATGTGATGTGGTGTAGTATGCAAAGAGGTAAATTTTCTCCACACTCCTGGAGAAAAGGTGTCCATGTAGTGTCATCCTGGATCTAAGTTGTCCTGGTCACTAGTGGCTGGTTTAATTTCACAGATTAATTTTTCTAACTCAAAAATAATACATGGCTATGGAGATAGAAATTTGCCTTCACTAATGTTTGCACAGTGCCTTGGAGTCCTTAAGTGGAGGATGCTGTAAGGGATGGTCTTTAGGCTTTGTGGTATTGCATTAACAACTTCCAATGACAATCCCTGCCTGTCCTCTCCCATCTCCCTGCTCTTTGCCTTGGATTTTTAAAGAAACATGGCAGGACCATTTCACTTTTGAACAGAACTTTTCAAATCCAGTGCGAAAAACCGCCAGCCTCTGTGGTTTACTGACTCCTTGGGTGATGTCCCTTTAAAGCAGCAGCTGCTGCCAAGGTCTGGACGCCGTGGTCACTAAATCATTTAGAGCTGTGCTGTAGCTGAGGGCTTCCAGCTTCGCCTTTTGTTACTGTCACACAGTGGGAGCTGGAGGAGCGCCAGGGCTGCGGGCGCCCATTGTGCAGGAAAGGCGCACATCTGCAGGAGAAGACGAAAACTGGATGTCAGCTGCCTGAGCAAAACTTCTCAAAAGTGGTGTCGTAAGGCCCTGAAAGGGGGGCTGGCAGGGCTTTTTCTCTTCTTCTCGGCGCAGCCAGGCTGTTCTGGCGTGTTTTGAATCCTGATCTGTCTCTGTGTTTTTAAGCTCTACCTTTCATTTTGGTGGAGGGGACGGTGGTGGTAAGAGAGAAGCGTGGCCAGAATCTTTATAACTGTAATAGACTGCGACAAAAGGGCTATTCACTTCTTGATGAACCAGGGATTTACGTGCATTAGTCCCTGCTCTGTACAGAGAGGGGACGACTGCCCGATGAAAGGAGAAAATTCCTCTATTCTCTGCACCCCTTCTGTCACCCCCCACACCAAGTCAGTCAGTGGTGTCTGACAGGGCTGTTCAGTAATCAGGAATCTGCAAACTCTCTGCTGGGGGGAAGTGTTTCTGCACTTTGCTTTCTTGAACATTCACACAGAGCAGCAGAAGCTCCTTTATTTATTTTAGCTTTCTATTAATTTTAATTTTCAGTCCAAATGTTTGCAAACATAAATTAAGTAGGGATGGGTTTACATCACAGCCAAGATAGTTGTTAAATGAAATTTGTGTATAATGTATATATATAGTACAGAAACAGCATGCTTGTCTCATTAGTGCAGTCAGAAGTAATTGCTCTGAGTCTGAACATTTATGTTGTAGCAAAGCCCACAAGATTTAAAAAAGGTCCATGCTGCTGGATGCTGTATGAACTTCTGCAGCAGAGTGGAGTAAGCAAAAGCTTTAAGACCTCCTTCACATTTCCAAGCAAGGCTGGGTTTTTTTCCTTGAGTCGAGGGAATTACTTTTTCTTACAATGTATTTCTCTACCCATCCCACCTCCTTGTAAGTCCTCTGGGTACTCCTCTGAGTCAGGCTCCTCTGTGTTGTGAGGGACTGAAGCCATGCTCTGCCCTTCAGGGAGAGGATGGAGCTCCCACTGACCACAGGGTGTCCAAAGCTGTCTCAGGGCAGCGTGGTTATGGTGGGAACTGACGGTGGGGCTTGGCCTGCTGCAGAGTTCTGTGGGGATCTCTGTGCCTTGAGATCCTGATCAACACTGGAAATAGCTGAAGTATCTGATGAAAAACATCTTGAACAGTGGGGAGGCTGAATTTGCCGTGCTGCAGGGTACTCAGAGCGTCTGTTGACTGGGAAGGATTATTCCAAACAGCAACGTATGTGTGTGGCATGTGGTGTAATGCAGAGGAAAACACCAGCTCCTGTGGCATCCAGCCCTTCCTGTCTGCTGGTGCTGAAGAGCTGTGACCCTTGGCATGTGCTGCAGTCCCTTTGCGCCTGCACAAGTCTGGCAGGGGACGATAGGAAGGAGAAGTGCGGCTTTCCTTTAAAAACAAAGCGGAGGACAGGAAGGAACAGCTGCTCTGTAAGCAGCTGGCTACTGATGCAAGTGTATTTTCCATTAAGACACAACTGGGAACGATGTACCAGCACTAAGGGAAGATCTGATGCTGTAGTTTATGTGCATGTTTTGGGGCTGGAAAAGTGTCCTTATCCTGTCTCCATAGCACTCTACTTTGGGAGCTCCTTCATTCAGGCTCCTGCATGCTGCCGAAATATGACTGTATTTCCAGGGACAGACTCACCTTCTCAATTCCTTCTGAAAACACATTCTCTGAACCATCTCCTTGGGCAGGCATAGAAAGAACCACATTTTGTTTCTTCTTTTAAGGTTGAAGCGTGACGCTGTGCTACAGTTCATGAAGTCAAAGCTGTGAATCCCCATTCCCTGGGTTTTTCTACTAGCTGTCTTTGGCTCTGGGATAATATGCCAGGAAAACTCTCTGGATTTATGAAGCCACAGCCTGGCTGGATTATGCTAGCAGTATATTTGGAAATGCAATTGGTCTCTTGAAACCAAAAATAACAGCGCGCTATTTTTCATAGGTCTCTCATACTGCTGATACAGCTAATGATTAGAGAAGATTTGGAAAGAGTTATAGCAAATCATAAAAATAAATCTGAACTGAGGTCATAATTCAAGTGGAACCTTTGATAAGTCTAGGAATGTCATGTTTTCCTGATTAGAGGTCAGTCAGCCTGTGTACTTTCTATAGTCAGTTAATTTTGCACAGCCTGTGTGTTGTGCCCTGTATCCCGTAAAACCGAGCTGAATCTTTCTTTTTCAAGGGATTAAATTTTGTAGCACTCTGCCAGTCTACTTTTATAGTTACTGACAGCTGTAGTTGAGTTTTGAAAGGTGGATTAGTCCTCCTCACTTGTCTCTGTCCCCCAGCTGAGCTCACCTGCAGCACAGATGGACGTGGCTGTGTTGGGTATTGGCAGAAACATTGCAGGAGCACTGGGGAATCCATCCAGCACAGCAGGCTGTAGTTGGGATGAATTTTGGTTGCAGACACGCTCCTGTGGTGCCTAAAACGCCAGTCAGAAATCTGCTAGGGGAATGAGAAGGCTGATACACAAATTTGGGATAGGAGAGTCTACAGAGGAGTTTGGTTTCTAAAAAAAACAGACAAGTTTTGATCTTGAGGATCATCCTGCTACCAGCAATGGGTCTGAATAGGCAGGGTTGGAAGCAGGAGCCCCCATGAATTAGTGCTGTGCTTCTCTTTGGAATTGCTGGCCATGGGGGGTGTGGGATGTGCGTGTTGGTGGTTAAAGGTGTGAAGGCCTGTAGCTGATACTGGCAGCCAGGGTCTTGAGATTATGCAAATGGCCAATGCATTATTAGTGAAGCAGTGTTCAATTTTTAATGTAGTACATGGAAGCTTAGTGATATTACTGCCATTATTTAATTAGAAAGTTGTCTGGGCAACAATTGCAAACCTACTTTGAATTTTTGCATGTTAATAACTGCTTTGTACGAAGTTGGGAGTGCCCGGTTTTAATAACATCACATGTGTAAATACTGTTGTCTTCAGATTGCTGAGACCTTTCAGCAATACTGAGGGGAGGGAAACAGTCTGTATACAAATGTTTAAACTTCATTCTGACCTTGTAAATCCCGTTTCCTCCCCAAGTGCAAATCTGGTGCAATGCAAACAGCAGTGCTTCAAAAATAACCCTAATTAGCAATTAGCTGCAATAAATCAAGCTTGGATGGGTGTGCTCAGTGCTGTTGAATTTGATACTATATTATGGCACAAGTTGTGTAATAGGCATTTAACTGTTTTAGCTTGTAACACTGCTTTTCTCACATTAAGTAAAATATCTAAATGTCATGTGAATTTCAGCAGCAATGTAGTGGATCATATATACACTTCTGGTATAGTGCAGATTTGCTTTCTGCATAAGGATAACAGATAATCTTAAATAACTACATGCTGCTGAGGTATTGATGCCTTTATTCAATATTAATAAATATAAAGATTCAGCCATTCTGGTTTCCTTCTGAACTGTGTCAGGTTTAAATGTAATGATTTCTGATAGCAGCCAGAAAAAGCCAGACATGAGAGGGATCTGGGGGCTAATTGGGCTTGTAAAAAGGCAAATGGTATTTTGATGATATTCTAACCAGAGTGATGAGAAGTGCGTTTTTATGGCCTGGGATACATGAATTTTCTGAGATCCTTTAGAAGTAACTGGGAACTATTCAGCATTTTCTAACATGTCCCGTGCTGTTGGTGTGTGCTGGAGAAGGAATTCTTCTCTGAAAACAAGAATCAGTGCTGGGAGTGTCAGGTGTGGGGAGATGGCCGCAGTCAGCAGAGCAAGCACTGAAATACCTCTTCAGGAAAAGATTTTAAAAAATGCTTTTTTTGTTTTCTTCTGGCTGGTGTGGACGTTTATTGCATGGCTGAGTTCTGGTTTACTCTGAATTTGACTTTGGAGCTTTGTGTTGCTGTTAGATTTTGCTAATACAGATTTGGATTTTGGGGGACTTTGCTGTAGGTTTTTACAGACTGAAAAGTCAGTATAATCTCTAAATAGTAAATACCAATGAATGTATTTTTCAAAGCATCTATATAAACAAAACTTTACATTTTGCATACATCCATTTTGCACGCTATTTGTTTTGCTTGATCCTTCTTTAAGCTAGGTAGATTTTGCTGTTAGGCCTCTGGGTCAGGTGCTGAGATTAGGAGCCTTTTCCATCGATTCCCAATCCCACAGATCAGTTAAAAGATCACATTGACTGGATTTGTCTTTATTTAAATTTGCCACAATGTGAGCAGTGTGGCCTGGTGTTACATTCAGGGCTTCTAAAGTGGCATAATTCATATTCTAACTTGGTCAGACAGTTTACCTTCTTTCAGCTAAAAAACGTCTATTATATTATTGTACAGGAAAAAAAATTATATTAGTGTCTCTCATACCTCAGTCTCTATGAAAGAGAATGTAATTATTGGTACTAATTTAGGTGGTGGATCCCTAAATTATCACCAGCTATGTTCTCAGTGTACTTTGCTTAATTCCTTTCTTGATTTTTATCTGTGCCTTACAGAATTGCAGTGCTGGTCTTAGAGGTCACCCCCCTTCAGGTTCTGGAAGGGATGGTGCCTTGCTGAAGTTGTGTCCAGGCAGGAATGGTACTGTTGTGTTGAAGGGGCAGAGAAAAGCAGGTGCCTGAGGTCTGTTTTTGTTTGAAGTTGCAAGAACTCTTGGTAACTGTGTTCTACTGGGTGAGGAAAAGCACTGCCCTGTGTGTGATTGAGTGACAAAAGTGACATTTTCTTCTTGTGATTGAATGAGCTTTGGGGGAATAGGAAAAAAAATAGAGGTGCATTTGCAAGAAAATCTAATTTGAAAATTTCTCATTCTGCATGTACAGGAGTGAAGGGTCCCTTTTGGGGTGAAATTAGAAATCAGAATAACTCAGGGTGATGATTTAAACTGTGTGTGTATGGCTTTTAATCTGAAATAAGTGTTTCCTCTTGGTCTGTTTCTGAATCTCCTGTTCTTATCATACCTTATTGTTTCTGCTGAGCTTCCCTGGGTGTCCTCACTGTGCTGAGGTCTGTTGTGGCCTTGGGGACACGGTGCAGGAGGTGTCTGTGGCACTGACCCCCAGCCCTGCCCACTCTCAGGGCATCAGAGTTGTGCCTCTGTGGGCTCTTACACTCTCTTGGAATCTTCCACATATTATAGGATAGGTTGGACTGAATTCCTAAATTTTATTCTCTGCAGTAACTGAGTTTTAGGATTTACACCAAAGGAGGAGGAGTGTTTTCTTTCCCTACAGGTTTTCAATGTGCTGTTGACGTGCTTTGAATTTCTATGCAGAGACATTCTCAGTGTATTTTGAAGACAGGTAGTTTAATTTTGTACAGTGCTTTAAAGGATGCTGGCTCTTATTCAACTAAGAAGTGAAATCCTTTAACAACTCCAATCTTAACCTGAAATTTGTGTTGTCTTCCCCATAATCTTACTCCACTCAAAACTGACTGGGTGTCATGTAGTAGCAAAGATGCTGATAGTGTTGTCAGCACCAGCTGTCCCTCTTTGCTGCCGTTTCTTGTACTGAATTATTTACTGCTGGGATTTATGCTGTGTATATAGTGTAAAAGTTTTATCGCAGCAATTGTGCATGTAAACTAGTACTGGGTACAGAGATGGTCTCCAAAGTGTTAGAGGAATGCTGAAGGGAAGGACTTCACTTTAATTGGTTTTATCTGTGGCTCCAGATTTATTAATTCTTCTCTTTATCTGTAGCTTTATAAATAGTCATTCTCCATAATTTGACACATTATATGGCTCAGTAATTATGTTCTAATTATGGAATCCCTTAACTGCAAGGTATAGTTCCACAAAAGGTTTGGGTCTTTTATTAACTATAGGCACATTTCCATGGGATCTTTTTTCAAAGGAATGTGAGGGTTCCCAATATTGGAAACCTTTAGATTCGTATTGTGATTCTTATTTTCAGGCAGTGAGACAGGAGTGAGTAATGAAGAGAAGAATGAAAAGATTGAAGGGTAGCTGTCAGCCAAAAGTCTTGGGTTAGTCCTTCAGTGCAGCCAGCAAGAACCACAGCACTTAAACTTTAGCTGAACTGAAAGGGAGGAGGGTGCCTGACTCATAAACTTACAGCCTGACACATTGAAATGTAAGATGATTTAAGTAGTTTAATGTACCTGTGACTAGTGTCTTTTTTGATGACTTCTCTGGATATCTCTAATTCAAGAAAGCACTAAAATTCATCCATTAGTGGCTGTTACGATAGTTCAGGACTTCTCCAAAGTGAAAGTCAGCAGATGACGTTTTTTAAATGAAAAAAAAATCCAATTTGTTAAAGGCTTAAATGTAGTGAGCTGGGAGTATCCCTGGAGCACAGTCACCCCTGCTGCTGGGTGGAGTGTCTGCAGTGCTTTTGTTGTAGCTTTGGAGCCCATTGTTCACTGATGCTCTCCTGGGCAAAGGCCTCACATTGTCCAACTAAATGTGCTCAGTTAGCGCTGCCTCTCTTATATTTGTACAGATTATTTCCTGTAATCTGTTGGTTTAATGTCCATCTAGGTGACAATCTCTTTGTCCTTGCCCTGGGCACTTGTCTGGCCAGCCTGAGAGTGCTTGAAGACAACAGCACTGTGCAGTCAGGCCAGAGGTGCCTGCGGGGTTAGGTCACTTCTAAGGAGTTTGAAAATATTAGCAAATGTACAAACCAGCAGCGTTATGTGCTTTGCCAAAGCAAGCATTTGTTAGTTGCCAGCTATTCCCTGCTGTATTAGAAATCTTCAGGGAAGAAATGCCTGCCCTCCTCAAAAAGGGCTGAATTACCTGATATTATAAAATATAATATATTGCAGGGCTTAATACACTTCTAAAGTATTTTTTCTAAAGATGTGTCCTGATTTTATTGTAATGTAACATCTTGGATCTATCAAGACCTGGAATTGTTATGAGATGCTGGACACATTCCCAACCGTGTAATTTGATGCTGTTTTGTTTGACAAACAAGAATATGTAGCTTGCAGTTGCCACGGTGTGAGTGGTAAGTGATAAATCACAGGTGTGGTGTTTAGCTGGGGACTGCTGGATTGTTTCCAGTAATATTCAGAATATGTGGAGGTGGTGGTGCAAAGCAGACTTTCAAATCTGGTTTTTGGGGCTATGAGAGTTGGTGGGGGCAGGAGGGAAAGAGCAGAGGAAAACCCTTGATGCCATTCCTGTATGTGTGCATAGAGGTTGGAAAGCCAGCTACATCTTTTCACCTTTATGGGAGTTACTTTTTTGTTACAAAATGTATAAATACCGCTTTTTGTTTAGCTGTTTATATAAATTTCTAACAAGTGCACTGCCTTTAATTTTAGAGAGGGATGAAGGAAGTTTGTTTTCTTGTGCTTGAGCCTAAGAATTGCACTGCCTTCATTTTTAGAGAGGAATCAGGGAGTTTTTTTTCCTTCTACTTGAGCCATGCTAAATGGGCATCAAAAATAGCTTCAGAAGGTGCTTAGGACAAGGTGAAGGCAGGTATATACACAGCCTTGTGTGTGCCTGCACAAACTCAGGGTATTGCCCAAGTATGTTTGTCAGGGTAATCTTTTAAAAAGAATGGTGGGAGGATTTATTTATCCAGTAATCTTCAGCCAGAGGCACTCAGAGATTGCTGTCCCATCCTCCTTACATAAAGGTCCATAAAGAATAGGAGACCATGGGTAATAAATATCCTTCTGTACTGGAGGAGTTCCAGTTCAGAGGTGGACTGTCCTTTAGTTGCCAAAATTGATGTGGAGACCCCTTTATCCAGTCTGGGTTTGATGGTAGATATTATTTCTGTCTAAAATTCTGAGGAGGGGGTGTCCTGAGGAAGAGTCTGTTATTGCCTTCCTCGTTAACAGAAATTGTGTTTCACTACCAGTGGGCAGAATTTGGCTCTTTGGAGACATCCTATTAAATGCTTTAGGGAATAGGTCGTACATGATGTGTTCATTTCCTTAGTATAATTCCCTATCACCAATGCCATTAAATGCACCATTACCAGCCATCTTATGTAAATGATTTTTCCAGTCTTTTCTCTTAGCTCAGAATACCCTTTTGGAGGGCTCTTGATTAGTTGAACTCAATTTGCTCAAAGGTTAGCATGTTAAATTGGTATTTGGTTTTCATTAACCTGTGGAGTAATATCTTGTCATTAGGAAAGGCCTTTTGCAGGGTTTCCATCATCATTCATTTCTTGTAGGCAAGTGCTTTGCCTTTTCTGTCCAATTCACTCTGTAAAGGATGCAGCTGTAAAAAAGCAGCTTTTGTATCACACCAGAAAAAATTCTGTGGTGGCATGTTGACCCAGAAGTGTTGTGTGCAGTGGGCTTAGTTAGCAAGAGTAGCTGTTTGATTGTGGAATTTTTCTTAGTTAGTCTTCAATTAGGTTTTATTGAGGTGTTATTGTTAGGATTTCTTAAGAGTATTTATTGTTTTGCCGACTGAGTGACAGTCGAGTGATCAAAAATTAACAGCACAAAGAAATAACTCTGGGGAAACAGGTGACTTTCTGCAGTGGCAGACTTTCAAGAGGCACAGATTAGAAAATCCAAAATATGCTGCTAAGGAAGGTTTGGCTTGTTTTTTGTTTCCTAAATAATGATAGCTTGCCTGTATATCTGCATGAAGGGATGTAAAGGCAGGGTCTAAACATATGGTTGCAGTAGATTTCTGAATAATGCTTGGGCTATCTATTACCCTGTAATTGCTGCCTATCAAGGCTGTGCTGCATTAATATGACTGATCATCCGAGGTGGTTCAGGCATCTCCTGCTCCTCTTCTGCCCAATGCCTCATTCTGAAGTGCAGTCATGTTCCTTCCTCCTGCATCTCTCTCTCGCTCGTACCAAATTGATAAAAGCAGCATATTTGAACATAAATAAAATTAATGGAGCAATAAAACAAAAGAAATTGTATTCTACTAAATCCTCTCTGTTTGCTTTGCTTAAAAAAACAATTTGTTATTCCAGGGATAAAGGGAAGCAGCACATGACAAGCTCTGAATAAAGTGAGTTTCTTTTGTGCTTTCCATCTCAAAAGAGGGAAGCATCCATACAAATGGTTGCTGTAAAAAAGCAAACCCAGCAATTAATCTTTGGTGCCTAAGACCAACAGTAGAATATGGAGTGTGATTTTCTTCCAATGCTGAACAAAAGTCAGAATTGGAGAGGAAAGATGGCAAGTTCCTGTCCTCATGGAAAATGGGAGTGATTTTTGTTTTGTAGGCTAAAGTTTCATCCTGCTCATTATTTATTTCCTTTATCAACTCACCAGTTCTGCAGAAATGGTTTGAGTTTTGCACCACAAAAAAAAAATAAAAAATTAAAAATATTACTGCTTGTAGACAGATGTGTAACTTTGAGCAAGTCCCCCCCATTTATTAATTTTATTAGTAATTTCACAATTGTGACGTGTGCTTCTGGAGTTGCAGCAGAAATCACAGTGTAGCTGAAATGCTGCAGGTTGGTGGCATCTCTTAGAGCAAACTGGTGACCACAGTGAATTCATATGGCACCTCTAAGATGTGGTTACGCTGTGGTAACTCTGTTCTCTCTGCCTGCAGAGACGTCAGTGAACTCGGGTAGAAGGAGGGAATGTAGATTTTTCCTAAGAGGAAGGAGCAGCTGTCCCCCAGGAGAAGGCTCAGCTGGGTCATCCCATGCTCACCCACCTCTGAGTAGGCTCCAGGCTGGTCCTGGCAGTGCTCAGTGGGAGGAATTGAGACCTGTGCACTTCAGGTTTTTACCAGGTTAAGCAGGAGTTTGAATGCTTTAAGAGTTTGAATTTTCTGTGCAAAGCTTTGCTGCATTAAGAATTACAGAAACAACAAAAACAACAAAAAAAAACCCTGTAAAAAACAGAGTCACTTTTAATTTACAAAAAAAATTGAAGAACAGAAACAACCCAATTTATTATGTTTCATTGAACAGAGATTTAGAAAATCCCATAGTGATTTATTTAGCAAATTTTTCTAGCATCTTGGTTTGTTGATTTTTTTAAAGTTAAATTACACAAGTTTGTTATTACACATGAAGAATAGCAAAGTAAAGTAGAATCTGATTTTAAAGTGTGAGTTTCCTGGGGAGTGTTGCTTTAGCAAACGAATCACCTTTTGTTTTTGAGGTGTCACAGTATTGCGATCACATGGGTTGTGAATGATGTATACTAGAAGTCTGTTTATAAACAAAACTAGGTTGGTTTTAAGTGGGAAAAAAATACTGCTGACGCTTGTGACCTAATGTAGGCAAAGGTTTAAGGCATCTGTTCCAGCTTTTACTTTCTAATCTCGCTTGTAATTGCTTGTTCTGCATTTGCCCTTTCACTCCTAGGAGAGGTTTCACTTTTCCCCTGCCAGGAGCAGCAGAAGCTGCAGGGTTTGCCTTGTGTGTGGCACAGTGCAGTCCCAGCCTTCCTGCTGAGCCTGGGGAAGCAGCTGGTTCCCAGCTCAGCTGCAGGAGCACCAGAGATGATGAGGATGCTGCCCAGAATCCCCAAACCTGTGCTGATGAAGAGCTTGGAGCTCTGACTTGTTCCCCTCTGCAAGGAGCTCTGAGTTTGCTCAGCTGTAATCAGTTTGAAGCACGGTGTCATAAAGTAATCGTGCTTGGCTTAGAGGAATTGCCTGGGATTGTTTCAGGCCAAACTGTCAAGAGGGAAGAGTGGAGCAGCAGCTTATTGAATCTAAAGCCTGAGCTCACCTTTGATACGTCTGCATTCCAGTTTAAAGAGCCCTTAAAATCGCTTTATTCCGTGCCTCTCAGCAGCGCTGTGTGGGCAAATACATTCTTTCAGAGCGTTTGCTCAGGGCTGTAAATAGGTGCTTTTTATGAATAAAGTGTTTTCCTGGGTTGTGTGGCTCTGTCCAGTGTGGGGCTGGCTGCTCCAGGAGCCCAAACAGCACAGACTGCATGGGAGTCTCCAGGGAGGGGCGAGGGGAAATGGCAACTGGAAAATAATTTGCAGAGCAGACACTCTGTGTCAGTTTTTCCTGTTGCCATGCTCCAAATTTTCTGGGGTTTTGGGTGTGTTTTGGTTGTTTTGTTTCATTTTTTTTTTCTTTTTAATGTGTTCTTTTGAGATCACAGAGCTTCCTGTGGCTGAGCACTCAGGCTAGGTCAGCAAAAAGAAAATCAGCAGCTAACTATTAGACCAAATGGTATTAATTTGTGTTTAGATGAATCTGTCTCACCTGTTCAGCAGGGAAGGCATCCTTGGTTCCCAATGGGAAGAGGGCCTTTCCTGCTGCTTCCCCACCAAGCTCAGGTGCTGCAGCCCTTTGGGGAGCACTGGGCAAATAATGCTGATCCTGTTGTGTGGGATTCCTCTGATTGCCCCCTGAGCTGTGGGAAATGGGATTCATTGCTGGTAGTGGGAGCTGGCAGCAAGCGGAGGGCGCAGGGCACAGGCAGAGGCAAGACTAGAGAGTTTAGAGTGCAGATTGTGATCTGCTTTTGTGATTGTGCTTAGAACAAAGGGCTTGTCACTCTTCAGCTTCTCTTGGAAGGAGGCACACCAGCTCTCCTCTGCTTCTATTGGTTTTATTCCCCTTTAATTCATTTTTGGAAAGGCAGAATAAAAACTAACTTAAGGGCAGTCAGGAAAATGAAGCCAAACAGTTGCAGGCTTAAGCTTTCAGCAGCAACAGCTGGCACAGGCACATCTCCTGGCAAGTGACATCTTGACTCGGAAAAGCACATGCCACTTCTGGTTGGGGTTGTGTCAGGATCCTGGGACAAATTCTAGAGTTTTGAACCCTGCAGAAGTTCTCCTGATGCCAGAGCTGAGGTGGGCAGGATCATGTTGGAACAGCTCTATTTCTTTCCCCCAGGGTACTGTTTTCATCTCTGTCCTATCCCTGAAAGGGAGAAAACTGATTTATTTCCCTCCCTACTCAGTGCTCAGCAATGTAAGTTTTAGTAGCATATTCCAGTACATTATACCAGACTGAGACTTGCCAAAACTGCATCCACCAGACTTGATTGAAAATTGGAATTGAAAATGTTGTAAAACCTGATCATTTGTGTTTAAGACTTCCCTGGTTTGCATAGCTCTTTCATCCTCCTAAAACTGGTCTCTCAACCATCACACCTTTCCAAGCCTTCCAGATCAGAGCTTCCCTCCCCCAAAGTGCTGGAGTTTGTTCCTCCCAGGCAGCACTGGGGATGCGTTTCTTCCCTGCATGTCTGGAAGGAACATCTGAGCCTTTTGGGTCTAGAATTTGTGGATAATTATCAAGGGTCCGTGAGAGCCAGCTGAAAATCCCAAGTTTGTGTGTGCTGTAGAGCAGTGGATGGATGTGAAAATTCTGTAGGTGTCCACTGGCAAGAGGCCACACTTTGCAAAGACTGTAAATCGTCACTTTTTATTAATTGATAAGGCCCTATATTTTTTTTTTTCAAGATTTCTGGGCAGAAGTGAAGGAATGTGAAATATGCTGAGTTAGGAATTTAATAACCCCTTGCCCTCACATGTGCACTCTGCTGCGGATTGAAACTGATCCCACAGTGCTATTTGTATTTTATATGTGTTCGTTTCTTTTATTCTTTTTATGTTGACCAAAAGAAAATCTTTCATGGGAGTACAGCGAATTTATTTTAAATGATGTATTATTTACACAGTGGTAATGGCTTCTTTGTAAAGATGTCTTTTGAAACTTTTTAGCATGCATATTATCATTTAAATTCACACACAGAGACTATTTAAAATGTGTATTACACTGTACATGTGTATTTAGAGGCTTGTGTATATTATTTTATCCTAATGGGTAATCCATCTTTTCACTGTGTATTTAGGGACACTTAAATCCATGGATTATTCAGCAGTTGAGCATGCACATTAGCTTTGCAAGCTGAAATTCAGATGAAATGTTACTGTGTTTAAAAAGAAAAACACACCCAAAAAATGAGGAGTGAACTAGCTTTCCTTGGACTGCTCATGGGGAGGGGGGCCCTCTAAGAGTCAGTCCATGTATATTTTGTACCAAAAGGTATTGCCTTTATGTCAGAAAAAAAAAAAAAGAAAAAAAAAAAAAAACCAAACCCCCAAAACCCCTTCCCATTAAAAAGTACGGCTCTTACTCCTCTCCTGTCTTGTATTTGCATTCCCTTTGACTTCCAGACAAACAGCGAGGAACACTTTTAATTTAAGAAAAAAAATTTCTCTTGATTTTTGGCAGTAGCTCTGCCTGCTAAAGCAGAGTAGTGTTTTCTTTGTCAAACCTGCTTTCATTTGAAGTAGGGGCAATTGGCAGTTTTGGAAAACTCTTCTTTATGAAGACTTAATTTTCAGGCTACATCCTGGTCATTTCTTGGATGGAGAAATACCACTGACAAGCTCAGTTCTGGTCTCATTTTGCATGTGTGTTTTCACTGAGGCCATGAAAAAACTGGTGAAAGCTGGCTTGCTTTTTTCTTTCCTTTTTCTTTTTTTTCCAACAGCCTGCAAACCCAGAACTGCTGACACTTGGTGGAAAGCTTTACTGTCTAGAAGAAATAAAAATTCTGCTTTTCTCTCCATTTTGCTTGTTTATTTCCATGAGTGCTGACCTGAAAACAGGATCTTCCTGGATAACTTGTCAGCTTTTGGGCAGTCTTGAACCACAGATAGCCATCAGTGCTGCTTCTTCTTCAAGGAACACAGAGGAGCAGCGAGCTGAGAACTTGTGCACATTTGAAAAAGCAAATCTTGGGATTTGGGGTGGATCAGGCTGATGAAACAGGAATGTCCAGACTCTGGTGAGGTTCCTTCCCTTGCTCAGTGATGCCTGGCACGGAGCAGCAGCGTGTCCTCGGGACAGTCTCCCACCTGAGGAGCTGCCTGCTCTGGCTTTCAGCGGTTTGGGCTTTTTTAAAGGATGTTAATCCACGAAAAACCATGACAGCTGCGGATGGATTCGGGACTGGAGAGGTGGCTGTAATCCACTGGGTTTTTTTTTCTTGAAAGAACTGTGATTATTTGTGCTCTGAAGTCCCTTGAGAAGTTGTGTGGATGTCCCAAAGCAGCTGAAGGAGGTGGGATGTAGAAGCTCCCTGTGTTCTGTGTGGCAGCAGACAGTTTGTGAGCTGTGTGCAGGTGCACAGGAGCATCTCAGCAGCCTTGGACAGCAGCCTGTGAGCATGCCTGCAACCCTGCTGAAATCAACTCTTTGATATGCAAAAAAGGATTGGGCTCAGCCATCCGAGACGAGGCAGCTCAGGCAGAGAAAGCACAAGCGTGTCCCGAAGAATGAGCCACTTGTACCTACTGGAGTCAAGCAGGCAGATGTCTTTCTGCTCTCTTGTACCCCACAAATACGGTGTTTGCTGCTGTTTAAGCAGCTATGCAAGCCAGTTGCTGGGGGTAGCTTTTCATCAAATGGCACAAAACTGATAATCAGCACAGTTTATTTCAAGGTGGAGGAGGGCATGCAGCAGAAAAAAAAGCCAAGCAGTAGCTTTTACTAAGTCTACAGATGTTGGACATGACCTCAGCCAAAGTTTGTATTAGCCCCCTGGGGAATTGCAGTTGTTGCTATCTGAAACAGTGGAACTTGGGTCTGTGACTTCCCCCCCCCTTATTTTTCTTCCCTTTCTCCCCTGGAATATTATTTTTATTATCTTCCTGACTATGCAGTTTTCCAGTACTTGGGTGCATGCAGAGTTTCTCTTGGTGACAGCAGAAGGACTGCTATCATAAAAATATTTTTCAGCTCCAGGCTGGTACCATTAGTCTCCTGTGAAGCATGGATAGAGCAGCCCAGACCATCAGTCCTGCTGGTAAGAGCAAATGCCATTCCCTGGGAGTCTCTTTTGCTGGAAGTGGCTGAGCTTGGTGAAGGGAACACCCAAACTAAAAGTCACCGTTCTGCTCTTTTGATTTTTGACATAAACACTGTAATTAACTTTTGATCACCATCAATTTTCATGTGCCTAATTCCATGGAAATGTTAATGTAGGAAAGGCACAGATATTTATCAGCTCTCAACCAAGTAATGGAGGGGTGTCTGTTCTGCCAAGAGCTTCAGGTTTTTGATACCAGTGTATTATTTACCATTTCCCCAAATATTCCATAAAGCAGTGGTGAGTGAAGAGACTGCAATACCAAAGCATTAAAGTGTGAAGCTTTTGACTGTCTTTAATGGGTCATTTTGAAGGCTTTTTCTAAACCTCAGCTGTTCTAAATTAAGTGCTGTTAGGTAGATGTTAGAGAATTTGCCTTCTGCTTGAAGAGAGGGGAATTTTTCCACCCCCACTTCTCAGCCTACTATTACTGCTACAAGAGGCTTGTCATCCTACACTTCTTAAGGAAGCCAGATTTTTGGCTTGGGTTCAAACATATGTTTCTCTGCTGCTGCCTTGTGTGCTCTCTGATCTGCCATTGGAAACCAGTTTCAACTGATGCTTTTCCCCAAATTTCCTCCCCCCACTCCTGAAATGTTGCAAGCATCTATGAAGTACGACTGGTGGATTGACAAGGAAATTCATGTCTCCTCAGAAGACTGAACTTTATTATTCTATGGCCACTTTATAGATTTTTCAGTCTGTTTAAAATAAGTATTGAAAAAAATCTATAGCACTGTTATCCCAGACATCAGGAACCTGTACTAAAAGAGAGAGGGACTCTATTTATTAATAGCAGTATTGTTAGTATTGTTTAAATATTTAATGGAGAAATTATAGACTGTTCATTGGCTGCAGTGCAGGAGTTTCAAGGACCTGAATTCCCATGTTAGCAATTTGTCGGGGTCTGTGGTGCTTTCTAGTCTGTGTGAATGTGACCTGCATGTAAATGAAAGCAGCTGGTGGAGGCACGAAGCGCAAAGCATGGTGTTCAAACACATAAAGGCTGGCTGCTCCCGTGGGCAGGCAGTGTCCTGGGACCTTTGCCTTCTCAGCTTTTGGGAGTTTTAATAACCAGTCTGGGGGAGTAGCTAAAGCAGCAGATGCTTTGTCCTGTGAATTTGTAACCGGGCCATCCTCAGATGGTTTCCGCCTTTAATGAAGTGTCAGTGAAAGGGTGCTCAGTGAGGTTACTGGATGTATGATTTTATAAAGTACTTCTATATGGAGCAAAAAATGTAAAGAAAAGCCCCAGATTTGGGCCATGGCTATGAAAGAGGAGGCTTAAACTCTGGGAACTCCTGTGCCAACTGAGGCAAAAGGAAAGAGTAGTTAGTGCTTTGTGTTTACCCAGTTAGGAAGTGCTGGAGGACTTAGCTGCTTAATTGTGTGAAGTAAGGGTTTATTATTAGGTTTGTGCAGTCCCTTGTTTTGGGTTTGTAACAGGTAAGTTCAAATACTACCTTAAAGAAGTAAAAATACCTCTGCAAATCCCAATTCTCTATGGGTTGTTTTTCTTTCCCAGATTACCAACTTTCAGAATCTGTCTCCATGCAAGTCCTGCCTCTGTAAATAAACCTGCTGCTTCTGCCTTCCCAATCAATTCCTGCACTCCAGGATCCTGCTGGGGTCCTGCTGCTGCCCGTGGGTCTCAGGTGTGGGGCAGGGCTTGGCCAAGCTGGCACTTGGCTGCCAGCCCTGCAAGCCTGGCCCTCTGCAGGGAGGGTTTGTGTTCTTGATCCCAGTGGGGATAAACTCCCCCAGCTCTGTGGGCTCTGCACCTCAGTAATTACACAGGATTTGATCCACTGAGCTCATGGTGACTCTGCTGAGCCATTTCTCACCCTCAGTTTCTCTAGTCCTGAATCTGCACCTTTAAGGAGGAAGCAGAAGTCAAACAAAAGCATAAATTCAGGCAAGAGTGAGTTAAAACTCAGCAGGTTTCTATCTAGAAGTTCTCTCGAGTTTGTGGGCTTCAGAGAGGTGTTGGGTCGCCTCTGGCAGCTTCTAGTGGGTTTGTTGCAGCAATCAGAAGAACATACCCCTCCTGCTCCAGCATGTGTTTGCCAGTCTGCAGAGCTCCCTGCCTTACCTGTTCTGGGCATCACCTCTCTGTTCCTGCCTGCAGGCTTCCAGCAGCTGCATCACAGCTTCATCCCCCTGTTACAGCTCAAACAGCAGGAAACTTCTGCCAAAAAGAGACATTTTCATGTATTTATTTACTCAAGGTTAAGGTTTCCAAGAAGGCTTGTAAAAATGCAATAATGGATGTAGGCACATGGATGCATTTTCATAAAGGCTTCAGAAAGACTTTTTTTAGTAGATGTTGAGTGACAGCTGTGTGTTGTGTTTGGAAGTTTTTGAGAAATGCTGGAAGAAAATATTTAGATCAGGTTTGGTTTTCTGGAGGTTTATTTGTTTTTTTCAACAGGGTTTGTATGGTTTGTATTTGTCGATTCACAAGGTTTGTTCATTAAGTGATACTTTTTCCACAGTATTTGAAATTCTCACAACAGAGGGAGAAAATCTTCAGTTAGCCCTTTAGCCTTCCATTCAAGTAAACAATAGTGGGCATAGCCAAAAATCTTGCTAACAGGCAAAAGCCTGTTTTTACTGCTGCTGAGACAAACAATGTTAATTATATCAGAGAATCAAGAGTGTGCTTTTACTCAAAATCTCTGTTTGAGAGCTCTCAGCCTGTGACTGGAGGTGTTGCTGCAAATACAGTCCTGCAGTTAAAGGGATTTCACTTACTCTCTTTTGACCATCACCTTCCCAAAGTGAAGGGTCACCACCTGACCCTTCTTTTTATCCTGTTTTGGCTGTGGTTCTCTGTGGTTGTAGGGGTGTGTGTATGTGCTTTGTGTGCTTTGATTTAAAGGAGGATTTTTAAGAGGAATAATGATAAATATTTTCCAAATGATGTCAAGATCTGATACATTTTTCATCAGCCTGACATTTCAGGATAGAAACAGGATGGAAACATCGTGCTTCAATAGGATCATCACAATGATCTATGTAATGTTATCCTTGCCCTGAAATGCCTCGTGTGCCAGATGATGCACTTGCATGCTTAGATAAATTTTCCAAAACCTTAAATTTTCCTGTTTTGAAGGAAAAGTAGTAACAAATTGATTGGAAAGAACAACAGAAAGAAACACCCATTAAAAAATTCCATGGTGTCTCGGTCCCAGGAGTGAGTGTGGGCAGGGCCTTGGCAGCCTTTTTCTTTGGCAGCACCTTCCCACAAGTGTCCTGGGGCAATGGCCTGTCAGGGTTCCAGCGGCTGCAGCAGCTCTGGCAGGGTCCCTGCTCACAGTGCAGGGAGGGAGGTGAGCAACTTTCAGCTCCTCAGCACTAAGGAGACATGGTTGTTACTGAGGGAAGCTCTTGGGGTTTCATTCGTGCCTTGGGTTTCAAATTGAGGACTAACTTAAGTGTAGCTTCCAAAAAGTTGAAAGGCTTTGTGGTTGGAAATGTAGATCAGTAGGAAAATGGAAATTACTTGTTCAGGAACCAAAGCTCTTCACTCTGACAAACCCTTGTCTTTTTGTTCCATTGACCCTCTCCAAGACTAAATACTAATGTTTCTTCCAAGTGCTCCTCCTGCCTTGACCTTTCTGCCTATGCTGATGAAACACTGTCCAGGTCCTTCTCATCTCTTGGTGGCTTCAAGCCTCTCACTGCTGACCTCTCACAGATTTTATACCTTTCCTTTATCTGCTCTGCCTGCACAGTTGTTCAAGATGCAATTTAGACATAATCTCTCAGGCTCATCTCTGGCTGTGCCATCCCTGTTGTTGCTGCATTAGGTTAAAATGAGGAAGGGGACCAACTTCAGAATTGGTGAGTAGTGGACAAGAGGTTTGTCCTAGAAAAGTCTGTGTGCTTGCTGAGTGGGGAGATCCCAGCCAAATCACTTATTTATTCATTCTTCTGTTCCCCAGCCTGCCTTGGCTGCAGGTGTTCTGATATCAAAAAGGCTGGTTACTCTACTGGTGGCAGTACATGTTTGCTTTATCTTTAACCTGACAAGCCATTTGTGCTCCAGGGCATGTGTAAGAAGAATTAAATGCAAACAGTCAGAGTCCTCTGCAGGTTAGAGACAAGAAAGATAGTGCAAAGGGATTAAGGATTAAAGGGAGAACAGCCATAAGCAGGATATAAGGTTCATTTATGCACTTGGCTCCAACTAGATAAATATTTATGAGCAAGGGGAATGGATGGTTGTAAGAATTTCTGGCGTTTGCATAAGCAGGGCAAATATAAAATTCTTGAAGATTTTGGCACTGTTGATGTTCAGAGATTATTTTCCTAGCAGTTTGAAGGAGTTAGGAGCACAGATCCCATTTAAAGCCCTCATTAGCTAGATATTTATGGCCACTCAATTCTCTTCAAAAGGTTGAAAAAAAATTGTATTTCTTGGTTGAGCTGTACTTGATCTGCTTTTGATACTCTTTTCACTTGCTTCTCTTCAGAGAAAGGTTTTTATTCATTGGTTTTCCCTATGCTAGGTAGGTAATGCACTACTCTTGCCATACAGTATAATTTTCAATTTATTGGGCAGATTTCAGTTTATTGTGGAACTACACAATAAAGTGGTATGAGGTGAGAGGGACTCTTTACCTGGTTTTTTTTGTGCTTTTTTTTTTCTCGTTTTGAAATGAATGACCAATGGAAAGACATTGAGAGGAGTGGGAAGTCTGTTGGCAATGGAAATGAAAGGAAGAGTCTTTGAAAATGAAATGATGATGCTAGGCCAAATTCCAGCAAAGTTTCAGGGAGACACTTGCAGGGAAATGAGGCTCGTTAATTGTTTGCCTTGAAGTATTAAATGATTAAGAGAGAATGCTTGCCCTTGATGAATTGATGCTTTGGCTACTTGACTGGCAGCACTCATTTGCTCCATCTCAAGGGTCTGGGTTGGGTTTAACCTGCCAACTTTTGCTAGGCAAGATAAAGGCTTCACTGGCATGGCTAAAAACATTGGCAAGCATTGAGAAAGTTCATTTATATAATTTTTGTGATAATTCTTATGAATATATTCAGAACCTCATTTTGCAGAGATGAGTCAAATCATAATTGCAGGAATGTTCAAACAAAAACTTTGCATGGGGAAGACATGGTAGTTGTGGTACTTTCAGAGCTGTTACTGCAGCTAAAGGAGCAGACCAGGAGGAGCTTTGCCTGGTGTGATTGCAGACTCACTTCAAGAAGTCCTTGTGGTTGTTCCTGCCAGGCAGAATAAGGGGCTTGTCAGCTCTAGTGACACAAAAGCCACTGAAAAATGACATGGCCAAATTTGCCGAGTACTTTCCTTGGTGGGCAGAACATGAGGACAAATCCCTGGTGAGGTCGCAGCTGCTTGCAGAGCTGTGTGGGACTGACAGGAGGGAGCTGTCAGCTTCTCCTGGGCTGGATGTCGTAGGAAAGCTCCCAGTCCCTGCCTGCCCAGGCTCCCTGCCCTGCTCCAGGCTGTTCCTGCCAAGTACAAGGAGAAGCAGCACCCTCTTTCAACCCTGGCATGTGCTCAGTGCTGGGAATAAGGTGCTATTCGGGCTCTCAATGCTGTATAATATGCAGTGTTGCCCATGAAACTGCCATTTTACATTGATTTCCTACACCTCTGCATGAATTTATCATTAACAGCTTTATCATGCTGTTCTTATGAGAAATTCCAGATTGTTGCCCCTGGGAAGTTTATCCAGGGCTATCTTTACAGCTCTTTGGGAAGTGGGAAGAGGACTCTAAGCATGGATTTAATTTCTTTAGATGAGGGGATTTAGAGGCACCTGTTCTGCAGCTAATCTTAGGTTTTCTTTGCACTTAAATTTAATTCTATGCCTTTTATTCTCATCCTGAGTCCAGAATCTCAGCACTGACAAGGACCAGAAAGTCCTAACCTCACTATTTTGCAGGTGAAGTTGCTTTTGTTTTCATTGGTGTTACTGATTCATTAAAGGACAAACCTCAGAAAGACAAAGGATGTGCCTCTCTCCTGGCTCATCCCTCCCTTTGTGTGCAGGTGAGCCTTCACAGCAGACCAGAAATCCTTTAAAAGTGTGTCACTAATGTGGAAATTAGGCATCTTTGTGGCAAATGTTTCATATTTTTCCTTGCACTGGCTTTTTAGCAGCATTTAAAGTATGTAGTTTGCAGATCTTAGATTTGAAGTGGCTCAAGATCAGGGTGATTTGAGAAATTAAGGTATGTATGGTTTTATGCCATCAGGAGCACTTCTTAAAGAATAGAATTGGCTTTGATTGAGAGCAAGCAGTGATGCAAGAGACAAATGATAGAACTTGGCATTGACTTCTGCACTGTGCAGGCGTGTGGTGCTGCTGGGAGGACAGCAGTGGTGGGTCCTGCTGTCAGGAGGATGAATTTTGTGTTTTAGGCCCAGAGGATTCAGCTGTGTATATTTAGATATTATTTAGATTCATTCCTTGCATCCCTTTTCTCATGCTTGCTGGTCTGTCAGGGACTTATCTCCAGCAGGGCTTGTAGAAACATGATGTTGGCTGTGGTTGTGGCTTTTCAAAGAGACTGCAGAGCAGCAGAAGGACTTTGCAATTACGGTATTTTGATACAGAGAAATCTATTTTAAGCACAGAATGGGGATGTGAAGTCTGGTTGGTGGCAGGTGGAGGTACTGGCTGGTTTCCTGATACATTGCTTTGTGGAGATGAGGGAGGAGGGGAGTGCGTTTCATCACTCACCATCTAGTCTGGATGACCTCCTGTTCCAGTTCTCTAGGATTTAGAAGAAACTGTGCAATAACCCCATAAAATAACTTGTAATGTTATGGATCAGCAAGCTCAAATACCTCCTTTTCTTGAAGTGGGGCTGCAGAGCGTGGTTGTCCTGTGCAGCTGCCGTGGGTGGGTGAGGCTGGGAGCTCACGGTGGAGCTGCCTGAGCTCTGGGACTGCTCGTGCTGTGCAAGGGATGGGGCACATCTTGCACAGCCTCCTGCTCCTCTGGAGAGCCTTGTTCTTGTTGCTCTGAAATCTTCTCCCATTTCAGATACTCTAATTCTATCATGGTGGGTTTAGGGGACGCCACTGAGGGAGCTCGGGGGGGACCAGCTGCTCTGTGCTTCAGAGGCACAGCCCTGGTTTCTCTAATCTCAGAAGGTCACCCTACATAACCCTGAGGAGTTTGTTTTGGGAGCAAACCCTTCCTCTGCTGGGTGTGCTGCACCCGTGGCAGGTTTGTGACACCCCCAAACGTGCAGCTCTGCTCTCCAGAGGGACACTGTAGGTAGATGAGTGTGGACTCTTGGACACTGAACAACCTTTAAGCTATTTACATGGTAGTTGGGAGCTCTGGTTTTCTCCGAGATCTGAAAGCCCCTGGTGCTTGGTTCAATATATTTTGAAGTTGAGGGGTTTTGTCCCAGCATTATTATTTGTTAATGCAGATACTGAACAGAAGCAGCATGAGGGCTGCATTCCAAACTGTCCCACTGGAAGGTTTCAAAACCAGGCAGACAAAAGCAGTCTCCAGAAGGTATGTTTGTACTAGGTTCTTAGCATAGCACTATTTAACTTCTTTTAATCAGTGACCTGGAGCAGAAAAAATAAAACCATTACTCATAAAGCTCTCAGATAACACGCAGATTAGGTGGAGTGCAAGATAAGGCAGGGCCTGAGCGACTGGGATCGCTCTGTGAACAGTGTGTTCTGATGCAATAAAATGCCATACTCCAGAGACAAAATGAGGGCCCTTCTGGTATAATGAGGAGATGGAGGAGGGATAGCTGTCTCCTGGGAAATGGCTAGCCTGAAAGAGGCTGGCCTGTCAAGGCAGATAACCATCTGAACTGGAGTTTTCCCAGCCTAGCTGTGCCCAAGGTTGAATATGCAGACAGGGAAGTACTGAGCTGAGTAGGTCCAAGGTGGTTATAGCCCTGCGTTTGGCATTGACACAAGTGTAACCTGAATTCTGTATTCCACCCTGATGCTTGCAGTTCAAGAACATTGGTTAAAATTGGAGAAACTTCAAGAGAAGTGTTGTGAGGAGTGTTAAAGATTCAGAAAATCTCTTTGGCAGGGAAGGACTCCAGGAGCTCTGTCTGTTTTACTGTAGGAGGGCAAGGGGTGACATGGCTACAATTTATAACAGCCTGTGCAGGGCAGAGAAATTTGATAATAGAGAGCTCTTCTGTCTGGCAGTCAAAACTGTAAGGAGATCCAGTGGCTGGAAGGCTCTAACACTGATACTTTTAGACAAGAGATAAGCTGCAAAATTTTACTGGGGTGAATAATTAATGACTGTAGCAGTTTACCAAGGGTTGTGATGACTCCATCCCTAGATATCTCTGAACAGAACCTTTCTAAACAAGAGGCTGTGTTTGAGTCTGGGATTCATTCAGATAAGTTGGGTGGCCTGTGTTGCAGCAGTGTGCCTGAAGTTTTGAGGGAATAGATTTTTCTCTTACAAGAGTCTGGGAATTAATTTACACCTGAGAAGACAAAGCTGCTGCCCAGGTATGTGAGTTTTAAGGGCTCTCTGTGCACTTAGCATTTTTGTATGTTGTTCTCAAAGATCTTGAACAGTTTCAACTTGCAGATGCTGCTGCAGCTCTTGCTAAGAAAATTGCGTTTTTGACGTTAGTTGTACACCAGAGAGAAGCGGATCTCTTTCCCTGTCATGCTTCTGTTTCTCAAGATTCAAACCATTGGGGAAGCAGTGTTTGCTGTTTTTTCCCTGATACTGCAGTTGTGTTTTGTAAACTGATGAATGCTTGGTTGGAGCTTTTGAAATGGGAAATGGGGACACCTGGCACCTTTGATGCATTGGTCCCTTTTGTTTGCAATGAGGAGGGTTTGCACTGAACTACACTGATGTTTGTGCTGAAGAGTTACCACAATTTTTACTTTTGACCTCGCTGTAGAGGCTCCTGCCTGCCTTCCTCCCTGTCCAGGATTTTGGGGGAATATATTAACAACTGACATTGATGATGTCAAGGAAACATTGTAATATAGGTGCATTGCAATTGCTGGGGCTCTAAGCACTCTAATCTCTCACTTCTTGATGAGGTTTGTGCTTGTTTTGCTTATATGTCACCAAGTGGGTCATGACTCAAATTCAGCCAGCGCTGTTGTTAATGCTGGAGCAAGTCTCCAGCGGGCTATTTTTAGCAGCCAGGGCTGTTGTTGAGAGCTGGTGCTCGCTGGGAATGCCTTGGAATGGTTTCCCAAGCGATACTGTCTGTGCTGGAATTCGCGCACCAGCTGTCTGTCTTGGGGCCGCTTGATTGTGTTGACACGTATTCCCTGCGATTTGTCATCCCTGCCTCCGCTCCCCGTGGCTGTGACAGGCGTGCTGTCGGTGTCTGATGGCAGCACGGAGGGCTAAGTGACAGCAGCAGCCTCCTCACTGACAGCTTGGGAAACGCTGAGGTGGCAGGGGGACCTTGGCCTTGGCTTCTCCTGTGCTGCCCACCTCGCTGCTGGGGACACCCAGGGCACGGGGAATATTTCTCTGTCTGCTCTGGGGTGCCCTGACCCCCAGGGGAGCACTGACCCTGACCCTCATTCATGGAGAAAGTTTCCTAGACTTCAAGATAGACTAGAATCCACAAAAGTGTGAAATAGATTATAGAGAGTAGTGTAGGTGTATCACTTGGTGAGAAATTAAGGTTTTGGGGTTTTTAGTATCTTGTGGATGGAAGCAAGATGGGGAGGGCACAGCGTGTTGTCCTGGGTTTCTTCTTCATGCTTCTTCCTTCTTCTTCATAGGTTTGGATGGCATTTTGTAACTGGGCAGAAAAGTCCACATTGAGGGCTCTTTGGGATCCGTTTTGGGTTAAAAGGGAAAATAATCTAGCTGTCAGTTCTTAATTGGATAGTCTAGTCTTAAAAGACCTTGTAACAAGAGATTGTTGGCCATTTTGTGCCTTACTAATGAAAAGCTGCTGAACTCACAATAGTGAGACTGTTTTACTGATAAGAAATAATAAACACTTGAGTCTAAATATGAACTACCATCTCAAGTGCCTTCAATCCAGACCCAGAGAAGCCAACAACTGGTACCATCACAGCCTGCCAGCTGTCTGCCCCAGCCAAGCCCTGACTTGGAGCTGCTCAGCAGGGTTTGCAGCATCACCCTGGTTTTAGTGGGTTCCTCAACTGCTGAGCTTTATTTTGCTGCTGGGGGTGACCTTCTCTCCTAAGCTGACAGGGTAGATAAAATGTAAACCAAATTTTCCAAGAGAATGCCCCAAGGAGCAAGGCTTGATGTGGGATCTTTGCAAATTGTGATTTTGGGTCTGACTTGTGTGCTGATTTCATGTGTAGTCCGTGTGTGGTTCAGTTCTCCCATTGGAAGTTACAGGGTAAAGGAAAGATATGGGGTTTATAAATTAAGTGATTAAGTTATTAAAATCGGTTATCTAGTGTGTATCTGGGGTAGTTTTTAACCTCCCAAATAAAATAAAAGAGACTTGCTAATATTGGCAAGTGCCCTTGCTCCTATAAACAGTACACAGAGATGTGAAACTGCACCTGTGACTATTTTCTAAGTGAAATTACTACTTCAGTTAGCAAAATAAAAGGGTGTTAATGCTTATCCAGGGATTTCAGTGTGTTGTAAGTCCTGGAAATACAGAATCGTGCCATGCCTTTTGTGTTTTGTGACTGAGAGGTGAATCAAAGCTGCTGTGATTAAATGATTATGAATTCATTTCAGGACTTTGTTTTATAACAAATCCACTGATGAATGCAAACAGTACAAAACTTTCAATTCACAGACCTCAAAGCAACTCTTTGCTCTTGTCTTTTGAATCTGAAATATCCTACTGATTTTTTAGTGTTACACAGATATAGTTTTCAAGTAAATCTGAAACTGTGCAAGGAAGGCAAACAGGCAGTTAGTGATGCTTTATAATGCTGTAGGATTTTTGCCTCCAGAGACTTGATGCCAATCTTGGCCTAAGCCTGTAAAGGAAATTAGTTTGGTTTTAGACTAATTCTTAGTGGATTTTTGTCCATGTTACAAATTACGTGTGGCTCATCTGGCAGTCATAAACCTTCCCTGAGTAAAGGCTGAATTAGAGAATGTGTTTTAATAAGGCTTAATGGGGGAAAGTGTCTGCATGAAGCTCTGAAGAATTTTCCACCACTTGTTTTTATAAACACCAAATTTGGCAGAAATTATTTAAAAAGGGGGGGAGGGGCAGAATCTGTTAGTGGTGATATATTTCTAATTTGCTGTGGAAGAAATCAGTCTCTCATTACGAGCCTGTAACGGTGTTTGTGCCCTCTTGTTCGATATATACAGTATTGTATTTCTGTCCTTCAGCTACTGAGTTTTGCCATGTGGGAAGGACTATTCTACCACAAAGGCATTTTTCTCTTTCTCTCTCAGTCTGAGTCCAGCACTGAGTTATCTGTCCTGAAGGTGAAGCACCAGCAGCAGTAAGCAGTGGTTGAAAATCCCATGCACGTGGCTCCTCAATAATTCAGCTGGCAGGCGCCTTGTGCTTCTGCTCACTCTGAGTGCTTCACCTGAGAGCCTGCTTGGGGCTTCTGTGTGCTTGAAGTGATTTCAGAGGAAGGCATTTGAGTTGTGCCTAAAATAATGCATGCCAGGAAGAGCTTTGGGGACAAGACAAGTGAAACCTGCGGGAGCAGGGATGTCTTCCATTGGAGAAGTTTTGTGAAGGGTGCCAGCCCCAGTCCCTGCACGGGGGTTTGTGGTTTGACTGCTCAGCAGCAGATTTCTGTGTGGGTAAACATGCTGGAGAGCCCAGATCCCTTTTCCTTAGAGTGCATAAAGACTGGAGGGGGATGTGTGCATCAAGCTCCTTCACTATCCTCAAAAGAATGATGTTTTTAGCCCAGCTGTTTGAAAAATGAACTTTATTTCCTTTTACTATTCCCTTCCCAATATCTGCATTCTCTTCTTCTCAGTAGTTCCCTTCCACTGACTTACCTATTTTTACCTTGGCTGAAGGCTGGGATTAACTTTGTGTGTGTGACTGTCCATGCAGCCTCGAGTTATATACTTCAATATCATGGAAAGGTCCAGAATGAAATATTCTGGGGCTCAAGCAGCAAGGAAAGGGAAGGTATGTTGCACCGGCTTTGTTAAAAATTCTGTGATACAACCACCTCTGCTGCAGGGAGGTGAGCACAGAGCTGTTCCAAGATCCCCTAAATCCTATCACTTTGTAAATTACCCCTGTGGTATGAATCCAGTGAAGAAGAAAAGCAGATTTTGGAGGCTGCTTGTTGGCAACTTGAAGTTGCAGTTTTGTGTCTGGTTCACTTGTGCTCTGCACTGGGATCACAGTGGTCTGAAGCTGATCAGAAGTTCAGTCAGGTTTAATTTGTAACCTGTAAACATCACTAGTTTATAACCTCATCATTTGTGCCTGCTGCCTTCAGTCTTTGCCAGTCTTTGTGGCTCAAAGGTTCACTGCAGATGTGTGCTGGAGATCTTTAGGGACTGACCTGCCCAGAATTTCCATGTAGCTGTTGGACAGAACAAATTTCAGTCCTGTGTTTCTTGATCTTGATACGTACTGGTTCATTTATTTAACAGATAATTGATACTCTGGGCTTGTCTGCTCGAGGTGGTGTCTGTGATCAAAAGAGGAAAACCTACAAGTACGTGTGAACTGATTACTGTAAAAGCAAGTGCATCAGGTGTTATGGAGGGAGTGCACATGCTGATTCTGAAACAGTTTTTGCTCTTTAGTTATTGCTATGAATCTCTGAGTTGGTGCTATTAGTTAATTCTTTTAATCTGTTATAAAGAGATTCAGACATGGAGCTCTGTTTATTTGCTTTTACCTCCCCCCTTAGCATCTTTCCATTCACTAAAGTCATAAGTCACCATGGCAAATTCAGAGGATTTTTTGGTTCTTTGTGGAACAAGGAACTTATAAAAAGGTGCAGTGATAGGAGTTTCTTATTCAGATTTCCAGCCACTTAATGCAACCTCTGGCTGATAAGAGTAGAAATAAAGTATATACATTTTTACTGTAGTGTCCTTAAATACCCTTAACACTTGAGCAAAGACTTATGAGTTTATTCAAAGAATATTGAGAGCACTTGGATTTGGTGACCCTTTTTTTCAGTCAAACACTAGTGGAACTTTTCATCATCACTTCTGAATGAGATGATTTGACCTTTATCAAGAATTTAAAACCTCTGGACCCAGAAGAAGAATCCAAAAAGCCTACTTCTTTCAGAGTAATTATAAGCATATGGCTAGATCTAGCAGTGCCATTTCCTTTTTAATTGCAGTAATGTGCTCCACGGGAATATGTGCAGAATATGAGCACTACTAAAGGAGGCTCAAGTGAAAGAAAATTCCTGGGCTGGTTCTTGTTCAAAGTAGTTGCAGACAATGCAAGTTTTCACATTATTCCAGGTTTTGGGGGCTATTTTCTTCCTCATTAAAATGCTTCCCTGTGGAAGCCAGATGGGGGCAACCAGCATGGTTATTTACACAAATAACTTAAAAACATCCATCAGAAAGAAAGACTGTATGGGACATCCAGTACTGTGCTGGATCAATCTTTGCAAGCCAAGATCCACTTTCCCCCCTGAGGAAGTTATGAGGGTCTTAAAACAATGAAATGTTGTTTCCTCACTGCTTTGTCACCCTGAACACAAGATAAAATCAGCTACTTTTGCAAAAGTGTTCCTTGGGAGGAGAATGAAATCCACACTTCTGAATGAGTAAATTCAGCTGGAGTAGATTATTTCCTCTTTCTTTGGTGCACAACAGTGCTTTGCTTGCTTGTTTAAATCTGTAACCCATAATAAACCCTTAATTTTTGTGTGGTTAGCTTGAATTTACAGTTCTCCTTTTTTTTTTTTTTTTTTTTTAAAGTTTCCTTCATCTCTGTAACCAACAAGCTGCATTAATCCTTTCTGTATACACAGATTTATAATCTCTTGTTGAAGGTATTATCCTTTGCTTCTAGGGATCAGATGTCAGAAGCAGAATGTTTGGAATTCTCTATTTTTCCTCAGATTGCTGCAACTGTAGGGTTTTTTTCTTCAGTGAATGTAGGATAAACCACTCTCTTCCTTAAGTACTGAAAACTCTAGCCCAGCATAATGGTTTTAACTTGGTAATGAGGGGTTACTCCTCTTTTAATACATAAGAAGCAAGGGCAGAGAGATGAGGGATGTGGGTTCATTGTCCCTGAGGGTTTCTGCTGCAGCAGCTGAAGGTGATTTAACTGTGATCAATTTACAGTTTGCAGTAATCCATCAGGTTATGAACCCCAGGGCTGTGGGCTGGGTGAGCTCTGTGCTCTCAGAGTGGTGAATTGGTAAGTGGTAAATCTCTGCACTTTGGAGTGGTAAATTCCAGCAGGGAGGAGGCAGGGCAGAGCTCTCCCAGCCACTGTGATGAAATTTAGCCGAGGTCACAGGGACGGGTGTTTTAAGGACACACCTTTGTAGCCATCAGTGACCAGTGGCTAGCTGGTGGCAGTGGCACCCAGGTCAGGACAGCTGCGGTGCCCCAGGTGTGTCAGGGTGTGTGTGAATTTTGCAGCTTTTGTTGCACAGGTGGAATTTGAGCTGTGGAAGGAGCTCGCTGCACTTGGCAGCCCTGTGGTACCAGCCAGCATGAGCAGCATCACTTGAGCCAGCCAGTAAATTGCCCTGCCCAAGCCCCAGACTTTGCTCCTGGTGTGTCCTGCCTGCCTTTCTGCCAGGTGCTGCTTCTGCCTGGAACCTTGGGAATGGTTTTCCTTCGATGGGCCTGAAATTTCAATCTCAATTACTTTCAGCTGCACTTCTCTGAGAACTGTGCTTCCACAGTGCATGCTAAATTGTTTGGAAGGACTACATATGCCTCAGGACCAAAATGCAACAGGAAACGTCAGCAGCATGTCTAAATAAACATCTCTGTCTCTCTTACAAGAGTGTTTAGCAGCTCCGTTGGCAGATGTTTCTATAAAATGTTAAATACTGTGCTTTCCAATCCTCCAAACTGTTTGTAATGAAGCAAATAGCAAAGGACAGGGAAACCAGCTGAGGAAGGTATGGCAAAGAATGGGAGAGCCCTGAAGAATGAGAGGTTCTGTAGAATAAAAAAGTGAAAGAGGGTCCTGGGAATTAGTGTTTCTTGATAATGGTGGGGTTTAAAGTCCTTTATTACTGAAGTGCTTTGGTTTAGATGTATAAAAGTATAAAAGGCAATAGGTTGGTTTCATGCAAGTAAGGGGCTTTGTGACTGATGTCTGATTTTAATGTATTGGGAGTTTTCTATGTGCATTTTTGTATCAGTAGCCCGACGTACCAAGTTTTAGAAGTGTAAAACCTGAACAGAACTTAGTGGTCTGTGTTGTGGGTTGTTTTTGCAGTTGTTATTTTGTTTGGGGATTTTTTTTTTCCTTGTGCATCCCTTGCATCCTCTTAAAATACTCTTTTTTTCTAATTCTACTTTGGTGTGCTAGGGGAACAAGGGACTTCGTCTTTTTCACTTCCTCTGTGTCTCTGTCTCTTCATTCCTTCATCCCCACAGTATGTTTCAACTTAAGCTCAGGATATTATTTTTTAGGGCCTTGTCAGTGACTTTGCTGGCTGGGGCAGTCACAGACACCCTGTCCCCTGCTTGCCAAGCTCAGCTGTCCCTGCCTGCTGACCTGGGGCAGCAAACTGCTCTGGTTCAGGGCTGCTGCCCAGATGTTTGTGCTGCTGCCCAGATGTTTGTGCTGCTGCAGCGGCAGGGGCTGATAAAGGAATTCTGAGCTGTCCCACGGGTGCCTCCATCCCCCATGATAAAGGAAAAGGCTTTCCCAAGGTCACTCTCGGCGGGTTTGGGCACAGCTGGGATGGGTGGCAGGGATGGGACATTGCCCCAGCACCTCGCACAGCCCACACAGACAATTAGCGCCTTCCTTCTAATCTCCCTGGGTGCTTCTGCAGGCTGTTTTTCTTCCAAATGCTTTAAATGCCAGACCTGCGATACTGTCAAGTGCCAGAAAGTGAGATTAGATAAGGGGAAGTAGCAAGCCTGTGCTGAGAGCCGGTGGAGGTTGCCTGGATGGAGCCTTTGCATGGGGACAGCGCTGGGCTCTGTGTCCCCACGTCCCCATTCCTTGGCTCTGGAAACACTTGTCACATTTCAGGCTTGAGGCAAGTGCTGGATCCTGAAAGCCCAGGCCAGGCATTAGGGGCTGGAGCTGGGAGAAGGCACTGTGCTGGCAGAGGTATCACTGCAAAATTGAGGAAGGGATAATTGGCTTGTTCTGTAAAGCCAGCTGATCTCTGGGAATGAATGAAAACAGGTCAGGCTCAGAGCAAGGTTGGACTACTCCGTGTAAAAGACTGGGTTTTTAGAAGGTGGATAGGTTGTCTGTATTTTCCTAAACTGTAATAGGCATTTGGTCTGATTACTCAGTGATTCCTGTGGGTTTTTTGAGTTGGCATAAGCTAAGATCATGATTGTTCTCTCTTCTCCACCACTGTGACTTTCCTTGTCTCAGCGGAGTTCACAGCTGCATAAAACTATGTAGGTGAATGCAGAATTGGATGGTAGATGTGATATGAGACATCCCACTTGTTCTCTTGAACAGATTGCAATTCATGCTGTTACCTAAGTATTCTCACTTCCTTACTGCCAAATCATCCCTGAAACGCTAGAAACTGAAACTAGAACAATCTAGTGCATTGAATCCTGGTAGCAGGGGAGAAGGAAGGAGTGGCCTCCACCATGGCTGGGAGGCCAAGCTTTTAGAAGTTCTAAGCTATGGAATGACATGTTGGTTTTGTTTGCTGTGTGATGCCAGGAGAACATCATGCAAGAGTGAATGTGAAAATAGAGGTGGAAAACTGGGGTTTTTAAACTTATGGATTAGTTTTGGGGCAGGAGAAGAAATGTGATACCCTCTGCTTTAAACATACCCCAGGAAAAACATTTTGCATTTTTGTTTGATTTTGTCTGTGGGGTTTGTTTGTTTGTTTTTTACTGCTGGCAGTGCTTTCTACAAACAAAACAAATGCTTATCTGGATCTTATCTGCATGAGAAATTCTCAGCCCTTCTATTGCCCTGAAGTCACTTAACTGGCCCCGTGTTTGCAGCCTGCTGAGCTGGCTTTGCAGAGGCTGAAGAGATTTGGAGTCTGTGCTGCTGCACTGATATGTCACTTTATCTGTCAGCCAGGAGTCTCTTCTGTCCTCTTTGTATACACATGCCCGTGCTGGCCAGATGGTGCTGGGTTTGGGTGCCATCCAAAGCACTGCATTAGAAAGGCCAGGTTATGTGTCATATTTCAAAAGCCAAGAAGTGCTGCCAGTTCTGCTCCTCTGGTAAAAAACAGCTTGACTTAATATATTGATCGTGTTGTCCTTGCTATTCTCAAGCTGATTTCATCTAAGACACTCAAAGGGATCTAAGGTTGGAGCTGTACAGATAGCACCTGTTGCCCACTCTGTAGCTAATATCTGCATTTGCACATACTGTGTGTCCTAGAAAAATCTGCTCCCTACCACCACCATGAAACCCTTCCCAGTGCCAGAAGGAGATTTTGACAGTGTTTGGCTGTTGGTTCTCCTGCAGCACAGTATGATTAAGAGTTGGGAGATGTAGATTTGCCAGAGAACTGATGTTTGATTTGGGGCGAGCTGCTTTGCGTTTGTTAATTTCTCATTCTGTAAAAATAGAGGTCAAAATGCTGATTCCCTTTGTGTCGTGCTTTAAGAATTGCTAATGAGAAAAGCTTGATAAAAGCGAAATTGTGATGTTATTTATAAATTATGAAAGAACTTTCCCTCACCTTCTCAGCATGCTTTTTCTTGGGTTTTTTTCTTTTTTTTTTCCTAGAGGCAGACTTTTGCTAATGGGATGTGAAAGCCACAAACCCCATCTGTATCAATAAGAGAGTCGTGTGGAGAGAGAGAGAGATGTGGTGTGGAGAGAGATGGGGAATTAAGTGCCATTAAGCACGTGTTAATTAACATGGCCTGCACTCCCCGGGTGGCTGCCTCCTGTGGGATGGGTGCACGCTGGAGCCGGTCTTTCTGGTTTTTAAAGCCTTTATTTTGTCAGCCCAGGTCTGTAAGGTTTATGAATACTCTTGCCTCTGATATATTTGAGAAGAGAGTGCTGTTGTCTCAGTCACCTGCTTTTACAGATTCTGCTGAAATCTGAGAACTAATGCTTACAATTTCATTCGGTCACAGTGGGGAACTTGGGAAATCCAGATCCTTCACTGGAAACAAATACCTCAAAACCCCAGTGTTTTTAAACCCCTTTCTGCTTTAGTGAGCACTTCTGATGTGTGAAATTTCCCCTTGTGCCCTTCTATCAGCTTTTTGAAATGGAGGACTCTTGATATTATCTTTTTATCAGCAGTTTTTACTATCGTAGGGCTCCCTGAATTCCTTGACAAGAACTGCTTTGCACACAAAAGCCAGATTATCAAAGGCTCCAGGAGAGACCCGTTGGGTGCCGGGTTTGGGAGCAGCACTGAGGCACAGGGGGGCAGAGCTGGAGGATTCTGCAGGCATCCCGTGGCACTTGGTCTCTTAGCAACAGCCTCCCGAGATGGAGGTGGCAGAGGGGACACTGGCCTGCTGCACCCCAGCATCCCCCTGCTCTGCTCATGCTGAAGTGCTGTGGGCACCAGGAGTCCCTGGGTTACAGCTGTGATGGAGATCTGAGCTTTATTAACAAACAGGAGTTGCAAAAATGCTTTTATAGATCTTTGTCATCTTGGAAGTTCTTTGTGTTTTATGGTTGTGTTTGAGGGTCCCAGGACAAGGGAAGAGATGAGAATCTTGCCTCCATGTTTCAGAAGGCTGATTTATTATATTATATTATGATATTATATTATATTAAAATGCTATGCTAAAACTATACTAAAAAGAATAGAGAGAAAAGATCAGTCAGAAAGCTGGAAAAGAAAACAAAGAAATGATAATTACTCTTGACTCTCAGACAGTCTGACACAGCTTTGGTTGGTTATTAAGTAGAAACAATCGACATGGACCAATCAAAGATGCACCTGTTGCATTTCACAGCAGCACATAGTTATTGTTTACATTTCTTTCCTGAGGCTCCTCAGCTTCTCAGGAGAAAATCCTATCAAAAGGATTTTCATAAAATATGTCTGTGACAGTGTTGTTGCATGTTTGAGCTGTGCTGAAGCTTTTACCTGATTTTATGAGCAGGTTTTAAAACAACTTTTAGACCAAGTATCTCACACGTGAGGTGTGCTTGTTCTCTGTTGCTGGTGCTGTTGTAGGGTTGGTAGGCTCTGTGTGTGTGTGTGCAATATAATTGCCATGTCAGCTTTTCTGTTTCTGGTTATCTGCATAAGGAAGCAGAGAGCTGGTGGAGATGTCAGCTGTGATGTGGGTTATTAAGAACTACAAGACAGAAGTAATCATAAGAAACCCTGCTCCCACACAGGCTGTTCCCCAGAGTCTCTGGTGGCATCTGTTCCATCTTAACCTTCTCACATTGACTGGGTATTTTGGTTCTTGCCAAAGGGTTGTGCCTGTTTGAACAAATAAATGCTGTGTGCTGCATCTGTATTTCTCACTCTGTGATGTTTGCTGTTGACAAGGTGCCGTGAACAGTAAATGAGAGGCAAAGTTGAACTCTCAGAGATGTATAGGAATCAAGTGTTCAAGTGCTCTTAACTCATTTGAGTGGGTCAGCAGGGATGAAAGTTGCTGCTCTGTACCATGTTTTAATTCCCTATTAAAAAATAGTGTTTCAAAGTTGAGGGCTACCAGCAAATGGAAAAAATTGCATGAATGCCCCTTTCTCTAGTCTCTGACTGGCAAAGTCTTGTTCCAGAAAGGAAGAAAAATGTCCTACAAGCCAGCCAGCCAGCCTTCAGTTTTGGGTCTGGGAAGTGCAGATAGATGTTTCTGTGTCTGAAAGCTAAGCATTGAGAGAAACTTGTAATTTAGCATGGGAATTGAGGAAATGGTTGCAGAGAGACACAGGTTAGACCTCTTGGTCGGGGGAAGACAGGTCCTCTAAGCATGATGGAGAGTGTGAAAGGTGATGAAAACCTGGAGCAGTCTGGATTTGGGGAGAGAGCGTGGAGTGGGTGACAGTGTGAGCTCTGTCCCTGCAGTGGCTCTTTGTCCTGGCAGCTCTGCCTGCCCCAGGCTGGATCTGACATGCTTGGCTGAGTGGATCACATCGTTCCCATGCTGCACATGTTCTCCTCCTGCAGCTTGCTGGGTTTGTTTGCTTTTGTGCTTTAATTGTCTGCTGTCCTCGGTGGGTGTTTGCTTGGTTGCTTCTTCCTTCACGGCAAGTGGGACTGAGCAGGGAAGGTACAGAGGCTCCTTTTGCTCAGGAACAGTAATGGATGTGCTGATTTATCTGCTCCTGCTTGCACGGCCCGTTGCAAGCTGATGTACCCAGGATCTGGTGGTGTCATTTGTCAGTCTCTCAGAAGTCTCTCTTCCCATTAGCACCGCACTTGCCCTCCCTTTCTTGCTTTCAATTTCATGTCCCAGAGGAAACCAGGCTGGAAATGAGAATGAAATATGGGTTTCCTTCTTAAAAAGAAAATAAACCAAACCTTAAGGGCTTCCTATTGGAATGTGATGGGATTGGACTTCTATCTCTTATCCTTTGAAAATCCCAGCTGGAATTATTTAATGTCAAAGCCTGGAATTTCCCAGTGTGAAATTCATGGCTGGCTGGGGATGCACTGGGGATTAGAGAGACATCACTTTGCCAGGGTAGAGCTGCTGTCACTGCAGGAGACCTCAGTCACACAAAGGGACATTGCTGGTCTGTCCTGCTTCAAAGCTGAATCTCGGGGATGAGATTCCTCAATTCCCATTGAGGTTACATGCTGTGTGACTGACAGCTGGATTGGGGCAGAATAAACCAGAGCGAGTTACACTTTGCACTGCCTGGGAATAGAGAGGGGAAAAACATGAGGGAGATGAGCAAAATATAATCTGCTGAATTTCTTATGTGGTAAGAGGATAGTTTGCTAGTGCACATCCAAAATTTCCCTGAGACACCAGCTGGGTGATTTTGCTCATTTGGCTGCATGATAAAAGAGTCAGATGACTACAATAATTTCATCTGCTTCAAAATTACAGTAAAATAAATATCTATGTTATGGGACCCTGATGTCTTGCAAAGCTTTAGTTTAGATAACAGCACTCTCCTTAGGAGAAATCTCTTAAGTTTTAGAGGATGTCTTCTCAGTATCAAAGTAGTTGTATAAAGAAAAAAAAGCGTATTTAAACAGGATACTGGGTAACCACTAAATGCTTTTTTGTCCCTCTGATCAAGGATGAATATTTTAAGTAGGCATCAATGTCTGTATTAGGGATCTATAAAGGACTTAAGTGAAACAGAAGCTGGTGGCTGGATGTGCACTGACTGGTGAGGTGTTAACAAGGTGTTATTTCTGAGACTCATAAATCAGCAGTGCTTTAGGTGATGGGGGGAGAGAGAAGAGCAGCTCTAAAAGCATAACATTGCTGGCCTCTTTTTCTAAACTGTTGATCTATCTATAAAAGAGGATTTGCCCTGCTGTTCTAATAAGAGTGATAATATATGAGTAATTAGAATTTAATAATTATTTGTGTGACTGGATCTACTGCATAAGCTGGTTTAAGTGATTGTGTAACCTTTGCATTGTGTTCATTATCTAATGTTAAAATAACAGCTGGAAGTTGAGAGACTGACATGCAGTTTTAAAATTACAGAGCTTGAAATTGCTGCTGTCTGTAAACATATGAAAATCTATTAATGACCTTTGAGCTCTCTGACTGAAAATGTTTTGTAACATAGAACACATTAAAATTGCCTGCTACTATAGTGTTTCCCATTTCTCAGCAATTGCCTAGGATATAAATGAATGTTTTGCCTCTACCACAGATATCAGACTATTTGAAACTATTCTAGGAAGCCCTAAGGATATATTGAAACATTTGGCTGCTCATTGTTTGTTCAAGCAAACCAGTTCTGGAAGAGCTGCTCAGGAGCACGTGGCGTGCACAGCCCCTGGATGTGGGAGAACATCTCTGCTGGCCACACTGACAGCTGCAGCCCTGCACTGTTCAGTGCATCTCTCCAGCAGCACAGGAGCAGAGCAGGGGTGCCCAGGGTGGCACAGATGCTCTGTCCTCGCCTTCTCATTAGCACATCTGACATTTAGGTAGTTAGAAAGGCATCTCTCTCTGCTAGAAGTCATTCCCCTTCGGTTGCAGTGATGTGCTATGGGCAGCTGTTTCTGGAGGAGGCTGGCTTCTACATATTTCCTCTTGTTGAACCACTTATATTTCTTGTTGTTTGTTTCCCAGCCAGAAGAAAACCACCAGAGGACTAATTGCTGAATACACATTCTAGAGCTCATGACAGCTGAACTGAAAATTGTTGCCTACCACTGAGGGCAACTGCAGAGTTGGTAAAAAAATGCCTCTAGTGTCATGGTGCTTAAATATAAATGAATTTATAACGCAGCCAGCACTGGGGGATGAGGATGTGGCTGTTTTTATTTCTGGAGACTCTCACCCCTAGAGCAGAGCTGGCAGGAGCGAGTTAGCGAGCGCTCGTCTCTCCTGGCTGAGCCAAACTGCAGAGCTCACAGCCTGAGGAGCCTTCACCCCTCTGTTCTGCAGCAGCACTGGGAGCTGCACCCTTCCTGGAGGCTGGCAATCAAGAGTGTAGGCTGGGAGCAGAGCCTCCACACGTCTGCAGTTGCTGGTAGAGTGAATGTGTTCGAGGCTGTCACCGTGTGGGAGATTTGTCTGGAGCTTCCATGCTCCAGGTGCTACTGCCTTAAGAGCAGCACATTTTTCATGGCTGTGTTTTAAAAGTATGTACCATGAAGTGAAAGTGTGGTGGGATCCTAAAAAATAGAGAAAAACTTCATATTTTTCGTAGCAGGTGGAAGCCTTGAATTACTTGAGAAATCAGGCTGAGGTTCTTGAAGTCGTGACCAAGCTACCTGAGGTTACAGCTGCAGCTCTTCAGTCTCAAAATGAAGCTACTCACATGGGAGTCAGAACAATCATACTGTGGTTGTTGTGTATTTCACACTGTGAAGATCAACACTTTAAATGCAGCAGTAGAGATGGAGGAGAGCAATTTAGGCCCCTGCCTTTGGTAAATGAGCCATGTGTCCAGTCCATCTGCCCAGCCTCAGCTTGGCTCAACTCCATTTGAGTTGGGAGTCCAGCTCATGGAAGCATGACATCCCCCTCAGCAGAGGTAGAAACAGTCAGGTCTTCTCCTTTTGTTTCTAATTTTAAAGAGAGATGTAGTATTTTTAAGCATTCTTGTCTATAATAATAAATAGGCTGGAGGCATTTTTACTCAAACATTGTGTTTCTCGTTTTATCTGACTAGCTTAGCTGAAGATTGGTAATGATGAAAGCATCCAGCTGCTGTACCAGTTTGTCCTGGTGGGATCTCCCTGCCTTTTCCTTTGGCAGCTTAGGGCCAGCTGGGGACTGGGGGTTGTGTTACCTTCCAGGCAAGACTGGAAATGAGGGATGAAATGCCACACCTGGCTTCAGGGAAGGAGCTACTTCTTCAGGTCCTGATTCTGCCACTTGGTGGGAGCTGTTTGAATTCAAGGAGTGCCTGTTTGAATAATCTGGGGAGGGGGAAATTAGTTCAGATTAAGTGTTTAAAGGCTGCTCTGTCAAGAAGCATGTGTTTGCTGGCTGTCAGCAGTGAGGGCTCAGCAGTGTCCTTGGATATTGGCACACTTGAGGAATGTCTTCCCAAAACACTGCCCTGGAGTGTGTGCCTGGCCGTGTCACTTTGCTTACTTGCTGGACACCTGTGGAAGTTACTTGAGATGGATGGCCCCAGGTGACATTCTTCAGGATGGGGATGTTTTTGCATAGTCTGTCACTTGTGGGATGCTGGGCAGTGTGTGGTGCTGCTGCCATTCCTGATGGGTCCCTTGGGAAGGAACTCCTGGGAGGATGGGAGTTTGCAGGAGGGATGTGCTCAGCATTCACACCTGGCAGTGCAGCGATCAAATCAGCTGGAGAAGGTGCTGTCTGACAGGCACAAACATTTTCCAGCTCCTTTGTACACTACATAAACCAGGCAGGCTGAGCTCCCAATCTTGGCTGCAAGCAGCTTCAGCCAAAATGTGCTTTTTATCTGCAGCGGAAGCTGGGCAGGGTGGCCTGCTGGTGCATGGGCAGCAGCACCTTTCAGCACTCCTGCAGCCTGTAAAAGCTGGAGTGCTGTGCAGGCTGCACTTGCAATATGCCTCATTTCACCTACCTGAAAATGGTGCCCCGGCTTCCCTTCAATCATTTAAGCTCCCTTGCTCTCTGACACACTTTCCGCTGACAGTAATTCTGTGAGCACTCGTTGGGCATTTACTGCCATCACTGGAGGAAATACTGATGGCTTCAAATGGGATCATTTCCTTTCTGATGGACAGCAAGCACCTGTGGGAGCCCTAATAGCTGTGCAGTGTCTGTGAGTAGGCAGTGAGGAGGATGGTGCAGTTCTCTGCGGCGAGGCGCCTGCAGGCTCTGAGGAGGAAATTGGAGGAGAGGGAGAAAGTCATGCCTGGCTGCCCCTGGAGCCCGCTTTAAACGGGAGATTTTGTGTATCCACCTCCCCCATGGGTGATGGTGGACCAGGGTTTATACCAAAAACGTGGACAGCTCACATTCATAGGGATTTCCTTGGCCCCTTGCTAAAGTGAAGGTGTTTGCTGTGTGCGTTCTTATTTTTAGTGTGCCCCAAATGAGTGTTAAACACAAGTACTTCCTACTCCTTCTTCCTACTAGGAAGGAGGGGACTGGATTTTTCCTTGAGTAACTGAAAAGGAAGGGAACAGTATCACCTCCTTTCTCCTCAGTATTTAAAAACAATTACCGCTCAGCACTATATCATTATTTATTCAGGTCATGTGCAAACAAAAAGAGCAATCAAAGCCTTGTAAATTCAACGTGGATTGAAATGCATTTAAAAGAATAGTGAACTGGCCTTCCTTTTTGTGATTTTTGACTATGTTTTGTTGAAGTAACATTTGTCCAAGCTTTCTGTACTTGGTACTGTGTCTTTGAGGTCCTAGAAGCAAAGGTCTTAATTCTTGGGAGACATAACAAGTGGGCGTTCAGCAGAGTATGGCAGCTTGCTCTTCAGCTATTCATAGGTGACAGGAACATATCCTCTGGTAATAAATTTGAGTGTTTCAATTACAGGAAGTTTCTTGGTTCATCCACTTGTATTTTTAAGTTAAATCATGTATCATAAACCTGCAAACCAGTGTCAGCTTCAAATGTCTTAACATTTCCAAATCTGTCTTGTCAAAAAGTCATCTTATTCTTGAGCTAAACATGTGACAGGGTCAGAGCAAATGTGATGCATTTTAAAAAGCAGGACCTAAACTCATCTGGAATATGTCAGCTGTGAAAGGAGAATTGCAGTCCAAGGTTAAACAAGCAAGGATTTCATTTGCAATCATTTTAATTGATATTGATTGCGCTGCTTGAATGTCGGGTCAAAGCAAAAAAGTCACTTCAAATCTAGACTCTTATTTCTGCCTTGTAAAACAGCTTTAGTGTCTTTGGCTGAGAGGCTGGGGGGGCTTGAGTTATGTTTGCAGTGAAGTTCCCAGCAGGGGAGAAGAGAGGGCTGGAAAGTAAAACAAACAAGTGTGTGTTCTATTACAGGAGAAGTGAGAACTTGCCCATGGGTGGAAATCCAGCTGTGTGGCTGGGCATGCCAGCAGACTGCTTCCCAAAGTGCCCAGGGCTCTGGGACAGAGAGCCTGGGCTGGCCTCCTGCCATGGGGGTTCCAGCAAGGAGTGCTGAGCTGTGGGCCAGCCCTTGTTCTACACCCCTGCCCCTGGCTGTCCTCTGTGCCAGCAAACCCTGCCCACAGCTCCCCAGGCAGAGCTCAGACTTCTCCCCTCTCCCACTCTTAAATGTGCTGCTACTAATTTTCGAGGTCTCCAGTTGTGTTTGCTGCCTGTTCACCCTGCTGAGTTCAAATTCAGTCACCTTGGTGTGGTCCTACCTGATGCCCTTCAGTGGTCCTTTTTTGTGCCTTTTTTCTTTCCTTATTATTCATCTTATTTCATTTGCCTGTTGGCTATTCATCTCTTCTCGTGCTGGTTCCTGTTCTTGTAGTGGTTTCTCTCTCTCTCTACAGACCTGTCTTCAAATCCACACTTTAAAGTTAGTCTTTCATGTACTTTTCTCATGTATATCTCCACTATTATCTTTCCATTTGAATTACTGTCTCCTGTGTTCCCTTTATGCAAATAAACGGTAGGTTTGTGTTAGTAGTGGTCCTGTCTGTATTTGTAACGTGCTTTGTCTGCTTAGAAAGCACAAGAACATTGTCAGCAGTTGTTTCTGTGGTGCTGTTCTATAAGCTGAGTATCAGGTCAATAGGAATATTTAAAAATTAACCTACTTAAATCTGTTTCAGGTCCTTTCTGAGCCAGGGTCTCTCCCTGAACTATTAAACAATTGACAACCCTGCTGCTAATTGCATGATAAAGTTGATACAAGGATAGATGGTGCTCAGATCCTCGGGGGCTTTTCCATTGCAATTTTCTGAGAGAAGCTGGAGGCAGAAACATGGGCAAGCAGGGTCAGTTTCAGAGGCTGTGGTGTTTTTTATTTCTTTTATGTGGATCCTTCTCCTGTTTGATGTTTGGTAGGATATTTCACATTGCCCAACTTAAGGAATAAGTGCTGCAGTGAAGAGAGAAGCTGGAGGCTGTCTTCCTTCTGGGAAATCAGCCCATATAAGCTTGTGCAGTTGGCAGAGGCAGTCTGGCAGGAATGGAGTGTAACCAGTCCTTGGCTGAGCCTCACAGTGTCCGATGGGCCCTGGGGATGGGGGATTGTAATGGACTTGATTTTGCACCAGGGCTGCATTTTGAACTGATGCTCGAGGGCTAAGGATAGTTATTTTATTATCTGTAGGTGTTATTTTTTACCCTCTGCATCCCAACAGCAGACTCGAGGGTTTTCATCTGGCTGTGTGGGTTTTGGATGTTTTCTTCAGGTTTTTTAAGTGTTCCCTGTGTATGAAAGGTATTTCCAACCACAGCCTTCCCCTGCACACTTTCTGAGATCTCAGAGCTGTGTAAATTCAGAGGATTAAGGCTGAGTTTGAGCTGGGCTGAGCAAACAGGCAGTGATAACTCCAGCCAGTGGATGGCTGTGGGATGTGAGCTTGTGCCAGGCTCCTCCAGGGCTGATCATTATTTCCTGATCAAACAGAAAACGTGGAGCCCATTGTGCAGAAGTGTCTTGCTGTGGCATTTTAGGGGTAAGAACAGTCTCATTCCAGAGCTGAGGGCTGTGCACCCACATTATTCCCAGCTCTGCTTACAAACTGGGCAGTGTGTACCTTGAGTGTCTTTGGAGACTGCAGCTGTGCCTTGCTGACAGAAGAAAAAATGGTGTTACATGGATTAAGGGTTCCTGCCAGATCTGCTGCAAGCAGAGGTGCAATTGCATAACTAGCTTGGGCTGATAGTGATGGAAAAAGATTTTATAGTGGACTCCCAAAATGTGTTGTAGGGCCAGCTTGGGTTGCCAGCCTTTGCCAGGGTCTTTGTGAGTGACTCTTCACAGCTGCTGGTGTGAGAGGTATTCCAGGCAGAGCTGGAGGAGACACCACAACCCCATCTTCAGATGAAGTGTTCCTTGGTGTCTGTACATCCAAATAAACAAATAGGGAGATAGAATCTGTGTGTTTCATGGAGGAACTGCCAGGAAACAGGCTCTGAAGAAAGGCCTAATTCTTCCTTATCTGTAGCCATGCAGCCAATTAGAACCATCTGCACTCCGTCTGCAGCCCAGACAGACAAGGGGCTGCAGATGGAGAGGCTGTAGCCTGCCCTGGAAGGTGTCAGGGAAATTCTGAAGTGAGGACAGGTAGGAGACAGTCCTGGAAGCAACGAGTTAGTAAGGAACAAAACAGTTTTCTGTATTCTGGAGCAAGATTTAGCAGTCTTGTTTCTGGACCTGAGAAGAGAGAATGGACCCACCAGCCTTCCCTGGAGAAGGGGATTTACTGCACCTGTGACAGCAAAGGTGGTCACATCTGCAGACTCCTGGGCTAGCCAGAAACCACAAGGCTGATATGAAGACCTGTTGGCTGTGTGGTCTGACTTCAGATACTGTCACTGTGTGAATCTGCAGGTTCTACCTGATGTGCAGAGGGTGAAAATATCTGCTGCTCTGGGCTTGCCTTGGGGGAAGGCTCCAGTGGGGCAGTTTGTCAGGAGGCCAGTCTCACCTGCAGGCTGGGATTTCTGGATTGAAAGTCCAGTCAATGCACCAGTCAAGGTGCATCAATAAATGTCCCCTCTTGTGATGTACTGTATATTCTGGATGTGCTTAAATTTTCCAGCAATTGCCTGTGCACAAGCACAGATGCACATCCAAAAATAGTAAGCTCTTGTGCTAAGTGAGGTCCCCAACTTGGAGGTCATAAACTTTAGTAAAAGAGCAATCACTGGAAGGCTCTTTTAGTAGAGGAAATAGAAAGGAAACAAAGGAGGCAAGAACAGAAACCCCATTAGCCCCCTCCTGCTCTGTGCCTGAGGCTGCAGAGGTCTGCATTTAGCAGCAGAGAACAGCCTGCTGTCACCCTCTGTCAGCAAGGACATGCCGAGTTCAGTGTCCTGCCTTCCCAGGAAAAACTCCTGTGGGCTGTGTCCTCTGCTGAAGCAGGGAGAAAAGGGACTCTGGAGTAGTTTTTCTTGTCACACAAACTTTCTTTGTCCCTGTGGCTGCCCCAGGTCTCCCTGCACTGTCCCCCCACTGGAGTCAGGAGCAGCCTTGGGGCTTAATTCATGGCTGTTTGGAAAGTGCTTGAGATTCTTGGATGGCACTACAAGTGAATGAATTATTTCCTTGGCTTTGATCCAGCTATAACTGTATTTCATGAATTAATTTTGCTAGTAGCTCAGCGATGAGACAAGCCTTAAATCTCCAGACAAAATAGGGATGAAAAGCTGCATTTCGAAGTAGGGAATTTTTGTAGGATTCAGTAAGGAGAAAAACAGAGATTTGCAGACCAGTTTTGTGCTGAAAGGAATCATCTGAAAACCTGCAGTGAATGTGCTGTGGGTACCAAGGGAAGACTTTCCCTAAAGCATTAACAGAGGCCCAACCACCCTGTGAAGCCAGATAGAGTTTCAACCAAAATGGTAATTTATTGGCTTTGAAGGCATCCTTAGAAGTGAATATTGCCCCTCAAGCCAGGAGTGCGTGATTTGCTGGTGCTCTCAGGTGGTGGCATTCCCCTGCCCCAAGCTCCTTTCTCCCCCATCAGGGGTCCATGTCACCTCCTGCAGCATCTTCCTTGCACCTGCTGTCACATCACTGACTTTGTGGAGAAATGCATGTTTGTGGAGATTCCTGTTTCTAATGTTCTGCTGAATATCAGTTAGCAGATACCATTTCCACGTGACAAGTTTTTGATTAGTTACTGAAGATTAGCAATTTGATTTTTATCTCAGTAGCTTCCCAGTAAACAGCACAATATGACCTTCTTCAATTGGCATCTTGAACTGCTGCTTTAAAATGTTATCTTTAAACTAAAAACCAAAGTGAGAAGTTCACACTGATTTACATTCATGGATAATAATGCCAGACAGGTGTTTTCTTTGCTCTTTCCCTAGTAATGGACTTGGCAAGCTGAGCTGTGTTCTGTGCCTCCAAGACAATCCTAGTTATTTTAATTTTGGTGGAAGAGTTGTATCTTTGGGGGTTTTCAACTTGATATATCTGTGTATGCCCTAAGAGCAGCCTGCAGCCCCACAGGACTCCTGTGCGAGGTGCACAGAGGTTGGTGCTGGCTGATTCTCTGGGAGCCTGGGCTGGAATTGAAACAGCTGTATTTTATTGCCTTGGTTCCAATTTCGGTGTGTCTGTGACCCTAAAGTGCCAGTGCATCATCTCACTTCCCAGGGAAGGGTAACTCTAAACAAGTGAGTGATTTGGAGTGGAATCAGCATGTTGCACACTGAGGCAGTCAATTCACTAATTAAAGGAGAGGGGGAGGAAGTAATCTGGAGCAATCAGCAGGGCATTTCATTCCAGTTCCTAATTTTCTTTTTTTGTTGGGCTTCAGTTTTTGAGAGACTAGAGAGCTAATGATTTTCATGAGCTCTTTGCAGTACTGAAGGTGTGTGCATTGATGTGAGCAGTTGTATTGTGATCTCCATTCATGTAAGATACAAATACCTGTCATGTAACTGCTTGAGTCAAAAGCGAGGCATTTAGAAAAATATCTGGGGCTGAGTTTTGGCATAATAAGCAGTGCTTTTAGGGTATTTCCTAATCTGTTTACCTCACATTAAAAAATAATTGGAATTGATATCCTGCAAAATATTCCCATAATAATTCAGTTTTTATCCTTGAGTTAATAAAAGACATAAGGGACAAATGTATCTAGCTGTAGTGACCCAATGGCACAGTGATTTGTTATATTATTTCTTCAACTCCTTTTCCACACGGTGTGCATAGAGAGAGAGTTTGGTACACTGTCACTGGGAGTTCAGCTTCCAGTCCTCAGAGATGCCAGGGATAGCAGAGCAATTCCCTTCTCTGATCTCACTTGCAGTGTTAATCATTATGACACGACATACCTGCTTTTAAACTGCCTTAGATTGTGTGCTACAGCCTGGTTCAGGGCCGACACTTAACACTTAGAAGTGTTCAACCTCTGTTGTGTGTTTGGATCCCATTGATCTCTCTGGCTCAGGGAATTTGTGGTAGGGCTTTAGAAGTGCCTCTCTCCATATGAATGCTGCTGTGAATCAGAGACTGTCAGCCCCAAGGGGGGGTCTGATACTTCTCAGATCAGAAACAAAACAAAACCCACCTCTGTTTCAGTTGAACAGTTGAAGGCTTCCCTTCAGGATGCCGATTTGTTCATGTGCTGTTGACGTATGGTTTCTGAGTTAATCTGAAGTGAGCTCATTTTCATACCCAGTTTCAGCATCACTGAAATTAATCAAACACATAACCTGGAGAATATTCATCCTAATGTAATCTAAAATTACTGTTTGTGTTGTGCATGCCTAATTATTCATCTTAAGTCATCTCTGGAAGATACATACTGCCTTGTTTGTGTTTTTTTTTTTTTTTTTTTTTCAATATTTATACAGCTTAATGCTTAAAGGTAGCTGCAAAGAACATAAAGAACTTACCATTCTCTTTCTTAATCTCCTTTACAGAAGGACATGTCACTAAAGCCTCAGGAGCGGAAGGAGAAATGGGAGAGGCATCCAGGCAAGAAACCTAGAGAATCTGAGAACTGTGTATCTGCTGAGCCAAGTGAGAATGGCCACAACAACGATGCGGGGAGCTCTGAGAGAGAGGCAGACAGAGGCAAGGAGCGGATGAAGAAGAAACTCCCCTTGAAGCTATCCAAACAGGTAGGGAAATACTCCTCACCTGAAGAGACTCCCTTGGCCTTGGGCACTGTGAAATGTTGGCCTTGCTGGTAGGTGAGGCTGTCCATGTAATTGGCATCTCTGGTTACCTGTGCTGGTGAAAACAATGAAGATTTGTGGCCAAGTGCATAAATCCTGTGTTGAGGGCAGGTTCCATAAGCTGATGTGGAAGCCAGGTGCGCTGAGAAATGCAGGCAGGAGCAGATCTCCCTGGTGCCTGCAGCTTTGAGGCAGTGCAGTGGTTTCTACAGTAGATTTGTGGCCCTGATGGCCTTGAACACAGGCAGAAATCATCCATCAGATCATAACATCTTTGGAGGATTTGTGCTGGGCAGTGTGCACCTGGAGGCTGCAGGATTCTATGTCCATCTCATGGCTGGAGTTTGACTTACCCCAAAACAGAGTGTTGAGGAGGAGAGACTGAGTATTTTAGAAGTATTTTGCAGGAAGCTGTGCTCTGGCCAGTCTTTCCTGTGTATTCCTGTGCATTATTAGTTTTCCTTCTAAAATGTGGTAGAGCATTAGTAAGAGAAGAGTTGTGATGCTGGAGGGAGTTATTCCAGAGACTCCATCTGAGCCTCAGCGTGTGCAGAGGGGCAGGTGACAAAGAAAAGGCACTGAGGCTGGCAGGCTCTTTATCACTTAACTGCTGCTCAGCAGGGAGATTTGTTAGTGACTTAGTGTGCATTCATGGTTGGCAATCCCCGTGGCACAGCAGCATCTCTCCGTGGACACTTTCCCAGTTGTCCTTAACAGGGTGCCAAGTGGCAGCCAGTGGGAACACCAGTGTACTTGACCTTCCAGCGTTTGTTCCGAGCTAGGAAACGCACTAAGATGAAAAAGTGGGTTTTATTCTCCATTTCTCCAGCAGAAAAAGAGCTGTTTAACTCAAGCCACCTTCTGTTCTGTGAAACTAATCCAGTGTGTGTGCCAGACAGCCCAAGATTGAATTGTCCAGTTACAGGAAATGTTTTTTCAGACTTGCAATACTTTAACATTTAAAAATATGGTGAAGATTCTGTCATAAAACCCTCCCCTATAACTTCTCCACCACACACTCTTTTGTGTCAGCATACTGATTGAGAAGGGCTCATCACATTTTAAGTTAGAAATTCTCATGGTCTGGTGAAAGTTGTTTCTTCAGTTCTATTACACTGCAGGAAATGCAGTGCATGGCAGGGATTTGCATAGTTGTGGATGTGTGAGACAAGTGGGGAGGTTCCCCCTTCCTGCAGGAGGAAAAGGTTGTTAACAGAGACATCTTCTACATGAAATTTAAAACTCTGTTTCACATAGCTGTGTCCACTAGGGATTTCATGGCACTTCATAGAAGCCCCTGGGGTAAGAGATTTTGTTGCACTGGCAGACTCTGATTTCTCTCATACTCTGCTGCCTTTGTTTCCCAAATATTTAATTTATTGGTAATTCAGCTTTGAAAAATGAGGATGTTTTTACTTATTTCTTCTGAACAGCATTTGGCTGCCATAGTGGTTAAATAGGGGAGTTGCTGCCACATTCATAAAAATCTGAATTCAACTTCCATTGTTTAATTTTTTTTTTTTTAAACCTGTAAGGATAAGTAACAAACTCTAAAAAGAGTGAGGAGCTTGCACAAAGAGTATAAAAGAAAACCTGTGATGAGTGACTCATTAATACATGGTGCCTCTTCAAATAAGTCACACTTAGAATTCCTCTCTTGTGGGAAAGGGAGATTTTTTTTTAATACCTGCTGTTATCCTAGCTGATACAGTTGTGAAAACCAGACAAGTTTGGAGGATTGTAAACTTGATGAAAGTAGCAGCAAAATCTAAGGTACATAAACTAGGCTGTTCTTAGTTCAAACTCATTATGCAAATGATATAGGCAAATTCAATATTTTTTCTTTCTTTTTAGTAATCACAAAATTCACACCTAGAATTCTGGCATTTCCTGCCAAGCTGTCTGGACAAATTTGCTGTAATATTAAGTTTCCTGGAATTTAGGGGGTGAATTTTGCACCTCAGGGTTATTAAACATAGATTTATACCTATTTTGGATAGCTTACTGTAATTAATGCTAATTATATTGAGATGTTGCTTAGGAATTACTGTTCAATTTGAAGCTTCCCTTCTACTCTCATCCCTTCTCTTCACAATGCTACTGAATTGTCATCTTTTCTATGCAGCCTCCTCTAATAAATCAAATTGGGCATTATAATTATGGCATTCTGCTAATCCTTGTAGAGAGGTGCAAAGTGGTAAGCTGATTTCAGTGCCAGGTTGTCTGCTTTGTTTAGAAAATTAGATTTATACCTCACTCCATTTGACAAAGCATCCAGATTGCTATTGCTCCTGAATATTTGGTTGTTCTGTACCTCGGGCTATGGGGAGAAGGCTGCAAGAACCAATCTGTCCTTTCCAGCCTATTACTCCCAACTGTGTATAAAAATCATTCAAACACATTTATCTCTTGCTGTAACTAAGCAGAGGGAGAAAAAGGCATTTCCAATGGTCCTTTTGTCCAAGATTTGTCAGACTTTGGGGCTGCTGTCAACACATGTTCACAGGGAAAGGTGCTGACTTGAAACTGCTGTTCTGCAATGGGGATCAGCAAAAGCTCTTGCAATCACCAGGATCAGGTGTGTCAAGGAGTGAAAGTGTTCAGAGCTGTGCTGTTTTGGTGTAGGCTGCAGTAAATCCAGCCCCTCTGAGAGGCTGTAACTGCCTCCAACACCGGAGCATTCCTTGCAAGTCCAGTTCATTGCCTTTTCCAAAGGCCATGTCCAAAGCTAACCCAGTGGTTGGGGGGAAGGGGACAGTGCTGGTGGGGGAGAACAGCCTGTCACCCCCTTTAAGGGATTCAAAGGGTTGGATGTATAATTTGATTAGATTAAGTAAGAGGTACATATATGATGAAACCCCTTAGTTCCAGTGCTCCCTTATGTCTCCTCTGTTGTTCTAGTTTTTGGAGAGTCACTCTTTGAACTTTGAGTCACTCTTTGATTAGTCTGAGCTGAGCTGTTCTTCTCTTTTCTGGTTTCATTTTTGGAGTTGCTTATTCCTCTGAATGTCTGAGCAGTGTGGACATAGAACAGTTGGTGGTTTTTTGGGTGTTTTTTCCCCCTTTTTTCTCATCTTTAGGACACGTTGCCTTTTCTGTACAATGACCACCTTCTGAAAAGAGTTGTGGCTAATAGGAAAGAGTTGCTATTATTTCCAGTTAGTTTAACCTCGAGCTCTCTGTTTAGTCAGCTTGGGAGCATCATGGTGTGTTGAATATATTTAGCTGTTAAATGTGGCTGTAATAACACAGTGTTCTGCAGATAGTCATTTGTCACGAAGATTAGTGTCTTACACCTCCTCCTTCCTTTTCTCACCCACTGTTTAAATCAGCCGAGATGAGGGAGAGCCTCCGAGGAGCTGAGGAGAGCAGGGTGCTGCAGCATGTATTCAGTGCTCATAAATAGCCTGCTGGCTTTGGAGCCTGGAGGAGAGGGCAGGGGAGTTAACAGGGTCGTGTTGCTCCGGAGGCGTGACATCTCTGAGACTTCAGCAGGAAGCTGGAGGGAGGGAAGGCACAGCTCATTCCCGAGCCTCATTCACTCCCCAGCCTTCCCCAAAATGCTGAGTGTACTGGTGATTAATGTATCGTGTTGCCGTGGCTCTTGCTGGACTGGAACTGCTAAATTGCATTAACAAGTTTGATTACCTATTCATGTGGTTTTGCTGTGATGCTCATCATCTCGTTATCCAACATTCATTAATGGCTGTAACACCCTCCCTGCCCCCCAGGAGGGCTGTGCTCTGGGCTGCTGCTGATCTGAGCTGAAGGTGATACACTAAGTCATTTTTTCCATCCAGGATGCACGTTGTTTCTTCTGATGTCTGGGTGAAAATTGATAGCTCCTTTCCGAAGCATTTACATACCCTTGGCCCCGTTTGTGCCTGGTGGTGGTACTGAAAGGCTGTGGGGCCTTTCCCAAGACAGGTCTAGAAACTCATCTGGATAATTAAATACTGTGGAAAATTTCCTTTGGCATCATACTGCTGATGCTGGCGGTTGGGCAATAGGACCGTGTGGCTGCTTGAGTTTTACTTGTATTTTTCAGATAATGGTAAATAGTGTTTATCGTGGTTGGATTTGAAGGCACTGGTGGGCTGGAGGCAGTGTGTGCTCAGTGGTGCACGGTTCAGAGGCTGAAACGTCCCTTTCCTAGCTGAGCTTCAGCAGCCACCTAGGAGAGTGAGTCTGAAAAATAACCTTTGCAGTCTTTGTCTTTAGCCAAAGGACATGGATATGCCTGTTCTCCCATGGCTTAATAATGTAACATTTGGAAGCTGAATTGTGTCTTAGAGGGTCTAGATATAACAGTAACTTACTCTATTGCCTTCAGTATCTCAGCTACTAAAACCCAGTGAATTCTAGGCAGTCAGCTCACAGGGGAAAAAGAAAAGAAAAAGAAGAAAGGTTGCCTTTAATGTGGGGTTTGGTGATTGGTTTGGTTTGGTGTGTGCTGCTTTGGTGTTTGCATTTCACTGCTTTTGAACACTGAAATTATACAAACTAGTTTCTTTTTGTTTCTAATTGATGTTACTCCTTTTGTTAGCAGATATTGTTATTTAAACCTTCTTTGAAACTAAACAACAAAGCAGGAGGAAAAAAGTCCATTTTCTTTTAATCAGCAAAACGTTGCTTAAAAGCAGGATCCATTTCTACCTTTGTAAGTACAAGAAGGTACCATTTGGACACGAAAGCTCTTGCACCGTTTTTTTTTTTTAAAGCAGGGAGAGCTTAAAAAAAAAGTGTTGGCTGGGAAAGCAGGGCTGATAAGGCAGTGCCATTACCTGTGTGCACCTCTGTCCCAGACTCTGGCCGGGCTGTCTGGACAGGAAAACCAGAGTTTGGCTTCCCCCAGTGCTCTGGCTCCATCCAGAGTGGATGTGGCTGGAGCGGAGGTCACAGGGCTCGGCAAAACCTTCCCAAACACCACCTCCCTCCTGAACCTCTGAACAGCCTGGCTGGCTCCAAAGCTCCTGGCGAGGGTGTAGGGCAGGGTCCTGGCCCCGGGGATTTGGGAGGAGCCCTTGTTCCGGCTGAGCAGGGCTGCAGGCACAGCCACAGATGGCCCTGCCCTGCTCTCTGAGCTAATCTGCAGCTGCAGAGGCTGCACAGCTGCCGGGGAATGCACTGGGGAGCAACGGTGCAAAGCCCTGAAATGGGCAGCACGGCATCCAGGCATTAGGTTTGCTAATCCAAGGCCTGAAATCAGCCTCATTTCAATCAATAGCAATCTGTTTGCACTGTCAGGGACTAATTTAAAAATCTGCTTTAAGTCCTGGTTAGGCACTTGGTATTCTGTTTTTTGGATCAAAGTAGAGGGGAGCAGTGGGCATAGCACAGCAGTGGCAGGAGGAAGAAAAATCCTTTGTAAATAAAAAGTGGATTTTTATTTCCCAAATGAAACCCTGCTATTACAAAGAAGTGCTGTTGTTTTTGCTAAATTTATCCAAGAATTCATCAAGATTCGTGAAGTGGCTGCAGAGCCCGCTTTGCAGCAGAGGGAGAACTTTGCAGTGTGTGTAGTTTGTTTAAAATGCTGTACCAACAAGAGACCATTAAAGTCTGCATTATAGCTGTGGCACAGGTAACTTCATCATGGGATTGCAGCCACCTTTGGAGAGCTACAGCACAGCTTCCATAACAGATTTCTGTAACACACTGCTTCAGGAGTAGTGCAAAACAGTGCCATAAACCCCTGGGAACTGTGACAGGAGGCGGCCTTTGCTTAAGCCAGAAAAAACGTATTTCAAAACCCTCTGCAGTTCTGGTAAGGAAACATAAATTGAAGAGATCATGCTCATTAGCATTGTGGGGTGTCCAGTTATTTTTAGACTATGCTGAGGCATGAAACATAAGAATATGTTGGATTTTACTACACTGCAAATACTATTTTCTGAACAGTGATGTAAAGTGTGTTTTGGCTGCTGGAAGTGTGACATATAAGAGAATGTGGCTTTGTCTTTTTCACTGAATGGTGAAATGCTTGTCTGGACCAGTGGGTTCCCCTTTTGTAGCTGACCCTCCTTTGCCAGGATGGCTGCTCCATGTGCCCCACTTGTCTCAGCTTTCATAGAGCTCTCCTGATTCTTTCAGAGAGGCTGGGCAGGGCTGGCTCACCTAGCCAGAATTTTACTGCCATGGGCTTTTCTTGAGTGGGGATTTGTTCCTGGGTGTCAGAGCAGGCAGGGCCTGGGGGGCCGTGGGGAATGGGGATGCAGTGAGTGCCTTGCATGTTCACTCAGCTCCCTGTTGTGTTTAAGGATCAGACTGCTGCTGTTACACATCAACCATGCTGTGCTCACAGTTGCACCCCAAGGCTTTGCCTGCAGCACTGGCTTCTGCTTTCTTTGTCCCTGCTTTTCCTCTACTCCAAAATTCCCATCTGTCCCCACTCACCTCTCCCACTTCCCAGCATCTGGGCAGCAGCAGGGTGGTCAGGCCTGCAGATGGCTGCTGGCACTTTTAGGATGTGTTGGAGTAGATTTTGGTGATGAAAGCACTGGATGCTACCAGTGCTGCCTGTGCTGGTCTGTGTGCAGTGACTGCAGGGTCTCCATCTGGGCTCCCCATGGCAGCAGAGGCAGGAGCTGCAGCCCCAGTGCAGCGTGGCTGAGCAGAGATCTGGAACCGGAGTTACACATTTTTAGGAATTTCCTACAGGGGACAGTCCAGGGGAAGCAGCTCCCATCGGACAGGACTCGTCCCCCAGCAAACAGGGGCTTGCAAACCCGATGTTCCTGGTGGTTTCAAAGCTAAGGCAGGTCGGAAAATTCAAGTGGTAGAAAGATAGTTAAGCCACGCTGGTGCAGTGTTAGGAAGTGATGTTACATGTGTGTGGAGAATCAAAAGCTCCATGTTTTAAAACTCTTGCTGGTCACCTTTAACTTCTCTGCCTGCATTGAGATGACTGATAAGGACTTTAGGTCACATTTGCTTAAATATAGCCTCAGAGAGGAGCAGAATAAAGGGAAACAAGGCTGTCTCTTCTCGATGACAGTCTGTAAGTAGCTGTGAATGAATCTCATTACAGCAGCTTCTTTTGAAAGGGAGAAATAAAAAGGAAATTTCATTGCTAACAACTTACGTGGCATTAGATGCTATAAAAAAGGTTGGTGGTGGTCATTGGTTACATTGTTATAAAAGAAGAGCTAAATGGTCTGTAATTTAGAGAAGGGGATTTAATTACATGAAGTAATTTACAGGAAGCTATAACCACTTGTATCTTTTTCTCTGTTGAATATAATTGGTTGACACAGTGCACTAAGTCCTCTCTTTTCCTTCTTCCTTCCTCTCACTTTGTTTTATTTGTGGGGTTTTTTATTTTGGGGACGGTACCAAGATAAAGCACTTCTGTTGTATCTTGTGATTTTAGCAAGTTGAAAAATGGAGTAGTGGGGGCTATTTGAATAGATTCAGAGCCCTGGCTGGAGGTTTTTGTTGTACATCTCTCCATAGCAGTGAGCCAGGACATGTTCCAGGTGTGCTGTGAGATGTGTAGAGACATTATTCCCAGGTTCAGTGTGGATGCTGCAGGAGGAGCTAGGACCCTGAAGGAGCCGCAGTCTTTTTGGATGTTGTTTTTCTGATTTGGAGAAGAAGCATTTAAAGGTTTACTTCATGTTGATTTAAGCACTAGCTACCCAATATTTTAGCTAACTTTTCAGAACAGGCTGGGATCTGTTACCTAATTGTAGCCTCTGTTCCTCTGCTTGCACCACATGTCTGCATGATATCTGGGATGATCACAGGTATTTTTATTGGTGTGAAATAAGCACAATTGATGCAGACAGCCAATATTCTTCTCCTAGCACACTTATCAGTGTGATGACTAAACCATCTGCGCCACACCAGTCTAAATCTGAGCTGATTTAAAACAAACAACATGACATCCCAATGTCACACGTGGTTGAGGCAGGATAAATACCTTTTCCATGAGGTGCTGTTACTTTCCTCATGCAGAACTTGCCCTTGCTGACTGCTGGCGGTGGATCCCAGCTTCTGCAGGAGGCTGCAGGGATACCCAGTGTGCCAGGATTGCTTTGGCAGCTGCCAGTCCTTGCCTGAAGTCATCAGTGGCACTGGCCCAGCTGACTTTGCTTTCCTTGTGGAAGCCTCTCAAAGCTCTGCTGTGTTCCACCTCCCTCTCAGTCCTCTCCCTCCCAGGCTGCAGCCTCGGGCAGTGTTACCCACATCCCTCAGCCTCTTTCTGGGTGGATTCTTAAGAGAGAGAATTTTCATCCTTCTGCCTGATGGATGGTTTACGCAAACTGTTGAGTGAGCACGTCTTTGAAGGCGTCTCTTAGGTAAAATAAGCTCTTGCGTTTTTCCTTCAAGCAAGGTTATTAGTAGCTATTCAGGTGAATGCCATTGCACAATTGGTTTGGCAGAATCAGCCTATTTTCCCTAATGTTTTGTCTTAAAGAATCATAAAAATTAACTAAAACCAGCAGGGGTTTGTGATAGATTTAAAGCTCTTCCAAACTTACTGGTTGGGAGAGTCCTAAGATGTAGTTGGGTACGTGTCTTTTGACTCAAGAGGTGAAATATGTTGTGTCTGTGTGTAGGTTTTTCCAGCTATTAGCACTCCAAGTTGATTCGAGAATTTTTCTGAAGTTGAGCCTTGAAATTGATTTATTAAAAAAAAAAATCCTAGCAAGATTTCATGTGTTAAATTTAGGAATTATACTTGTGAACTCTTGTTACTGTTATATGCAAAAGTTGGTGCTTTTTTTCTTTGTAGCTTTCTTTCAGTTTTGCTTTTTTCTGCAGTTGGAATTGTTGAGATTACAAAGCAAAGTATTCCTTGAGTAGCTGCTGGATTCTGAATGTTGGTGTCTAAAGTTAATTGTGTAAATAAGTGCAGGTTTTTCAATTTAGAACCAAATCTTTTATCTTCACATTTTCTTCCCCATTCTATTTCTTCTGATTGAAGGGTTTCAGTTCAGCTCTGGGGAAAGGAGCACAGGCTCAACTCTTCCTTCATCTGCAGATCCATTGCCAGCAGAAGCTGAAGATTAGCAGTGGGTTTCACTTTGCTCTCTGACATTTCCTCTTACAGCTCTGCTTGACTCATTGAGCTAAATAGCAAAAACAAGGGAAAAAACCCTTTCCAGGGGAAATCTTATCCACTGGAATAATGTTGCTGAAAGAATCCAGGGAGGAGGTAATGGATCAAGCAGGGGGTGTTGTCCAGGGCAGCCTGAATAACAGTGCCATGATGAACAGCCCTGTGATGCTGGAACATTGCAGCCTCCTGGAAAGTGGTACTAGATCTCATGAAGTTGTTTTTCTCTTGGTTCTCAAAACTTTCAAGTGGTCATAGGGCAACACTTTGTAATTTGACATGACATTTATTGGCTGTAGTGTCAGAAATATCTCTTTGGAGTTAGAGCTTCAGTCCTTTTAGGATGGGTGTTGGAGGTAGCTCAGCTGGACATTGTGGAGTACATCTGCAGCTTTAACGTGAAAAAAAAAAGAATGTTCCAGTTTCCAGTTACTTTTTAGCTCCTTTGGAGCAATTTCAGTGTATAAAGGTGTAAATGGGGACGACGAAAAGAGTCATATTGTGAGTGCTGCCTGAGCTGAGGGCTTTGAACTTGTTCCACATTTGTACATATGCTCCTTTTCCTCCTGGTTCAGACTGTAAAAAGCGACAATGTAAAAATAAAGCAGTTATTCTTTCCTTACTGCATAGGAAATAACCATAGCAGCTGAACAAAGCTGAGGTGCTCAAAACCCAAACCCCCTTCTGCAGAGCTGGATTTGGTGTTTTCCCAGCACGTGTCCATGCCCTGTGTCAGAGGGGCTGGCAGTGTCACCTGCAATGTTCCTGGGCCATGGTGGTGTCGTGGCTGGGAGCCACTGGAGATTGCTTCCCCATTCTCGTCTCTCACTTTCCTTGCCACTGCCTCATTTTGTTCATAAAGCAGCTTGTAATTGAGTGTTTGACAAAGAAGTGTTTACAAGCAGTGTTTCTTGTGCATAACTGCCTAGATGAGGGGAATAACAATTTGGGTCTGAATTTCAGCCCTCCTTTGTCACTGTCCTATCATCGTCAGTGGCAGTGCTGTCTCTGCTTAAAGAGAAAGATGGATTAAAATTGTTTCAGGGCATGGCACCCAAATGGAATTGTGTGGTCTTGGAAGAAGCTGCCAACTTTTCTTTTTGGCCCCTGCTCATCCTTTGTCAACATCCTGACTTTGAGTGCAAGGTGTGCTGATTAATTTCCAGGTGACTTGGGGGTTTTTCTACGTGGAGTCTGCTGTTTTAGGGGGAATTCTATTTCGGCCATATGAAATGTGAAAGTTGGAGTTCTGCCAGATTTTAAACCTTCTCTAGCCATTGTGGTGGGCGAGATGCTGTCCTAATCTGTGTGGGGTTATGGTTGGAGTTCAGTCTTCATGGGTTGAAACTGACGGTGCAGATGGGACTGGTGTAATCAAAATAAAAGCCACGTTTAGCTATCGCACAGGAAGAAAGGGGCTCTAGGATTAAGCTTTTTAGTTCAGGCAGCATGTGGGTGTTTCAATTGTCCATGCTAAAACCCTTCTGCAAATTATGCCAAGCGGGCAGGGTGTGAAGGGAATAGAAGCAATGAAGTTATGCATGAGTAAGGAACAGCTCAGGCTTTATTTAGACCCATTATAGGCCATTAGCAAAGGGCCTTTTTTTTCTTTAGAAGGGGGTGTCTTTTAAAGGGGCTGTTTGCAGGAATTAACATGTTTGTTCGGGAGTGATGGGAACAAGCAAAGGCAATCCCTAGAATCACCCACAGATAACCAGAGGCACAGGGAGTCCAGGCTCACTCCAGGATGGGGGCTGAATGGGATGGTTCCCCTTAATGCAGGTACCAGTCTGTGACTAAAACCCTCACACAGAGAGAAAAGAAAAAAAATCACAACATATGAAACAAAAGTCATGCAGTCAGGCATGAGTAAGAGTGGTACTCAGCATTGTGACCAACCAGCTTAACTCCTTTCCTGCTGCTTGGTGCAAGCATGAAGTGATTTCTGTAGCAAGTTTGCCAGGGTCAAATCTGCTTTTCTGGGTAGAGTTATTGCTTATTGGTTGATACTGGTGTGTTGAGCAAAACCAGACCTACAATCAGACTTGTACTGACCAAACTAGGAGAGGGTTAACGTGATGAGTGCCCTGCTCAGAGCATCTGTGAATTAGTGCTGTTGCTTGTCAGAGTTATCTGACTGTAGCAATGTACTGAACTGTTAAATTCCTGTACGAAGATCACCACTGCCACTCTCACATCCAGAGTGACTTTTATTTGTCCTCATGCAAAGTACTGCAGGTGTTTTGCTAAGACATCTTCCAAATCCCCATAGTCTTGTTCTGAATCATCCTGCTGCTTTGAGTAGCTCGGTAAATAAACAGTGTGGTTTTATATGCCTGTACAAAAGCTGGTCTCTTACAGCTGGGTATTTCCTCCCTGTTTACCTGACTTGTCAAGAGCAGAGGGAGAAGAAAAATGTCTTTGTGACAGCTTTTTTTTTTTTTTTCCCCTTATAGCGAAGCAAAGGAATAAAGGGATTATTTTTTTTTTCCCCAGACAGTCTACCCACAGCAGCAGCACCAGGGACCTCTGGTAAATTGATCAAGGAACACATTTGACCTTAGGGCTGCTTGTTAGAGAACATTGTTATAGGCACGTTGTAATAGCAGATGTAATAAAGTCTGCATTGTCCCAGAGAAAAAAAACAAAACAGCAGAATGTTTTGTGGTGGGTTTTTTGTTGGTGTTGGTGGGGGTTTTTTGTGTATGTGTTATTTAGCAGGAGCTGCATTGTCTGATAACCTTGGGTCACCTCAAATAGGCATAAGCCTAAGGCAGAGCCGAAAGCAGATATTTTGGTAGTTAGTAGAGGCTTCACTGACCCAAGAAACAGGGAAAGGATATTTTTCAGATATTGGCTATCTTTATAGTGCTTTGTGTTTATCCAACTATCACGTAGTTTTGTAAAGATGACTTCAAAAGCCCTTTTTTATTGCTGCAGCTTTTGAGTCCTAGCTGCTTGAATTGCATATTTTTCTTAACTTTTCTCCAGTTATACAATTACCACTGCTCTGGATCTCAGCATTTACTGACCTGCCAGTGTACTTTAAGAATAGGAATTTATTTACAGTCCCGTGATAGCTGGTCATCACAAATGATTGTTTTTCTATGAGAGTGTTTCAGTGGCTTGAAACTTGGTGCTTGTGAAATCTGAACGCATTTATTGTTCTTCCTATGAATTAAAAAATACAGAAGAAGATAAACTTTGTTGGGAGTTTCTTCCCTGTGAGACTGCCCAGAGGAGCTGTGGCTGCCCCATCCCTGGAAGTGTCCAAATCCAGGTTTGGTGGGGCTGAAATTGCCCCCATAAGGATTCAGTTAGTTGAGAACCTAAATCCCAGTGGCTTGTTGATGCAATGTGCCCCTTGTTCACTCCAGCATCTACACAAATCCCACATACCAAGTCTACTCTGATTTCTAATTCCATGTTCTGACACTAGAATAAACGTCTTTCTTCTAGTTGGATAGATCCAGGCACATAAAATGTACAAGCTGTTTTAAGATGTTTGTTGTGCTCCATTAATGAGACCCAAAATAGGATTTCTGATCATTCCAGAGGCTTCCTTCTGTGGCATCACGTGCTCATTTTCCCGATTGTTATTATTTATTTATTTCGGCGGAATGTCTGTAACTTCCACAGGCAATAACAGGAATTTCTACTGCTTCAGCAGTGTTCATTTACAGGGTGTAGAAAAGGAGAGGGTTTTTGCAGCCCTCAGCAGCACGTGGCCCACACTGATCAGGTGCATCCTGCTGTTCAGACCTGTGGAGATGAAGCTGTCACAGCCTCAGGTGGATCTGCTAAACCTGCTGAAAAGCTGAAGGGCTTCTTCACTTGCTTCCTGCAGCAAAGGCTGTTAACACTACACAAATGGGAGCCCTTAGTTAATTCCTGGTTAGGTATTGACACACTTGTTGACTTGGAGCTTGTTCTGACAGAATTAGGATTTGATCAGCAGAAATCAATCTTTCCTTTCTACCTATCCGGAAAGTGAGCTGTTTTCAGTGCTGAACTGTGTATGTTACAATAAAAATTCAGCAGGTGATACATTCTTTTTCACTATCAGGTAGTGTCTTTCACCTAGTAGTCACTCTGTAAGGAATTAACTTGTGCATGATATTTTTATTTCTGTATTGAATACAAATCTTGATCTCTAACATGATGGTACTTGATGTCTGAGTTGGGGTTTTTTTATGTTTCCAGACTCTGCAGACACTAATTTTAAAATCTCTTCTCTTTGTTCTCCTCAAAAAATAGCTCTGTCTGGGAGAGGAGTAGAGGCCATATTCCATATTCTTGCCAGTAGTGCTAGCTGGTAAAGTTGTTGAGTTTAAAGGATTTCTGCTACCAAGTTGTGCTGCTAGATTATTGGGCAAGCGGATTAATTGCTTAGCCATCCTTTGTGTGGCTGCTTGTCTGTAATGGGGAGAAAATAATTTTTACTTCCTTTTTTAAATGGTTGCAATACACAGAAGAAAAGTAGCAGGGGACATGATGATTCTTGTATTACCATACAGGAAAATACACCACTGTATTTTCAAGCTAAAGAAGGCAGAGAGGAGGTCATTGCTATAGGAGTCTGGGTCTTTCAGGATGTAAGGGACCAGCCTTAAATTGTGGAATCTCATCCTCCATAGACTTGTCTGGATTTGGAAACAGCACTAGCACATCAGCTCAGAGCTGACTCAGAGCACAGCAGGCTGGTTCAGATGGAGGACAGGAGAGAAGTGACTCCATCCAAGTCAGTACTTCTGCATCATGCCGGATGAATGTGCCAGGTCAGGTGCCCAGGACGGATGCCAGCATCAGGTTTCAAGGACTTGCTTAGAGGTGCTGAGCACCATTCAGTGATTTAATCCAGCAAGAACCTTGCAGAAAGCTCTGGCAATTGCTGAGCATGATCTAATGCTGGTATTAATCATCATCTCATGATTGAGAACTAGGTGTGAGTACTGAGGGTGTTTCCACAGTACAAACGCAGGCAAGGATCTTGATAGCAAACTCGCTGAGCCAGTTTTTAAGCCTAACCATTTTCTTTTTCTTAATTATATACCCTCTAAAAGTCTTCTAGGGTGAAGAGCTAGTTAGGAGTACTGAATGTGTAATTTTGTGGTTTACTGTCCTTGGTAACTTGCTTCTTGGATAGCTTTAGGAAGGAATAGATCCAGTTAAGGAACTTGAAATAGGGCTCAGGTACCTACTGCTCTGAAATAGCCCCACTTGATGATGAGCTTAGAGTATCTTATGTACATAGAGCTGATTGCAGTGATCTAGACAGGCTTGCCAAGAAAAAAAACAATCTGCAATTCAGTGTTAATTCATTTATTTTATTCTCTTCCCAGAAGTGGCATTTGTTTATGTGTTGCCCTTAGCTCAGAGACCCAGACCTCCACCTCTCACCTCTGTCCTCCTGCAGTGAGCAAGGAGCCCTTTGCTTTCCTCACTGGCCTCAGGTGGGAAGTGGCAAAAGGAGTTGTCAAGGTCTAACTGGGTGTGAGGGTGGCAGATCTGTGCTTCAGGGGGTTTGGCATCCAAAAGATTTTTCCTACCAGAAGATAGGAGGGAAATAGCAGCTGCTGGTGGGTTGTGTTGGCACCTCCGGTGTTGGTGGCTTACATTCTGTTTGCTGAAGCTAACTGGAAAACATTCCAAATTCTTAAAATTCTGCCTGCCCAGCAAAATCCATGGGGAGTGTGGCATTCCTAGGCATGGGAATGATTGCCTCATTTGGCAACAAGTAATGACTATTCAGTGGCATAGGCTTCAGCAGAGAGGAGGAGCAGGCATGCAGGCCCATGGGGATCCCAGCGTGTTACCCTGGCTGCCCTGGGCTCTGCTGCCTCTTGTGTGCTACCTGGAAGGAAATCTGGGGTGCATTCATCCGTGTCACAGCCCAACCTTGGCTTTGCTTTGTACGTGTTCCCTTGGAGCTGCTCATGTGGAAGTGGGACAGTTGGCCTTTGTGTGAATGTGAATGCGTGTGCATGTCTGTCAGGTTTACTCGTGCAGCTTAACCATAATTCATTACATAAAGCCTGTTTGTCACACATGACTTTAAATATCCACGGGCCAGTCTCGTGTGCTAACTGCAGTGTCAGTTGTAAACACAGTGAGGAAAGGAGTGCAGTTTACCTCAGATCCAAGCACAGAGGATGAGTGTGGCCTGTGATGGGAATCCTGCTCCTGACCCAGTGCTGTACCTGCCTTCATTGGAGCACCAGAGGTTCAAGTGACTTGTCAAAGGCTGCAAAGCAAGGGAGCAACTCCACTGACATTTGATATCAGGAGCCTTCTGCTTCCCAGTCTGCTGCTGATTTACACTTTCATCCTTCAGTACACATAACTGCTGCTTGAATTAAGCCGTGACACATCTTCACTTCAGTGTAAAATGATTTCAAGTTAGACCTTGCAAAAGGAATGTTGTTCCTTCTGCAAACACCACGTAGGTTCAGGCCATTCCCACCTGGTCCGTATGCCAGTTCAGCAGCACCAACTAATAAATTCCAATTATTGAGGTCTCAATCCATCATGTCTGAGGCATGGTGCTGCCTGTTCCACTGCATTGACCGGAGCCGTTTGCTGGCTGCTAATGTACTGTGGTTTTACTCTGTCTTGTCCTGTAATGATGGCATCCCTTGTACCAATTTGAATCCTATTAGATTGCAATTAATTTCCCTCTGCTGCAAACTGAGGCTGAGTCAAGTGCTGTTCAGTGCAGAGCTTACAACACTGATATATCACAAGGGTGAAGTGCTAAGAACCCAGCCTGAACAATTTTTTAATCTGTGCTTCATGTTCCCCAACTTCCCTAATGGCACTAATTAGCAAAGCAAATTCCTTGCTTTGGGAGCAGGAGTGTGAGCAAGTGAGGAGCAGAAGGATATAACTGGTTTGAGAGTGAGAATAGGAAAGGGGGGCAATTGCAGAAAGCTGTTCTTGTGGGGGAGGGATCTCTGCCTGCAGGTACAAGAGGTTTTTATTTCACTGCAGTGGGACATTGTGCTACAAGACTTGTTGAGCTGGCTTTGTTTCACAGTGAGTCATTTAATGCATGGAAAGTTCTGCTGCAGGATCCATGAGGAGCCCATTCAGGCATTGCTTTGATGTTCTTGGTAGGAGAGTGCCTGGGCAAGGTTAGTGCTGTGTTGGGATCGATGTTTCTCTGGCAGGGCAGTGCAGGTGTAGCCTCATGGGCACAGTCAGTACACAGGTGCATTGAAACTCCTCTCTGAGAGGGAAATCCTCAGGGCCCCAGGAAATCTCTAAGTGGTCTTCCTCAGCTCTGTTTCTGTAAACATCCTGAGAATGCCAACACACAGTGCAGTCACCTGGAGAATTAGCTGAAGTAAAGTAGCTCCATGGAGGAAAATTGGAAAAAAAACCCAAAAAAACCCCAACTGTCTTGGGACAAGAACCCGCATCTGTCCTTCTTGGTTGTCAATGCAGTGCTGGAGCTGTGCTTTCAGTGCTAAATAAATATGTAAATGTCAGCATGCAGTCATAAAACAGTTTTGTTTTGTAGTTCAAGTCCAGATTTTGTAGAAGGAGCTTGATTGCACCATCGCAATGCGGTTTCTACTGGATAGATTGATCCTTGGAAGCAAACTAGATTAATACTAGGAGGAGACGGATTTAGAATTCATCCGTCTCTGTGGTTTCTATAAACTGAGCAATACTTCTGGCTCTTTGTTGCTCTAGCAATTTTCTCTCTGTTGGATGATGACCCTTTCAATAAGTGGTCATCCACATTGAATTTTTCTGACTCAGAGCTTAAAAAACAGGGCTTTTTATTGACTACAGAATTCCCATACTGTAGCTTGACCTCGCTGCCAGCTTTCTTTGGAGACTATACAGAGATTTCAGCTAATGCCAAAAGAAGCCGTTCACCTTTTAAGCTTTCTTTTCCCTGGCTCATAATCTACATCTGAGTGAAATATAAAGTATTGCTTATCTACCATCTGCAAAGCTTCAGTAAGCTCTGGGCTAAGAGTGCTGCCCAAAGCTCTGACACCGCTCTGCAGCACCGGAGCTGCCACGGCCCTGACAGAGAAGCTTTAGGGGCAGGCAGTTGCTCAGACAAAGTGGGCATATTGCCTTAATTTTTCTTTACTTATAGAACCACTCGTATTGGAAAAGACCTTTAGGATCAAGTATTGCATGTAAGCTTTGTAAACTTACTGTCTTTTGTTAACTTATGATTGCTGTCACATATGACGCTGAGTCCACTCAGCTCCCTTCAGGAAAGGGAATGGATTTCTAATCAGTTTAAATCCAAACAAGAAAAAGAAATGCTGATACATATTAATATTTGCAGTTTTTATTTGAAATCTCACGTTGTTTTTGTATCAAAATTTTTGTTGGCCTTTCACTGAGAGTTTACAGCTCTCTGGGGATACAGCACAGAAGAGATATTTGGGGTGGGATAGGAAGGAGAAGGAATGAAGGAGAGGATGCAAAGAAATTAAGAAAGCTTTTACTAAAGTACAATTCTAGTATTGTTTGTCAAGCTGAAATGGTTTTATCTTTAATTTTGAGGCAGGCACTCTGAATTTCATATGCTGCTTTCCTCCTTAATTAAGTAATTTTGTTCTACTGCATATTTATACCGTGTCTTACTACTGTAAGTAAGTGGCTACAATATTACCTCTAAGCAAGGCTTATTGAAATGATTAAAAGTTGATGTTTATGTGTACCTGTAGTTTTGGGGCCTTTCCACTGGAAAGAAATACTTCACCCTGATTTATGCTACATGAAAATCCCCTTAATCATAGCGGGAAGAAAGGTGGTTTCTCGAGTGAGGTGCAGAAGGTGTATGGGTCATCTCTAGATCCACATATGACCTTCAGCAGGTTATTTAAGGTACTTTGCTCCCAACTGTTCTGTCTAAAGCCTTCCTGTTACACAAAGGGGTTGTAGGTTGACATTTTGTGACCATTACATATTCCAATATTGCTGAGACTGGGATAGCCTATAAAAAGAACCACTCTAAGCTTCCATGTGCTGGGAGTAGGAATTTGACTTTCAGACTCCCTTCAGAACACCCTTAATATGAAGCTATTAAATCTACATGTCAGATTACAGAATAATGTGGATGAAGGGTACAGATGGCAGTCTCTGGACCCTGTCAAAGTGCTATAAAATCAAACTTGGGAAAAAGAAGGTTTTGAGAGTACCTTGTTAGGTTTGTGTAGGGATTTCATGCTGGGCTTTTGCTTTGAATTACTCTGTGCTGCTTAGCAGAGGAGAAGCGGTGACTTTCCAACTGCACCCATGGGCTGAATGCAGCCTGTGAGATATGTAGGCTTTTTTGTCTGTACTTGGAAGGTATCCCTGGATGATGGACACTAGATTTGCCCTAAAATTAAAAAGAAAATGTAGGAGTGGGTAGGTCCATCAGCTAACACATGCTGATTTGTGCTCTCTCTGGTGAGCAGTACTCCTTGGGAAGGGAAGGGAAGCACAGATCACCACGTTGAGGTGGAGCTCCAGGGAAGCAGGGCAGGTCTCCATCCCCATTCCCAGCTTGGAATGCCAGATTTCCCCACCATGGCTTCTCCTCCTGGGAGCTGCTTTGCCTTGCAGGCTGTCCTGCTGGCTCCAGTGAGTGCTGGAGACTGACTGCGAGCTGGTTGCAGTCAGAGGAGTTATTTTCACGGTTTACATTGCCTGAGGGTCTGACCTGTGCTCCCCTCTTTGCAGCTCTCCCTCCTCTCACCGTGCCAGGGATGTGAAATCCAGAACATCTCCTAAGGTGCACTTGGCAGTTTGTGTCTGTATCTCTGCAGCTGGAAGGGCAGTGGGGGTTGTGTGCATTGATTGCTGACCCTTTGAAATGTTGGCTCCTCCAAATGCTTGAATTTTTTATAAATATTAAGTCTCTGCATAAATGATCTTGTACAACTTCTACAAAGCACAAAAGAGGAGAGGTTAAATTGAAAATGAGGTATATTGGACTTCAGAGCACAAAGATAAATACGTATTTAAGTCGAAGTTTAAATGAATAGTTCCTCTGGATATGTACTAGTGGGTTCAGAGGGTAATTTTTTTTCTTAACCTTAATATGTTCCACTCTAGCTGTGCAGATCTAATTAGTGCAAGCAGCAGTAACATGGCTGAGGCACTGTCACTGTGCAGGCAAGCTGGGCAAGGCAGAAGGAAGCCAGAGTCAATCTTCTGGACTTTCCCCCCATTTGTCATTAAGTTTCATTCCTTTCAGTCCTGGCAACTTGCTGATGTTTCCCATCAGGGGCCTGGCCAGGGAAGATATTCCTTACGCTGCATAACCCAGGATATCACTGGAGAGGGTGAGCACTCCAAATACATTCCAAGGTAGTAACTCTTGGATTATTTATCTTTGTTTTGGTTTCTTTCTTTTTTCTTTGACTTTTCTCGAGCTACTGGTTCTTAGGATAAGTGATGCATGAAGACAGTAAGTGATTGCCAGTCCTGTGTTGTTTTCAGTGTTTTTTCGCTGGTGCTCCTCATGGATGTGACCATCTCCATTTGTTCCTCTGCCACTGGACATGTCCTATTTGGCTTCTTACAGAAGTACCAGATTTTACATAGATCCATCTGGGTTCTGCTTGGGGCCCTATTTAGAAAACACATTTTCCAGGCAGGAAGTTTTTCAAGAATACTGCTGGGTATTTTTGCAGTAACACAGACAAAGCCCTTGTGAATATCCTCAAACAGCAGAGGTATTTTCAGGTCAGAGATGGATTAAAAAAGTTTAAAAGACCATTTTATCATGTAAGAATTAGTTGATTGTGATTTCTGCATTATTCTAACATCACAACTGTTGGCAAGTCATCACAATTGTGCAGCTCTAACAAAAATGGGAGTTAGGCCCCTGGCTTTGAAAATTCCTGTGCCTTTGTTTTGTAAGCAGTCATAAACTGTCTTAAAAAGATAAACCAATGAAAGATTTGGGTTTTGATTTGGGTTTGAGATAAGGAATTCCTATATGCTGACTGTTCAGAGTTATCAAACCTAATGTTCAGAATCATAATATTGTCCTCAAAATAGATGATACTTCAGCATAAAATATTTAAATCTGTATACTTGCCATTTAGGTACATAACTTTCAAATCCTGCAGTTATGAGGGCTGATTAGAAGGCTTTTTGAAAGGATGACAATTTAGATTTTCAGATCCCAAGACTCCAGGGTGTTGAATTTGAGAAAAATCTACTAAATATCAGAAGACTGCCAACTCTCTTGAGTTAATGACTGTGTTCTCCTGTCACAATGGTTGTGCTTCATTTTGCATTATAATGTTGTCTAACAGCAAGTGGCACTTCTGATTCTTTTGTAATTTCCAAGCAAAATGCTGTTTGCAAAATAAACATGCTGAGCATTTCCTAAACCTAATGTCATCAGCAGAAGTGAACTGCATAGCTGGGTCAGTCCTTTGGTGGAACAGAGATGGCTGGCTTCTCTTAATAATTCTGCACAGATGTGAGCCCCAAATTGTTTTCTTCCTTCCTTCAGCTTGAGCAGACTGCAGCTGTGCTATGTCAATTTATTGCTGTGCAGTGGAGAATGAAGCAAAACCTTCCTACTTTGCTGCTTTTCAACGGAATTGACAGTAAGACAAAGCAGAATTGCTGTGCTGCTGTTCTTGGAGCACTGCTCTGGTGAAATGGCCTGAGGATGGCTGCTCACCACGGGGTTTGAGCACCAGCTCAGGACAGATCTGGTAAAGGGAACTGAGCCATTTCTCCTTTTTATCAGCCCCCCTTAGGGAAGGGAGAGAGGGAAAATCAAAAAAGGTTTTGCTTGACTCCTATTGCTGTGGATTGTTCAGTATTTAATTAAAATAATTATCTAAATAATATAACAGGAATATATTATGTATTCTAAACATAAGAATATATTATGTATTCTAAATTCAATATATTTATTGTATTCTAAAATATAATAAATGAGGGGGGTGGCAGGGTGGGCAGTGATGCAGGGACCTGGTATTTCTTCTCTGCATCTTGTAGTGCTAGAACAATTCAGGGTGGAAATTCATGTATCTGTAACTGTGAAGCTTATATAACAGTGGGCCAACTTAATTGGGATGTGATCAGAAGGGTTTTTTTGCCAAGATTGAGTTTCTTTCTCAGAGAAGCATTCAAAACTTAAGCGTAAATGCCATTAATAAGCATGGTTACTGTCACCTCTTCACATATGCAGTGGAGTTTATCAGCTTTGTGTTTGTGAAATACTGCCCTGAATTAGATCAAAACCTTGAAGCTTGAGTGCAGAACATAACTCTCGGTAATAATCAAGAAGCTACAGAATTTACCTTTTGCTGTCAATTTCTTCTGCAGAAAAGTTCTTATTGCAATGCTGCAGATGGGAAAGCTGAAGGCAAGGCTTGAGGTGGGGCTGGATTCATCCTGGATATCCAGCCAGCAACAGGGGAGGGTTGGGAGCTATGGTTGTGTTCGAGGGTGCCAGGATGAGGGAAGATATGAGAATGTTTCAGAAGGCTGATTTATTATATTATGATATATATTATATTAAAATGATATACTAAAAACTATACCAAAAGAATAGAGAGAAAAGGTTCATCAGAAGGCTAGAAAGGAGAGGAATGATGACAAAAGCTTGTTACTCTGAATCTGATGCAGCTGCATCTTTGATTGGTCATTAAGTAGAAACAACTCACATGGACCAATCCAAGATGCACCTGTTGGTAAACAATGTCCAGCCCACATTCCACAACCATCAGATAGTTAATTGTTTGCATTTCTTTTCTGAGGCTTCTCAGCTAGAACAGGAGAAAAATCCTAGCAAAGGATTTTTCATAAAATATCGTAGCCGCAGGAAGCAGCCTGCAGCCCCCGGCGCTCAGCTGCTCTGGTGGACTGCATTTCCTCCCTGCTACCGAGCCTACATTTGGAGTGGAGATAACTTTGAAGAGCAAAACCACAGGAGAGCAGTCAGGCATGCAGTGGTGTTTGAGTTTGTTCCTCCACGCGGGTGATAGCTGCTGGTAGTTAGATAGCACTGGAGGAAAGCTGCGGGTAAACGTTGATTCATGTGTTTGAGGGGATCCGCTGCGGGAGCGGGGGAGGCACTGGAGTTGTCTCTCTGCCTGTGTGTAGGAGGGATATTAAAGATCCAACTTGTCAGGGTGTAAATTCATGCCAGAATGAAGAAAAGAGAACGCTCCGAGTGGAGGCTTGCTGTACGGTTAAATTCCCGTGGTGCATCAGGGGGACAACAAAGGTGATGGAAACCGAGCTCCGAGGTTGGGCGATGCAGAGGAACTGGAAAGGAAACCACAAACCCCTGCTCTGTGCAAATGAGAGCAGTAGTGGCAGTGAACATTCATGCCTTCTGAGAAAGCTTCAGTGGCAGGCAGTGTAGAGGGAGTCCTGTCTGCAGGTCAGGGTGCTGGACCTGCTAGGCTCTTGGTAAAATTGAGCTAAAACACAGGAAGTATCTTAAAAGTTTGCAAGTCATCTACTGAACTTTCTTGGAGCAGAAGTCGTAGGAAAAAAAAGGGGAACTAGGACAAAAAGCCAGTCAGTAACCCTGAGAGATTGAAGTTTCTGTTATTCTTGTAGAGCACATCCCACTTAGAAGGAGCAAATGGCCTGGGCTCTTCTGTGTGTGATGTCTGCCCCTGGCACACAAACACTCCATGGTATCTTTTGGTGACTTAATATTTATGGCATGAGCCACAGGCCATCCAAGCCAGTCAGACCTAGTCTGGGAGAGCTGAAAATATGACAGCCTGAGTAAGTACCATTTGAGAGTATCAAAGAGCTATAATAATGTGGATAGCATTACATTAGAAAACCAAGGTGGGAGGATTACATGAAAGCAAAACACACAGACAGGCCCCAAGGGGAGACCATCCACCACAAAGGATAATTTCCTATGGGATTCAGCCCCAAGAGCACATTCCTCTGAGGCTGCTTTAAAGCATCCAGGCAAGACATCTAAGGAGAGAGAAAAAATTCATAATGCTTTTCTTAAACAACTGTGTGTAGCTGGAGCAGATGCAGCAGTGCCTGGTCTACAGCTCTATCATTCGTCTGGACTCCTACATGTTTTCCTCCCTGTGATCTCGTTTTCAACCTAAGAAGGATGTTTTTGAGATATTTTTTTTTTTCCCTTCAGGGAGAGAAGAAGGGAAACATCTTTCATCTGTGTTTTGGTTTTGTTTTTGCTATGTAGGCAGTGCTGCAGCCAGATCCAGGCTGTTCCCTGGGAATTGTTCTGACTTTGCAGGACAGCATGGTAGTGTTACCACAGCTTCTCCCACAAAACAGGGAGGGTTTTCAAAGTACCTTCAGTGCTTAATCCTGGTGGTTGATAACCTAAATTCAATAAGTAGTGATTTTTGTTTCCCCCTCCCAAGTTAGCTGCTGTTTATAGCCTTTCTCCCAGACGTCCTTTGCAGTAACTGAATCGCTCTCAGACTCGTGTGCGTGCTTCTACACGCAGTGTCTGTGTACATTGCCACAAAACACTATGTACAGTCTTGGACAGGGCAGGTTTAGACTCTTTGTAAAGCTGTTGCAGTGCTTTGCCCTTTGTGTGAAGGGCCAGGAGGAGGATTCTGGCTGTGTTTTTTTCTTTTTCTCCCTCTAGTCCATGATGGTGCTGTGGTTCAGACACAGAGCCCTGGCAGAGGGTTGGGGTGTGTGGGGCACAGGTTTCTCCTGTGGCAGCAGGATCTGCCTGTGCAGAGCAAAAAAAAAAATGGTTCTCTCTGTTCCCAGAGCTCCAGGCCTCTGGGAACAGAGAGACTTTTATTATGGGGAATGTGCCGGGGAAGGAGCAACAGCATTTTAAAAAAAACCTAAAAAACAATCCAGTCCCTCTGTGTGACACTAAAATATTCAGAGAAATATGTGCTCTTTATCCAGTAGGCATCCTGAAACAAGGCATTGGCACCTCTATAATACAGAAACTGGAGCAAGATGTTTGGAAAAGACAGATAGACAGCTGGTTTGTGCCCAGCTCATGGTTGTATGTAATCCATCACTGCCAGGCCTGAAAACAAGCAGGAGCTCACAGGCACTGACTTCCTGGCACAGTGTCTATTCAGCAAAAGCTCAGTGGTGGCACTGAAGCTTTTCAGGGCTGTGGAGAGATGCAAAATCCCTTCATTCTCCCTTTGCTGGGGAAGCTGCTGGTAGGTGGAAGCAGCAGCTGAAGTTTTTGGGCTGCTGCAGTCCTGGAGGAGCTGAGATCAGATGTATTTTTCCTTATGATCAGCCTGCACCACTGGCCAGCTGGTGGGATAAGCCACCACTTTTCAGGGAAAAGGAGAACAAAGCAGGAGGATCGGGCTTGGGGCAGAACTTTGTGTTAGAAGGTATCCTAAAAGCTCTTTTACTGTTCTTGCACAAAATGTGGTGGTGTTATTATCACTCCAGAAGCCTGTAGTGTGATAAAAATTCCTTCTGGCCATAGTGCCAATACTGTGCCCTCAGTGGTGATGACAGAGCAGTTTGTGGGACCACGCAGCTGACAGATATGGAATACCCATCTCATTGCCATGAGTCTTGGGACCAGTTTGTTCCTTTTTACCTCATTGGCCTGAATTCCATAATTCAGGTATGGACACCAGGCTTTCTTGTAGCTTATTGGATATTCAGCTTAGATATTCATAGTGTGTGTTGTGTGTGAACTGAACTTGGTGGATGTGAGGATTTTCTGGGTGATTTTTGTTTGAAAACAGTCCAGTGGTTTTTCTGTATCTCCATCAGTACAGCCCATGGTGCTGTGTGGTTCAGAGCACGCTGAAAGCAGCAGAAAAGGTGCCTGTGGACTGTGTAGGATTTGGAAGCCAGCCAAACACCACTTTATTGCAGATTTCATGTATTTTTCTTAAGATGATTGCTACTGGATATATGTTCAGGCCTGCTGCTGATTAACAGCCAACAGGGAAATATCCTCTTTTCCCAAAATTGTTAATGATTTGCAAGCTGATGCTCATGTTGGGAGAGGTTTTGGTGCTGAGCTTTACACAGAATGGGATTGATGTATGGTGTAACTTCAAGTATTGTTATCAACAGTTACAGCTTCTGTAAAATAATAGAACAGATAATACAGAATCATGTAATTAAATATCCTGTTACAAGCCCTGAAGGGAAAGTATCGAACCAAGGAAAAGGCCTAATTTTTTTTTAAAATTTTATTTTATTCTAGAGCCCACACTTCAACTTAGCTGCCTTGTACAGTTCTGCTCTCTGCCCTGCAGAAGCTGAATAATGTGTCTCTTCCCTGCAGCAGGTGAAGAAAATATTTGGGGAATTACTGTGGCTTGGCCCTGTTGACTTCAGCACAGCTATTGACGTATTTGGGGTTCATTCTTTGTTACTTCAAAAGCAACAGTCTCTGGGTTTTGGGGTTTGATTCTTTCATACCCCTCCTCCCCAGTCTACTATTACACAGATATTACACAATGCCTTTGATCTTCAATTGCTTTCTTGCTCTTTATTTAAGCGTGTTTATGACAGCTTCTCCGGGGTTGGAAAGATGGTTGGTAATAACGTATGTTCCAGTAAAACATGACACAAACAAACAAGTGATTCTGCAAGAAGTCCTGCTCAACAAAACACGGTAAAAAACACAAAGCCTGTGATACAGTGTCTTTTCCTTTGGCAGTAATTGTTCTGCTCTTTGTATTATCTTACACAACATGACCACACCACCCGCTGCTGTGACTTCTGAAAAAACAAAACTGTTCATCCATGAGCCAAGAGGAACCAGAGTGATTCTAAATTACATAAATCACAGAGGAAATGACTTGTTCAGTTGGGCTGCTTACTACTGCATGAGCTTCTCTTCATCTGCAGCATGACATTGACCAGCTCCACGGAATTCCTGTTACCATGGGTTCCCCAGGGCTGTTGGAATGGCAGGTGTGGAGGCTGCTGGGTTCCAATCCAGGTTCCAGCTCTGCTGAGTTGTTAGTCTCCAGAGCAGTGCCCTGGTGGGCACAGGCACAGGATTTCCTGGCAGGAAAGCCCAGGACAGCACTCCTGGCATCTTTACTGCCCTAAGACTGTCTGGCTTTCAGTCAGCTGCACGGTGCTGCCAACCTACACCCCACATCCCAGCTGTATGCAGATGAAGCAGAATTATGGCAAAACTGCAGTTTAGGTTGTCCCAGTCTTTTACCTTGTTCCCCTGTTTTACCTAGAACAGATGTGTGTGTTAGTTGATTCAGACATTCTTTGTTGTTGTTGTTGTTATTGCTTTTTATTGTAGCAGTTGAAAACATCTCAACTCCCAAGGCTTTTGCTGGAAATTTCTTCCCCACACACTGTCTTATCACACATCCTCCCTCATTCTCACTTTGCATCCACTGTGAAACGACAGTTTCCCAAAGGGGAATTCACCTTAGTGTTGCTAAGCTGTTTATTTCACTGGTCCCTAACACCCTGCAATTTCCTGCAGACAGCTGGAGGGTTTAATTTTTGACATGTCTCTGGTGGGTTGTGTCCTGCCTTTGCAGGGGATGGAGTGTGTAATCTAATAGGTGGTTTGTTTGCTTTCCTTTTCCAAGTGCTATAGTTGTGTTTCTGTTGGAATACCTTTTCAGTTTTTGAGGGTAATGAATGTTAACAAATCACTGGAAGTGAAAATAAAAATAGGGAAGGAAAGTAGGTGAGATTACCACTGCAAGCTTGGCTTGTGCTTCGTGGATCCTTTTTTAATAGCAAAAAAAAGTGACATCAGCTCTGCTGCAGGCATGAATTAAAGATGAGAACTTAATAAAACTTGTTGGAGGGGAGAGGGAGGCAGGAAAGTGGAGCTAAAGCAACGATGTCTTTATTTTTAAGCAGACAGCACCACCTCTGCTTCAGCTCTCCGAGATGGCGATGCAGAAGAACAAAAAGCAGCCTCTGAAGTGGTCTGTGAATCAAAAGTGCCCTCTGCTGGGAAAACCCTGCATGAGGGAGCGTTTCCAGACCATACCCGAAAGCCTAATTACCCTCTTTTGCCGGGGAAGAGGCTGGATGTGGTCCAGGATGCTCTCAGCAGTTGCCTTTGCCATTACATGCCCTGTCGGGATTGCAGTCTGAACATGTCACAGGGTATTGGAGCAGTCTGTGATTTCATTAGGGCTTGACATCACGTGTGTGTGGTTGCTCAGTCACTGCTCTGCTCCTCGTGAGCAGAAAACAGGGATTTGCATTTGCAATATTGCCACGTGAAGGATAAGAATCTGGATGCCAGTCCTGTGCAGATAACATCACCCTTGGCAAATAAAAAAGTGATAAAATGGGATGGAGCTGGGAAGGAGCCTTCAGTAGCCCTGATTTAATTCTTATTTGTTTTATGTGAGCAGCATTGATGGAAACACGTGGTGTCTGTGCCAAACTACACAGCCCTGCAGGGAGCCCTTGTTCTCCTGGGGCTCTTCTGTGCCTCTGGCACAGCCCTGCCCCAGTCTGAGCCTGCTGGGGGCTTGGCTGTCCCAGCAGGAATATTCATGGAGTCCCTGCTGCCCCGTCCCGTGGTTCTTCTGCATCTCCATCAGCTCCTTCATGGGACTCTGCAGAGGGGACTCCAAGGGTGGAGGATGAAGGGCTGTGGGGAAGACATTGGTGTGAGGTCCATGAAGTGAGTCAGGAGGCAAGAGCTGGGACATTTCCTGTGGGTTTCATGGGGTTCTGTGGGTGTCCAGCCCTGCTGCTCTTGGAAAGCTGCACACAGCTAGACATCATTCAGATTTAGGGAGAGTGAAGGCTCCATCTACATGCAGGTCCTGTGGTTCATAATTGTTGTGAAATGAGCTATTTGTTTGCAAAAATACAGCTCTCACAAGTTGAGCTGCTTGCCTTCTCCAGCTGGGTGTTGCTGTTCCAATCTGTAAGTGCACAGAAGCACAAGCAAGAAAAATCAAGAGAACAATAAAAATCCAATTGAAAAAAATAAACAAAGAACAATAAAATCTCAATTAAAAACATCAACTTAAGTGTACAAGGTTTCAGTGTTAGTACTCTGTTCTGAGCTTCTTTAGCAATTTCAGTGACAAGGGCTGTTTCTTATCTAAAGTAATTTATCTTAACATCTGGAGCAAAAAGGAATTGATCTATCTTGTTATTTGTCATCACAAAAGACTGTTTTAGAAGATGAATAGTCAGAGATGTAAAAATAGCAGAATCAGAGCAAATAGCTAAACTCATTTTAAAAATACGGTTAGTACTGGTGTGCTGTTTGTGCCCCTTGGGAAGAGAAGCTGCTGTATGATGCATCATGTTGATGTTACACAGCAGCAAGGAGTGATATTGATGAATTCTGAAAGAAGAGCTGGCCAGGAAAGGAGGGAAATAATCCTTGTGGCTATGAAACAAGCTTGAAATCCCCTGGGATCTGTAACGGAAGCCTTTTTTGTCAAAGGAGCTGTGGAGCAAGTGTCCCAGGTTTCACTCTGCTGGCACTGGTTGATTTTGGCAGGCAGGAGTTTTTCCTATAATTGTCCTTGAGAAGCCTTTGATTGTTCTGCCTGCACTCGTGGGTGGGAAGGCAGCTTTATTTAAGGAGGAATAAATATTTATTCTCTTGGAGCGCTTGCCACAGCTGCTGCTTTGCAAGAAGATGGTAGTTTCAGTTAGAAGCGAGTCATGCAAACTCTGTGCTTTTATGAATCTGCACCTGCTGAGCTGTGGTTTGGGTTTGAGTGAATCTAAAATCTCAGAGGTAAAGTTCACCAAAAGTGGTAAGTTTTGACTGTCTAAACCCAGTGAATTATTCATTCCTTTCTCCCAGTACCTCTGAATTACCACCTTACTCTCCTGCTGGTGCTCTGGGTGGATTTCTGAGTAAATTTGGTTGTTTCAGGTGCACAGCAATGATTTGGCCTGTTTTCAGATTTGATTTCAGAAGAAATGTGGAGCTAAGTCTTGTCAGCCAAAATACCTGTGAATTCAGAAACAGGTTTGGTGCCCATCTCAAACAACACATTGAATTGACAGTGTGATTTCTGTCTGTGTCAGTTTACAGCAAGAAATGGTGGTTTTAAAATATGTGAAATGCCTCTGTTTGGTGTAGAGCTGTTACCTCTGAAACCTACCACCAGTTAAATGTCATATTGCCTTTAGAGTGTGGTGTGTGCTTGGCAAGATGTGCTTGAGCAAAACCTGGATTGTACAGGAAGTATTTACACAATACATATGCTCCTAATGCTATTTGGTTTCTTAGTTACTGGGTGTTTGTTGGTCTGTTTTGGCACTTCATCCTGTCATCAACTTTTGGATCCAGACTTTCAGGAGTGTCCTTTTAGGAGCTGTAGGAATGAAGAAGTGTGCTGCAGACAAAATACAAGTTCAAATGCCATGAATGTGGGGTTTTTCTAAGTGGTTTCTTCAGAAGTGGGGAATTTAAGTGACTTTGTAATAGTTACTTCTTAATCCACTCCAGTTTCTTCCTGTTTTTCCATGCACAGTTCTAACATAGAACTTACAGATTGATGCTCCTCTTTGCAGCTAATGAATATAAATCAGAAAACTGATACTAAAAAAAAAAAAAATATGAAAGGTCCCATATTGCAATAATAGAATGCTTATTTCTAAGCACAATTTGGTGCATTTGTAAGAGTGGCAGTGATGTTTTCAGAGGGATTAGGTGCTCAGTTCAGCCCCAGGATAGCATTGTCTTGTAATGGAGAGACTTATGCTGGGCTTCTGTAAGAAGGCACCTGCTGCTGAAAGCTCCTCAGGAATGGTGTCCCTGCACCACACTGCCCTTCCTCTTCCACTCTGGAATCTCTGGATGCTCCGTGTTGCTGCATGCAAGGCGGGAGTCAGTCCCACCTCCAAAGGGGAGAAGCAGCAGCTGGCAGTGCCTGGGGCAGTGCCAGCCTCCTGCCCAGCTCCTGTCCCTCCCAGCAGGAGCAGAGCTTTAGCAGCTCAGTGCCTCAATTAAGGTTAATTGGGTGTGCCTGGGGAGGGTGCCAAGTGGTGATGGCGTGGCACAAACCGTGCCAGAGGCTGCTGGTGGGTCTAGACCAGGGCAGGATGTGGTCTCAGTCCACACTGGAGTTTTCTGGAAAAGGGGCAGGGAGTGCTTCTGATCACAGGGAAGGTGTGCACCCAGGGAGGGGAACTTGCACAGGGTCTTCTCCTCTGGAGGAGCAGCACATTGCCTTCTTCACACCTCAGTGAGAGGGGATACATTTCAAGGGATTGACCCAGTGATTTGGATATGTGTCCAGTCAGCAAATGGAAGGAGGCTCAGCTGAGGGAACTGCCTTGCAATCTCAGCATGGGTCATGGAATGAGATCTGTGAAATGACTCCTTGTTAATCTGTCTCATTAGCAAGATGGGGAGCTGTATGTGATGCAGTGTTCCTTTTCTGTTTTTCCCCATGTTGGTGATTTCTAAGTGTAACAACCAAAATTCTCTCTGCATAAGCAGTCCCTGAAGACAGCTGAGCCACTGGTGTTTCTGATCTCTGCCCCTCACTCCTGTACTTCTGCATGGAGAAACAACTGCTTGCCTCAGTTAGAAAGAAACAGATTAAAAAGCCACACTTGGTTGCTCTTTTGTCAGTATTTCAGCATGGAATTCCCCTTCAGAGAAGTTCCAAGTTCTAAAATCCCTGAAAGCTCAAGCAGGATGTGCTGCTGTCTCTGCCCCTTGCTGGGGAGCGAGGGCAGCCTGAGCTCCGGGCTGTGCACTTGCTGAGGTCAGACTTTCTTGTCTCTTCCTTCCAGGGCTTTTCATCTTTCCATTTTCTGATGAAATGAGGCCATCCTGATAGAAAGGAATGCCATGTACTCTCAGTGTGTCTGGTTTGTTTGTTTTTTAAAGAGCTTGAGCTTTTTTCATATTTCAGCAGTGCTTTAGGAAGGAAAATGAAAATTCATGCAGCAGTCTTCGTTATTTTGATCATGATTCTTTTCAAAGATTTTTCTTTTTCCTAATAAGAACTCCTGCTGTGTACATGTGTACATGATGTTTCATAGTGTTTGGTCATTAAAAATAAACTTTATGAGGAAGTTAAATTTCAGGAATTTCCTCTTACAGTGAAATAACAGATTTTTCTTGTGATAGAGCATTCTGAATACCAGCATGTGAATTGTCACCCCAACTCATGTCCATTGGTCTGCAGCAAAACATGAAGATGGGGAGGCAGAGAGAAAGGAGATGGAAATGTTTGGTTGCTTTGTTTGACAGGGAGACAGTGAGATAGCATCCTGAAGGCTGTGAGTTTGGTTTGGGCATTCAAAGATGAGCAGATACAAAGGTTCTGCAAGAGGCACTGTAGGTCTCCTCCTGCTAAGCTGCATCTCTCTGCAAGCACTGCTCTGTCTGCTCTCCTGACCCTCTCTCCCCCTCATGACTGCCTGGAGCTCATCCCTGCTGCTCCTACTCCTTGGGTTCTCCTTTCCCAAGCACTTTGAGAAATGGACAGCAGAGGTGTTCCTCCAGCTACTCTGGATGAGGCCTTGTAGTCCAGTGCCAGTGGAACGGGAGTTTGAGGGATATGCACAGAAAGCTCACGTTTTGGGGGAATGGTCATCACTTACCCAAAGAATCCTGCCAAGTGAAATGAAGAAAGCAGCAAATGTAACACTGAGTTTAAGCATCCTTGAGTGTGAAACCACTTAGCCTGAGTTATTTTCTATGCATGAACTGAGCCAGGTGTTTCTGGAATAACATTTTACCTATTGATACCTGTATTGGTGAGCATCTTCTGCTCCTTGCCCTGGCCTGGCTGTGGGGCCTTGTTGAGTGTGAGGTGGTGCTGAGAACCAGTCCAGATGGGGATTTGGTTTCCTGCTGGTTGAACTGGCATTTGCAAACACTGAAGGATTAGCAGTGTTGTGATTTGCAGAGCTTTGCTCTGCAGTGGGGAAAGCTGCTGCCATGGATTTGCCTGTCCCACACTGGTGAAGTGCTTAAGCACCATCTCAGGCAGATCCTCACTGTCAGGGCAGTGTTAAAACAAGATGCTTAAACCCTCCTAAAGCTGCTGATTATTGAACAGAAACACTGAGCTTAGGAACACTATTAGTATGCCAAACCAGCCTTGTTTTCTCACTTAATTTTAATGTGAATAACTTTATTTTAAATTGGTGCTGGTAAGAATTGGGAAAAGCTTTCTGAGAGAGTTTTTTCCTTGCTGTTAGAATAACCTCATTTCAGGCTGTGCTGTGAGACTTTGTGGCAGCTCCTTTTTGTTGGAAGGTTGCCCCAGGTGACTTATGGTTCATGCACTCTTGTAAGTGCTATTAATTTGTGAGGTTTCAGTGGTTAGACTGAGCTGCTAAGTGGGCTCTGAGCAGATAATGAGGTCAAGCAGGGAAGAGAGGAAAGAATTCTGCAGGTTCCCACTCAGCATTTGTACCCAGGTTGCACATTTTATGGAGATTTTGTCCTAAAAGCGAAGTTCCTGTAAAGTCATCGTTTTGCGGAGGTGATTTACAGCACTTGTCCAAACCTGAAAACAAACCTAGTTGTTCATGCTCCATGGCACTGCTCTTGAGATCACGGCTGTCACGCTGAAATGCAAATTTACTGCTGTTTGTTTTGGATCATTTTGTGCTGCATTAGAATGAAGAAACTACTCAAATGCTGGTCCTTATTCTCTGAGGGATTTTGCAAGGTAAGTTGCACTGTTAGAAAAGCACTGCTTAGGACAGAAAGCAGGTTATGAAGCATAGGAGGGTGCAAAACCAGCTGTAGAAGGAGCATTATTGTCATGTCTTCAGTCACTGGAAAGCCTCAAATACGTTAGCTGAAGCAGTTTGCAAACAATTGTCTTCTATATTTTACTCTAATCAGCTCCCTGACTTTGATCTTTTAATGATCTTTGTCTTATAATTATATCACAGAGGTCCTAGGTTACACAAGGATTTTGTGTCATTTCTGGGATTTGATTATCCATTCCATCTGAGAGTTTCAGATACAGTCATTCAGCATGTCCAGGGTGGGAGGTAGCTGTAGGTACCTCACGAGAGGCTCTCTTTTTGCATTTTGAGGCCGGTGCATGACCCTACACTCTTCAGAGTTGACACAAGTGGAGCCTTTAGTGGATGTTAAGTCAAACCAAGAGTTAAAGGAAAGTCCCACTGTTTCTGGCACTGCACCAGCAATCCTGTCCATTGAAGCTTTTTGTGTAGCACTGAATTCTTGCAGAAGTTACTGTTTACCTTTCAGGTGGTAATTTCAGTGGGATTACTGATGGTGCATATAGCAAAGTGCTAATGTAGGATCAAGATCATCTTTAAATCTGTTCCTTGCAGGTCCAGATACAAACAGAATGTTCTGCAAAAGGGAACTGGCAGCACTGGTTCTGGCCTACAGCCAGCTGCTCATTCACAGATGAATCAAAGTTACTTGAAGAAACCAGGTCTTGAAAGGATCTCTCTCTATTTCTGAAAGCATGATATGATTTTTAACAGCTTTCTTATTGTCCCAGGCGAGGAAAGCTTCAGCCTTTTTTAATAGAGCAATGAGAACATGCCTGTTCAGTAATACTGCAGATGTTTCTGTGCTGTGCAAAGTCTGTTGGGCGAAGGTGACCGTGGTAGTCATAAGACGTTTTCTGTAATAGCACACTGTGGTTTCAAAATGTGCATTTACGCTCCCTTGACACCTATTTTTTCAGTGCTCAGGGTTTCATTAACATTGTAGTGATATCTTCAGTTGGATTTGATTTGCATACAGAATACTTGCTTAAAAAGGGGCTCATGGCTGACTCTTCTGTTGCTTTTTTGGCTGATGTGTCTTTCCTCCTGAGCTGCAGCTCAGTGAACAGCACAGGAGTTCAGCATTGCACTGTTTCACTTGCCATTAATTTCTCTGAGAGAGGGAATTAGCATTGTGGCAACCTCCCACTCTGTAAGCACAAATACACATGGAATAAATGCATCACTTTGTGACTGTGGGTCTTTTCCAAGACATATGCTGGGTGATGGTATCATTTGGGTTTTTTCAACATGAACAAGTCCGTGCTGGAAAACACGGGTTGTGGGGAGACTGGGGAGGTGTGGAGAGTGGACAAAAGCTGCTCAGGTTGGTGTGGAGGAGCACTGGCTGAGGCAGGGCTGAAGGAGGGGTGCTGGGGCCCTGCAGTGACAGGGGCAGTAAAGGGCACTGGTGTCCTGGGGCCGAGGGAGTGCGGGGCGAGTGCTCACCTGCACAGAAAGAAAAGAGAGGTGTTGGTACAGAGGAGCAGGATGTGTTCTAAAACCACTGTGGTTAAGGAGATACAATGTGTGTTGGCTGTGGACAGGCTGGTGCTGGGGCTCAGTGGCAAGGTGGGATGCAGGAGACAGAAAGCCTTTGGGATGCTGGCGCTGTGTGAGCAGTGTGTGGTACTCTGAGCTGACTTCAGAGGCATCCTTCTGGATTCACAGGGCACACAGCTCTGCAGAGGCACCATCCAGCTCTCCTGCTTACCTAGGCAAGGCACAAATGTGTCTCTTCTAGCTCAAGTGGTTCGAGTGCCCCATTGAGCTCTGTGAGGAATGTGGCTTTCCCCTCAGAGCCACTCTGGGAAGAGCTTGGAGAATCACTTGTTCCTGTAAGCATGTCCTTAGATCTGGGTGTTGGAGCATGTGACAACATCTGTACTCTGCTTTGCTCAGGAACCTGCTTGAATAGAGTGGGGATATTGATAATAAGTAAATAAATGTGTAAGAAATACTTCATCCAGCCTGCAACACCCATTACTGTCAGTGTTATTTATAGGTGGTCTATCAGAATCCCCCGTGAGAGGTGGGAGCTGATGACACTGAGCAAATTGCAGCCTATTGCAGGGGGGGGATTTCTTGTTTACATTGAGCTACTGATGCCTAGAAAATAAAGGAGGTTGCTTAGCTATCATCAGCTGAAGTCACAGTGCTTGTTAATGCCAGGGTTTGGATATCAAAGTGTGTATCACCAAGATAAAAATGTGGAAACTTAGTTCTGTGTGCCTCACTTGTCTGTTGCCAAATATTAGTCATAGGCTACCACAGCAGTAAACTCAGCTCCTTCCTTCTGAAAGTATAACCACTTGCTATAACCTTCATAAGTTTTAATTAAAATGAGCATGCAATGATTTTGGGATTGAATCCAATTTCATATGCTGTTTAAATGAAGAAATAAAATTATTTTCATCAGGCTTTTAGTTCAAGGCTTGTGACTGCTGGATCATTTCCTTTTTCATCAGTTTCTGAGTTTTAAAATGGCTTATGAACTTTGGTGAAATCATTTAGAAATGGATTTTATGCGGAATAGTTAATAAATGGGTAGCACAACCATGTAGTGAAATGAATCTTGTTTGCATCTCAAGCAGCACAAATTTAAATAAAATGCAGGGCTTTGCATAACAGCATTTGTTTTTAATGCTGGCAGTATTTTTCAAGCCACCTCCGACGTCCTTCATTTTTCACCAGGATATCTTTGGCAGTAAGGAGGATTTTCAGGGGCTGATTCAAGGTACATAATTGGAGCAGTGAGAGTACACACACAAAGTGTCAGTTAATGGATGAGGCTGGTTTAACTGCAGGCTGCTCAGAAATAACCCAAGAAATACTTCACTGGTAGCTAATGCAGAGGTGTAATTAGACTTCTACACGAGTGTAATTAGTCTGATTGCATAGAAAGAAAGAGAGTTCATAAGGTTTTTCAAATGTGTGCAGAGACATTTTATCTCAACTGTCTTGTCCCTAAGCTTCTGCTGTATTTGTGTTGAACTTGAATAAATAAGCACATTGCTCTTTAGCTGGCAGTTACCTGTAATCTTCCACCCTTCCACAGTGGGTTTTACATTGTTGTTTGTTTTTAAGGAAAGCTCCAGTGCTGCCATGCCCAGGCCAGAGTGTGAGGCTGTGCCCACGTTCAGCTGTGGGTCTTTAAAACAGAGAGGGGGTAGAGAGTTCTAGGGAGAAAAAAAGGAAAGCCTGTTTTTTGAGGAATGGTGTCTAGGTTTATTCTACATTTGTTTAAGCAGTGGTAAAGAGGAGAATGCTTACGGTAATCTGTAGTTGTTGCCAGTTGTGAGCACACAGAAATCCAGAGGAAAAGTACCCCTGAATCAGGAGCACAAAACACAGGGCTGTTTCTAGCAGTATCTAACAAGGGAAGCAATTTCTACTAAAAAAAGCAAACGTGCTGCACAAGTGAGGGACACTGAGGGGATGCTGTGGATTTCTTTACATAAGAATGAATAAAAAAGTATAAAGCCATCCAGCTGGTATTGTGTGTTCTCTGGATTTGGCATGACTGATGAATAGAGGTAACATGAAATATTTAGTGCTTATAAGCTGATGTTTTAATGAAAGAACCCATTTTAATGAAATATGGGCTATGTCCCCACTCCTGTTGCCAGCATCCCAGTGCATGGCCCAGAACCCCTCTTTGGACTAAGGTTTTAATTTTTGTTTTGGAGAGACTGAACTGGAGATCAATCAATTAATAACTTCCTAAATCAACTAGGCATGAGTTCATCCTTAGTTCAAGTTATTTACTTCCCTGTTGAGAATGGAGTTAGGTGAAGTTTCAGCATCATTTTGCTGTCTATGTGCTTAGGTAGGTAAATAACTTCAGTGCAAAATGAGTCTCACAAAGAAGCATCTTAAGTTTGCTAGTTTGTATTTCCACACTAGAGCATCTCTGAATGCTTTTGTGGAGTAAATCCCAGCATATGGCTCAGAGTTGATTATAAAATACAGACACTTGTGTGTGGTTATCTGGCTGCATTCTTCCCCCAGCTCAGTAATGGCCATAACTGTTCTGTCTGACAGCTGTGCAGTGACTTACAGAACGAGACAGTGGATCCAGTCCAGCTCCCAGAGTGCCAGCATCTGCACTCCTTGGCTCCAGCTTGCTTTGGCAGTCCTGGCTGAGAAACCACTCATTCATTCAGCAGAGAAAATGAGGCTGAGTCTGACCCTTAGAGGATCTGCTGCTGGGTCCGTGGAGACCCACACTGGTGTTTTAGCAAAGTTCACACCTTCAGGCCTCCTGCTGTGCTTTCCTGTGTGTAAATGTGACTTCAGCATCCTGGAATACCTGTGCAAGAGCAGGGCTGCTGCCTCTGACATCTCTGGCTGCAGTGGTGCCCTGTGTCACAGAGGAAGGGCCCGTGGGGTTGGTCATCTCTAATGCAGGCTTTGTCTTTGCTGCAGGAACAGAAAAAGAGGGAAGAGTTCCCGTAACCAAAGTTAGAGACCAAGAAACCAAGTGGGGAGGTGTAACAGGAAGTACAGGGTATGGAAGGGACAGAAGCAAATCTCCTGTACCCTCACATTGCTTGTTTTGGATTAAGACCTTGCTGCTGTCTCCCGCTAGTCCAGCTTGCTCCTATGTGACCCTTAATTTCCAGTCTTTGCCTTCTCCACTCACATTTTTACTTCTTTTCCTGGTTACTGTGGGATGAAAAAAAACCAGGTTGTCATATTTGCTTTAATACTGGATAGCACTCATTACACATGAGCTCAGAAAATAGCTAGGGGCTTTATGGAAATGGTAAATATTTATTTCCTGCCCTGAACTGGTCACATGTCTTCAGCAGAAGATTCCTGACCAAATCCTTAACTTTGGTGGTTTTCAGAAGACCTCCCAGTTGTTTCCTTATCCAAGATAACAAGAAAGGATATAGAAGAGCACCATCCTGAGATGCTGTTAGAGGCTGGCACCCTGTAGCTACCTTTAGCTGAGGCTCTTGAGCACAGTGGAGCTTATTTTCCCTAGTTTTGTTAAGTGGTAGCATTTATTATCTGCCAGGTGCTGGTAAGTTGTGTGATTACAGCAGCTTGTTTGTCTTTGCCCTCTAGCTCAGATGGCTCTTGTGGGCCTCCATAAGTGAAGAAACACCATCTGGCTGCTGCTGCAGGATGCTGGGAGATTTCCATCTTTCAGTTCTTCAGAGCTGGAGACTTTTTTTTTTTTTTTAACATTTTAGAAAGCCTAGGGACACTTCCAGCTCTGTTTTCCCCTTCTTTCCGAGCTGAAGAATGTCTCATAGCCTCTTATTTACAGGCACTTGCTCCAGGCAGGCATTGTCAGAGAGCATTAAGTGCTGGGAGCTGACAGAGCTTTGCAGGGCTCCTGCCTCCCTGCTCTCCTGGTGGTAGCTGGGTGAAATGTCTGACAGAGAATTGTTTTTCTGAAACGCTGCAGAGGTTATGGAGCTGAGCAGGGGTGGGTGTTCTGTAATTCCCCACACACACAGCACCTAGGGCTGTTGTCAAGAGGAAAAACCCATCTTCAATGAGGTGGGGGTGTGTGTGTCAAATGAAAAGTTATATAATAGCAACTCAAATCTGAGCAGGCTTTTGGGTCTAAATTAGTGTTTATACCAAGAGGGAGAGAGAGAGAAATAGATGTAATGGTTATTGCTGTGCAGGGCTAAAGGTAGCTGGGGGAGCAGCAATATTTAAGCAGGTCAATTCTCATCCCTCTACCTCCTCTGCAGCTGCATTAAAGACTTTTTTTTATAAAATACCTGTTGTCAATCTAATGAGGTAATGTAATGTATCCATCTCTGTGTATTAGCTGCATAATTACAGGCAGGGTAACTTCAAGAAGGAAATGCAATAAGATAAATGGGAGAATTGCTCAGGACAGGGGGGTTAAGGGTGAGCTCTGAGGGTGGGAAATGTTTGTGCCTTTGCATTTGTAATGCTGCCTGAAAACCACCTTCACAGGTTGTTTTTCCCCATCCACCCTTCAGTGGGGAAAACCAGGGTATTATTTTCCCTTGAGAAATATGAAATGTTTGAGCCTTCCCCCATCCCCTCCTGTTAGAGGCTCCTGGTGGCACAGTGTGTGAGGGAACTGCTTGGAATTGGGCTCCTCCAGCCCTGAGTGTGTCTGTGGCTCTGCCATCAGGCTCCTCCAGGGCGAGGATTAAAGCTGGCTGGGGCAATGACAAAGCTGCTTGTTGCAGCTTCTGAGATTTCAAAGTTTGTTTTGGTTCAATGTTGCAACAAAAGGAAAAGCTTTTGAGTGTTGTTTGCAACACAAGAGTGTGTTGAAATACCTAATTTTGGGCAGCATGGGTGAGGATCAGCCAAGTAGCTGCCAGATGTAAAATGGCTGGAGACAGCTTTGTGCTGGAAGAGCAGAGTTGTATTTTATTTGCCTGGCCTTTTTCTTTAACACAGCACTCTTGGCATCAGAGAAAATTACATTCTTGCTTTGTTGGCCAAAAATAGCCAGCTAATAGCCACCTCCAGAAAGAGTTTTCTCCTTCGTGCTGTATGGGGGCCATTTATTGCATCCAGTTGTGGAGCGAGGTGTTGTTCAGGCACTGCAGAGCAGCACTGCTGTCTCTTTCCACCTGGCTTCTCCCTGATGCCAGCTGCTCCTTGGGGCAGGACAGCTGTGGGTTAGGGTCACAGTCAGCTGGGTTTTCTCTTAGTGGTTTAGTTTTGATTTTGTCTTTTTCTTCCATGTTTTGGGTTTTTTTTTTTTTTTTTCGCCATACCAGTCTCCTGATGTGACCACCACCTTTGCTGAGGTGCAGGAGCAGCAGTGAGCTGGAGAAGATCCCACATTTCTGGTCTCTGTAGGTTTGTGTCATTGAAGTCCCTGTAAAATTACCTCCCTAAGGTTGTAGTAGGTACCAATGTTTTACACTCATTAACCTCTTGAAGTTGAGAGATTTTTTATATTAATAAGTCTTGGCCACATAGAGGATATAGAAGAGAGGAGGATGAATTGCATTTAATAAAATAATACATCTTTCTCTCTCTCTAAGCCCCAGTATTCTGCTTGGAGCTGCCTTATCCCACCACAGTGGTTTACAACAGCTAAAACAATCATAGGTGCAGTGTGATTGCAATGTGAGTTGAGCAATACTCTTCCACTGTGGACAAGACAACCTGCAGTTTTATCAGCACATTACAGAGTTTTTAGTTTTCAGGCAGTACAAGCTATGACAAATCGTGATTTTTTTTTCAATTAAAATCAATAACAATGGAAGCTAAATAAAAGATTTAACAGCAGGTGGGTGGTTCAGCTGGTAAATTGATTTCCTTTGGGTGCAGGTGAATGTGCATCATGGTGCTTCTGTCATTAAATAATTTCTGTGGTGAGAGACACAATCAGCTTTATTAATATGAGTATTCTTGTGGACATCTAACATAAATCAATGCCTGCTGGAAAACTTTGTGTAATTGGTTAGAGAGATGTCAAAGCAATATATTAGAGAGCAGTTTTCTAATCTTTGCAAAGTGGATTAAAAAGTGTGTTGACTGGAGAGGAGTAGTAAATGTTCATACTGTCCTTTTCAGAGTAAAATCAAAACAAAGTTTACACAGGCTTAAGAAAAAAAAAATACCTACAGGATTTACAGCTCTGTGTTGGTGCTACTGTGGCTTGAATGCATGATCAAAAACAAGATTGTATTGTTTTAGTAGCACAACTGAACAAAGTTCTGGATACTTCACATTTGGTAATAGTTTGCAACTGTGGAAAGATCACAAAGTAACTGGGATATTGTGAATTAAGCTGGTTAATAATACACCAGAAGTGATAAGATATGAGGCTGAAAAGTCCCTGAGTCTTTACCTTCCTTATCTCTTATCACTCTCCTTAATAGTTATAGTTTTAGATTAAGTAACCTCTCATATCATAAAATAATTTACGGTTTATTGGTGCACGATACAATTTTGCTTCCTATTGCCTTTTACTGAGCTTTCAAAAATGTCAAAGGTCAGCTCTTTCATTTTGTCCCTCGTAGCGAGTGCTTTTCAATGCACAAGTAAGAATGTTGTTACTTAAAAGATAGTGATACTCACTTTCCTGATCAAGGTTTGGAAGAGGATGAACCAGAGCAGAGGACTTGCAGTCTAGCAGGCAGGGTTAGAAGCCAGACACATTTTATTCAGGTTGCTGTGCTCTTCTCTGGCTTTAAGAGCTCCTTCCTCACCTCAGTTTCCTCCTCTGCAAAATGGAAAGAAGACTCAACACTTCCCTTACCGTGGCTCTGTTAGTTAAACATTTTTAAAGATTTAGGGGATGGCAAGTGTTCAGGGTTAATAGTTAACCTGCTTCTCTAACTGTCCTGTAGTGTAGCTTTCACTTCTCCAGTTCTACATTTTTCTTTCTTTGCTCATCTTCGTGACTTCCACCATTTCTCGTTCTCACTGCAGTGAAGAACAAACTTTCCCTGGCTCTTGGGGACCATGCAGGGTTGTGTCAACCCAAATAATCAGACCATGGTGCTGTGGGAGCTTCAGCCAGGCTGTGGCTGGGCAAGGTGGGCTTTCCATGGCAGTCAGGGAAAACAGTCCTGGGGAACTGGGACAGCTGAAGGTGGGAGGTAGGAAGGAAATAGTTCTGGTCCTGCCTTTCCCTTCAGTTTCTCTGTTGTGTGGGTGCAGCCAGCATGTTTTGATTTCAGTTTGGTGAGATGGTGGAAGATAGAAGTTCTTTTTTTCTTGTTGTTTTCCTTATTTACCAACTTAGATGGTTTTGTTGGGGTGGTAGTTGGTGTACACAACACTATGCTGTACTCTAGAGATCCCAGTTCTGTTTTCAGTCCTTGTTTTCACTGAGAAACATCCTAGTTATCTTACTGGAATGTGAAAATACAGTGCAAACTGTTCTCATTGCTTGTGGCAGATCTGCACCTGAAGGAGAAGCTTGAACTGCTCAGTTGCAATAGACTCATGTTCTGATGGCAGATCCTGCACACATTTCCAAATCCTCTATCAGTTTGTGAGTCACATTAGTATTGATTAAAAACTGTTGTGTGGTGCAGAGCACTGAGCAGGGGTTTAGGATGATGATGGTAGTGTCTGACTCTGAATACAGAATTGGTGTTAATGAAAACATTTCTGGAGCCTGTGGAGTTGAGATCACAAAGGGGAACAAGAGTTCTGAGTCTCAGCTGTTCTAACATGGAGCAGATGGTTGGCTTGCCTTCTAAATCTTTGCTAAAATTGAGTAAATTCTCAGGACTATCCATGATCTTTCAACCCATTCCCAATTCTTTTTGCATGCTAGGAAAAGAGTAATTTGCAAATCAGATCCAGGCTGTGGAAAAAGAAGGATTTTGCAACAGTGAGAAAGTGTGAGTCAGAAATAAGACCTCAGGTTCCACTTGCAGCATTTTGCCTGCTGCAGAAGCTGGGAATTGGTTTGCTGGAAGCTGGGAATTCTGTCCTTGAGGCAGTGTGGAAGTGAACTGTTTAATGCCTCTTCTCTGGTAGTCTCCAATGAAGTGCAGTATAAAAATGCTTAGTCTTGACATTCTTCAAATTATCCCAGCAACACTGTGAGAAATAATGTTATTCTGAGTTATTCTTGCTTGTAATATCAGTACTAATTTCAATTTCTCTGAAATTTTCTGTTCTCTAGTCTCTCACAGAACCTTGAGTTTTGTTTCAGCATTTCTCATACATTTTCCTTTATTTCCTTCATGAAGAATTCAATTTGCTGCAGCAAAATAATCTTAGTACTGAAATAATAGATATATTAAAGTTGGAATTACCTTGGTGGCAATAAAGGACAGGGTTTTATTGCTTGCTTATCAAGGGGGGTTTGTGTTTATGAGTTCTCTGAGAAGTAAATGCATTACATTAGAACTAAATTTAACCTGGCTTGGTAACAGCAGCGCGCATAGGTAATCCATAAAGACAGTTCAGATTTATATGGTAATAGTTTAAAGAAGTTTTAAAAAGTAATTCAAGGGCTTTAATGTTTTTCTTTTTTACTTGACGATGAAGTTGTCAGTAGTATTGATAAAACAGATGAGTAGCTTTCTTTAAAGATTTCCACAAAGAGAACCTAAACAACAGCTAATCAATAGGAAAGCTCTTGTAGATGGAAAGCATTCCTAGTCATCTGAGGAGGAGCTCAGGCTGCAGCAATTTGGATAATAATGATTAAAATCCACCTCTGTCTCTTAGGCAGAAATGAATGTTTCTTTTTCCAGACTGTACAGCTCAGCAAAATCAAGTGTTGTCAGCAACAGATTATAGGCCCCAAGTGTTTTATTCTTAGATCTTGTAAAAAGTAGAGGGAAAGAGCAGACCACTTTACAGGGTAATTCCATTTTCCAGGTTAATTTATATCTGATGAGCTAGAGCTTTTAGAAGGAGCAGTCAAATGTCAAGATTAGAAGCTTGGATTGACCAGAACTGTATAGTGCAAAGTGGTGAGTGAGTAGTTGGGCTGCTTCTATTGAATTTTCAAAAAGTCATTATTCACTGTGATAGTACTGACTGCTGCTTTGTAATCTGAAAAACCTGATTTGAATTAAAAAAAAAATCAAGAGGGTCGTTTTCTTGAGTTGAGCAACTTCACCAGCCTTGTTCCCTGAAGCACAGAAGTCTTTGGTTAGCGTGAAGATCATCTCGGCAACTCAGCAGCTCAGCGTCTGAAATTCTTCTGATCCTTTGCAATTTAGGAATTTTCATGTGTGAGTGTGTGAAGGCACTTAATAACAATTGTTTCAGGTAACAGCATGAATAACCACTCAAGACACCTGCTCCTCAGTCTCCATCTGGCTGCTGTTTTTGTGGGTGCTTTCCAGTGCCTCTGCTGTCAACTTATGGATGGAAGATGATCTAATAATGATACCAACTGTTAAACAGCAGTTAATTAGAAGATCATTAATTAAGTTCATTTAAGTAAGTTGCATCCAACCTATTCTGTTTGAGGGAAATACAGGATAGTTAATTCTATTGTTACTTTGCCAGTGAGAGAGTAAGGCTGTGGTTTGGGACGGAGCAACCACAGAAGGAGGAAGAACTCATTTTGTGTGGAGAAGTGTAGCTTCTGAAGGAGCTTTAATAATTGGTCAAACAAATATACTCATTTTTTCTTGCTTCAGGAATGCCCTTGTTCCTGCAACGTGACGTGACATTTTTAGGCATCTCTCAGTAAAGGGAATCTGAGTTCTTTTCTGTTTTGTTACGGGTGTTTCCTTTCATTTGTTAATTCAGTTAACCAAATCACCAGCAGCAGCCGTGTTCTGCCTGCGTTCCAGTGGCTGTGCAGACACCTCAGGCTCATTCCTGCTGGCTGTTGACCTTGGTCCCTGCTGCAGGAACAGCCCAGGGGACAGGCAGTCCCCAGTGTCACACGGGGCCACCACCCGAGCAGGTGGGCATGGCTGAGGCTGGGGTCGATGCGCTTTGTCCAGCTCAGCACAGCTGGGTAGGGAATTGTTTCCATGTGCTCTGCTTTAAAGGCAGGCTTTTGCCTTCAAGGGCAGGCAAGGAGGAAGCAAATCTACAAAGTCTGAGCAATGTAGCTTTAATTGGAGTTGTACATCTTGATGGAGCAGAGGTGAAAAGGAGGAGACCGTATGGTGTAACCTTTATTTTTGTTAAGTTCCCTGATAAGCCATTGATTTGATAAGAAATACTGCTCCATTGGCTGAGCTTGCAGGGTGCAGTTCTCTGATAAGCATGTGTTTACTGACTGCCATAAATGCCTGAAGTGACAGTTTATGGTGGGTTGGATTGGATGTTTTAAATGCTGAGTGGCTGCATCATAACTGTGCTTTCACAGGAAAGCCTGCTGTGCACTCAGCTTGGCTGAAGAAACAGGTTGAACTCTTGATGTTAATTTCTCCTTGGAGCAGAGCAGTTGGACCCAGGGTAATGCACAGCCCTTGCAAATATTACACAAAAGGAACCCATTAGAACACAATATCCAGCCCAAATAACCTCCCAAAAAAGCCTTGCAGGAAGAACACAAAGATGATGAGTATTTTGATACAAACTGCATGTGTTTCATGACTAGATGATTACTTTCTTCCTATGTGGTAGACACCCGTGCTGTCCAGATCTTGATGTCACCCCCTGTAGAGCAATATCCATACATGTCCGGATTTTCAAACCCAGTGAATCAAACTGGTGGGTTTCCTGGGTGTAAGAGACCCAATGCTTTCCCAGTCAGAGCTATTCAGAAATGAAAAAAATACTGGTTTTCACAATGTAAGAGTGAGGAAATAACTCCCTTCTTTTTGGGCTAATGGAGGCTACCGTGGTATATTTACGGTTCTGTTCTTACCTGTGCTGGATAGTTTTTCTGGAACTCAGGATATATTCTGATTAAAACTGAAGACACTCTATTATTTCTTTAACCACTTTTAAATCTTGTAATGTCAACAAATTAGTTTGTGTTTCACGTCAGACACTGATTTATAGAGGAAAATGGGAGTTTGCATCCGGTATGTCTCTTGAATCATTAACTTTTGATTGAAGAAAGGTTTTGAAGTAGGGTGTAAAATAATTTTCCATCTTCAGCAAAGGGATTTCTTGGGGTTTGCAGAATCTGGTTGGTTTCTTTTCCCCCCTGGCGTGCCTACACCAAGAAATCTTGAATTCCCTTTCTTGATTTTGGCAGCTCAACCTGAGGGAACTGAGCAATTTCCCTAGTTTGCACCGTTCACTTTCTGTTCCTATGAAGACAACACCCCTGGCACACTCAGTGACAGCGCCCCAGAAGGGACCTGGCCCCAGGCTCCTCCAGGAGCTCCCCTCGGCTCACCTGGGTGACTTTGGTGGCTCTGCTGCAGGTGCTGGGTGTGCCCAGGGCCATTGCACAAGAGCTGAGCTGGGCTCCTCAGTCCCGTGGGAGCTGTGGAAAGCCCAGGGTAAACTCCTTTGGTTCTAAAGCTGCTCTGCCCTGCCCTGTGTACATAAACATTATGTGATATAGGCTGCTTAGCGTTGGAGTCATGGCAGTGTCTTAGTAGCTTAGTATCACTCCTCTGCTCCAGCATAAAGAGAGAAATAATTAGGAATTGTGTCAAGGCAGTGTCTAGTGACCAGAGGAAATTGTGTCAGATGGACTGATGCTTCTGTCCAGTAGGGGTAGTTGGTTTTCTTTTGGTTTTGCATGTCGTTTGCCAGCTACATTTAGCATGAATAAGTGTTTTCAGATGTCCCATATAGCAAAGTCTAGCCTGATGTAAAAAGTGTGTGGAAAGAAGAAATGTAGAAAGAGACACTGGGTGTTCTGGGCAGTGAATGTTTTAGAAGATGAGCCATTGAGCTAATCCTGCCTTGTGGGTGAGATGTTCTAGGTAAAAATCCCGTGGGACTACAAAGAACATATTTCTACTGTGTTACACCCAGTCACACCAGGGTTGGGGCTGGTGTTTGCTGCCTTTGATTTCCCTCTCCTCTCCCACACAGCAGCTTGTGACAGATGCAGCCACCACTTTTAACGGGACCTTTGTCAAGCTGGGGAAAATGAGTCCAGAGGGACAATAATGATCCTTTTGATGAAGCAAGCCGGCGCTGGTGGCAGGGCTGCACACACCGGAGGGCAGAGCTCAAAGGGCACCTGCCCGTGACAGCAGCCATGGCAGGAAATGTGCCTGGCTGCAGGGGAGAAAAACTGGCCTTGTGTTTGGAGAGAGCAGAGGAAGAGAGATTAGAGGTTAAACTGGAAAGGGTGTTAAAATATTCTCGGCGTATGATGGCTGTAGCAGTGGATTTAAATTGCTGAAATTACCTTGTCAGGATGCCTTATCAGCTGCTGTTCTAGTGATTGTTTGGTTTAGATAAGAACTGGAGTGCGATAAAACCTTGATAAGAGTTTAGAGATTACAGCTCTTTTGAAACTGCTGGCACTTGCCAGGGGCTCTGAGCTGCAAGAGCTACACTTGGATTTATTCCACTACATTTTTTTTTCTCCGCCCCCCTTCTCTTCTTTTGTTTCATGTTTTTGTTTAAGTGCTTAAGCTGTTGGTTTAGATCCTCCTTATTTTGAGCCACACAGCCTCTTCTGAGCACTTCTGGGGAGCGGGTGCATGTGCTGCAGGAGGGGAGCCGTGCTGAGGAGTGGAGGTGAATGCTGAGGGAGAGAAGAACAACAAGGTACTGCTTGCTGCCCCTCTTGCCATCCCATCCCATTGCAGGCTCTGAGCTGGGCAGTGTCACAAGCTGTGGGGATCCAAAGGCTGGGAGCTTTCTGCTGGGTCCTTCCCCAAAGTTCCTGTAACAGTCTGTTCCTTTACAGCAATGCATTGAATGGGGATGTAAAACACCAGCCCTTAAAAATCTACGCTGTGCTTGTGGCAGCATGTTTGTGTTATTTATGCTGTTTTTGACTGTGTTATCTCTTGGAGTTTGTGATTTTGTGAGGTTATTTTTAAACAGAGACTAGTAACAAACTTCCAGTTGAACTCATCCCATCTACGTGCAATGAATGGGACAGAAACAGGGTTACAGAAACCAGTGTGGTGTTCCACACTGTTTGTCTAGTTCCTATTGAAGGTGATTTATATGGTATGGCAGTATGGCTGTATTTTGGTTCTGCTTTTCTTCTAATAAATTAGGCAATCAGCAGCTCTTGCACATCTGAAAGCATATGCTTCTTAGTTTTCCAGAATAATTCAGATTGGTTTGTTTTTTGTGCAAATATAATTTGAAAGGAGGAAGCAGAGGAACTCAGAAGTACAACAAGGAAAATTCTGAAGTTGTTAGGGCTATGGTTAGAAAATGGAAATTGAGGCTGAATTTTTGCGGTGAAAACCCTTTGTAGTGTTTGCTTTCAGATTTCTGCTTCTGCTTGTTAGGATTAATAGTAAAACAGTGCACCCAGGCATTCCATCTCTACTCATGTGTTTTTACGCTGTCCAGCCAAAGGATAAAGTTAAAACATTATGAAAAAAGCATGAGGAAGAGATACTGCTGCTGTTAGACAGGTATTCATCCTGCTGCTGCTGTTGTGTGAACCTGGAGCTGCTCTTGTCCTGTGGTTGTGAGGTGTGGCTCTGCCAGGAGCTGTACTCAGCTACAGCTGAAGCTACAGAGAAGTGAAGGTGTTGGTGCTTCCTGATCTTGGCTGTTTGTGCTGTTCATCCAACCAAAGAGACGTCAGGGTGGTTGCAACTCAAACCTGCTTCTTGCACTGTGCTTGAATGTGGTTTTGCATTTGGTTGTGGTTTGTGTAGCTGGATGATTTTTCCCCCCACTTTAGTAGCAAATCTGGTGTGTCCCCTGTTCCCCTGGTCAGTCAGCCTGATAACACACAAAGTCTGCTCCAGTTGGCTCAGGCACAACATGTTCTACAAAGCTCACAACAAAACTTTGGACCACATAAGTTTGACTATCTGGGGATATGTCAATAATTGCAACACAAAGTACCAGGGGAAACTGTACTCTGGAATAACCAGACTTTGCTTCATTGTTGGCTTTGGTTTTGTTGGGTTTTTTTCCTTTGTTTTTAAACTGAAATGGTGCTATTTTTCCTGTAATATGGGAGGAACTTTTCTGGGAGTTGATTTACTGAATGTATGCTTATGGCTTATGCCTGCCTGCAACTGCTGAACATGTTGTGTAAAACCACCAGTAAATGAAATTTAAGGGATTGGTCGTTCTCCATATTAGTATATCTCAAAACATCAGTTTTAAAATATCACTGCAGGGTGACCACCTGAATTCCTTTGGGTTGTAAAGGAGGCCTGTGAGAGAAGGATTTAGCAGCAGATGAACCACAGCAGAAATACTACTCCAAACTATTTGAGTTATCAAATCTAATCAAATAATAAGAATGAACAAATAAGCTATCCAGCAACCGAGATACTTAATGAGCACTGGTTTAGAGTGTTCTTAATTGTATTCAGGCACTCATGGGCTGTATTTGCAAGTCTGTGTTTATGACTTGAGACTGTACACTTTGTTTTTTCCTCTTAATGAAAGCTCAACATTTCTTTTGTTCCAGCGAATTTCAGAACTTAGAAAATGATGCCAAATTATCACATGCCTCACTAGAAAACAAAGAGCTGGCAGCATTGCCTTCCTAGGGGAAACTGGAAATATCCCAGGCTTGCTCCTGCCATGTTCCAATTTGAGGTTTAACGCTCTGTTAGCATCAGCCCACGGCTGCATCCCTCGAGTAGATGTGGGCTGGGGCTGCAGAGAGCCAGGAGCTCTGCACTGCATGGGGATGCTCAGAGCCAGGAGCTCAGAGACAACTTGCCCAGGGAGAGCAGGGTGGCTTTTACCCCCCAGGCAAAGCCGTGGGTGAGGGTTGCAAAGTGAGCTGCAGTTTGGTCTGTGGTGGGGTGATGGACAGTAAATCATCCACCAGAAGATTGCAGTCAGTGGCTTGGCTGAGAGTGGCCCTTGTGGGTCTTCCCTTCAAGTTGCAGTTTCACAGAGCTCCTGTTTCACTGGTTCCTTTGCAAGAAGAAGGTGTCAAAGCCAAGGTGTGAGGAATTTCAAAGCATTCTTTGTAAAACTCAGAAGTTTTGCTTTTTACCTTAAAGTTTCATTTTGAATCTCAGCTCCGTTTCAGGTGATGCTGAAAGTGAAACCCAGCCAGCTCTTCTGGGCTGGAACTTAAAAACAAAGGTCTTGCAGCTCACAAATGGTTTGCAGTGGGAAAAGGCAAAGGTGATATGTCATTCTTCTGGTTCTTAAGAAGCATCCTAGGGAGAGGTACAGCTCTGCAGCCACAAGATCTAGATGTTTCTGCTCTATCCCCCTGTTGCTATCTGGATGTTTCAACTAGGACTTCTTACAGAAGGATCCTTCAGCTTACTGCTTCCTCCAGCACATTCTCCTTTGGCAGCTAGGAGGTAAACTCTGCATTACCTCTGTGATTTGGTGAAAATAGTGTCAAGACAGTGGTGGACCATCCTTTAGAGCCTGACTCTGAGTTATGATCATACTATTCTTGAAACTCTTTCTATATCCTACATGCAAGTAACTCTTTTACTGTTCTCTACCACCAGAAAGGCAGTAACTCAAATTGCACAAAGGTTTTAATGCCAGTCTCAGTGGTATTGTGGGCCCTAGCACCACATCTGTCTGGAGGAAAGGCTGGTGACAGAACTGTATCCCCTCAGTTTGCTTGTCTTCCTCTGTGTGTGTGTGAAAATGGAGCACATTCACGAGGAGGGTCTAACTAGTGAAACCACAGTGCTGTTCCGAAATGCATGGAGGCTCAGAAGTTATGCCTCTAAAGATCTGGTTTGTGACCTGCTGGTCACCTTTCTCATGTCTCTTAAGACATGAGCAGTCTTACAGTAAAAACTAAATGCAATTACAGTGCTCAGAACAGCTTCAAAGCGGCCTGGCTAATTTTGGGTTCGAGTTTGAACCCAGAAGCAGGTCAGTTGCATGGGATGGCAGGCTTACATCTTGAAGATTATGACTAAACCACACCAATTTATTTAGCTACAGTGAAGAATTTGAGTTATTCAGGGTTGGTTTTTCTTTTCCTTATAACCTCTCAAGGAAGGCAAACTTTAAGCTACCACACACAGCTGGTGTTTCTAATAAGACACAGATGTGTTTTGGGATCTCTTCCCATCTCCTGCAACATTTAAATGTAGATAAATAGAACTTAATCAGCTATAAATAACAGCGTGTCATGCCTGTGGATCACTAACCTTCTCTGGGACTCCCACAGGACTGGGGTTAAGCTTAATTACTTCAGTCTACTGCAAACAACAGAATAATCTGCTGTTGGATATTGCTTGGGGAAAGGTGGAGGGAGCATAAAAAGCAAGTCAACATCCCTGGCCAGTGACTTGATGCCCCAGTGCTTAGTGCAGGATATTTGGAATGCTTCAAGACCGACGGGATTCTTTTATTCCCTGTTTTGGTTTCAATGCACAGGAGGTTTAATGTCAGTACTGCATCTGTGAATGTTGTTTTAAAAACAAACTCAGGAGGTGCCTATGAACTCTTTTTCCCTCTCCTTAGGGATATCTTCTTCCCCTTAGGGATAGCAGCTCAGAGTTGCCGTATAAAAAGGTGGTGATTGTGGTTGTTCAGCTCTGTTGTAGATGAAGGCAAGTTATTCCTCTGTGGCCACTGCATATTGCTAATTTAGGAGGGCAGATTGGTATGTCTGGTCTGGAGTGTGGTGGCCGTCAGCCACAGGCAGTTCCAGGCTGGAGGAGCCAATGTCTGTCAGCTTCCAGCACTGGGCTCTGTGTGTCTGGCCAGGCTGGCCTGCTTGGGAATGTGTTACAGAGCTGCTGTCTTCTAGCAGCTTTCTGCTGGAGCAAATGTGAGGCAGATGGTGGCGAAACCGCTGAGACCAATGGTCCATTGCTGCTGCTCCTCCTGTCCGGGTCCTGCTCAGCTCTTTGCTCAACACACAGCTTTGTTTCCACACTTTGGAGGGACCGTGGACACCAAAGGACAGGCCATGACAAAGGAAACTGTGATGTCCCAAACTGCTCATTGTTGGCATTTGTACTGGTATTTTTGGCTAGTTGCCACTTCCCTCAAGAGCGCTGGTGAGAAGATACTTGCTAGACATTTTCCCCTTTTAGTTTCTGTTCCTGCCTGATGGTTAACAGAAATAGGCCTTGTTATTTCATAACCTGTTCCCAGCTACAGTAAACTTGAGCCATAGGTTTGGTTTTTTGCAGTAGATTTGATTTACAGCAGAGCTGTTTCTGCCCCACATACCTGCTGTCCAGTAGCACAAGTGTTGGGCTTTGCTGGGCAAAGCCTCGGGTGATTCAGCCAGGAGCTCAGGGCAGTCCTTACAGCTCTCCTGAACAAAAGGGCCTCACAAGGGCTGTCTGGAAGAAAAACTGCAGTGCCTGGCATTCAGGGTGTGATTTGTGCTGGGGATTGCATGTATTCAACTGCAGGGACTCTGGGTTGGCTTCGGCTCCACACTCCTGGCTTTCAATGTCTGCTACTGTCCCTGCCCTGCTTTTCCTCTCAAAAAGGGAGCAGGTACTGCGTGTGCAACTAACACAACGTTACCTCTTTGACTTTTTCTCTTTCCTTGTGTCCCTGTAAGCTGTGTTTCCTTCATGAAAAGGTAATTAAAGGTTTTATGAGGGAGGAGAGCCATACCTGGAGGGCTGTGCTGGGGCAGAGCTGGCCCAGGCAGCCCCACCGCCCCTTCCCACACACAGCCCCTGCTTGTTTGATTTCCCCTGCTGCGGCCTAGGCTCAGAAGACAGGGGAATATTTATTTATAAGCTGTCTGTACAGATGTTTTCGTTGTGGTTTGCGGTGCATTGGTGCCACTTAGTGGGAGGAGAATTGAATTGACAGCTTTAACGGTGCAGGGGAAAACAAGGAGAGATGGGTTTCATATTCCAGCCCCCCTCCACCTTCCAGCAGTATTTCTGGGTTTAAAGACAAATCCAAATCTGCTGCTAGCCACAGAGCTGTGGTGGGTTTGGGAGCTGGCTGGAGGCAGAGTAGTGCTGGCAGGCTGGGCATGCACTGACCCTCATCCCAACAGAAAAGCTGCATGGAAAGCACTGTAGAATATTAGGCTAAATAGGCTTTGCTAATAGAAAAAGCTAATCCAGCCCTGCCTTGTGTTTAGCAGGTTTTGGCAGACTTAAAAATCATCCTCTCTCTGTTACGATTTCTATTATTTTAGGTGTAGCAGGAAGGATGATGGATCAGCATGGTGTTAGCTCGGATTCAGTTTTGGAGGAGCCAATCTATACAAAACGTTAACAGTGTTTATTCAAAATCATTTAACTAGATTTTGTATTGATTCCCCTACAGAAAGGCCTGTGGGAAAAAAAAAAAAAAAGAAAACCCTGTGCTGTGATATTTGTAAGCAGTCTATTCTGCTCCCCCAGATAAATGCTTAATGTTAACTAATGGTAGCTGGAAACAGGCTTGATGTCTGCTGTTGGCAGTCATGGGCAAGGCCATCAGCCACATGTCCCTGTGAGCCTGGAGAGTGATGGTGAGGATGCAGGGGAGCACTTGGCACTCAAAAGCCTTTGCAGCATCCTCTGATGTGTGTGGGGGCTGTTCTACCTTGTCAAGATGCTCAAGGATGTCTTGTCTTTGATTGGGATCTATGTATTTTTGTCTTGTGTAGGACGGGACACCTCAGGCTGGCTTTACCTTGAGTTGAATTGAATTACTGAATTGGATTTTTGTTGTTTGCTCATGGGCTCCTCACCCTGATGAGTCATTTCCCTGTGCTCCTCATGCGGTGGTGCATGTCCCTGAGCTCCAGGGACTCTGAGCCTGGTTTGGAACCCCTCCATGTGGGGAACTGCTGCTAATTTTAGTGAAATTCCTGGGCACGGAACAAGTTCCACTTCGAGTCCTTAAGAAAACACGCTGTGCCCAAGGACTGTGCTTACTGGCTTTAATCGTACCTGCTGTGGCTTTCATCTTCGCTGGCCCATGACCCTCAGCAGGAGAAGCAGCCCTCGGAGAGGCTGGCACATCCCAGCTATGGAGCTGTTTCCTGGAGCCCTCGGTGCTCCCTGAGTGCTGTGGTGTCCTGGCTGGGACAGGAGGCACACCGCAGCAGCTTTGGGTGCGTGTCCTGGTGTCACCCTGAGAGCTCTGCTCCAGCCTGGCCTGTGCTCAGTGCCCGTGCCATTCCTGCCCAGCTGTGCAGCTGCCAGGCTGGCAGTGCCTGGGTGATGCTCCTGGGGCACAAACCCTTGGATCTTGTGCCTGGTTTTGAGCCCGTTTGTGCCTCTGTTGCGCTCTCACCAGAGGGCACTGCACAACATGTCGCAGCCTAATAAATAACCTCTTAACCTGCTTAGCTGCTTTATGCTCAGTGGCATGTTTTACAACGTTACCTGGAGTCCTTGAATGCTGGTTCCCATGGCAACCTGATATAGCATTTTTATTCTTTATTACTATCACTGTTTTATTGCTGCCTTGTTCAAATGCGCTGTCATCTTTATTTTGCCTTGGTGCGTGCGTGCGAGCCACAAATCTGTTTCTCAAAATTATATTATTAAACCATTTAGTGAATTTAGAAAAAGGGTGGTGATCTGTCACTGTCGATTTAATATTAAATGGAGAAGCACACCATAAATGGAAACAAGCTAGAAAGAAAAATAAACTGGCAACCCAAATATTGATATAGAGAGCTTAGGATGTTTGATGGAGGTGCAAATAGTTGGGTAAAAGCAAATTAATTGAAGAAATGCAGCTTCTGTAAGGGAATGTAATAGTCCTAATTTGCATGAGAGGGCAAATTGACAATGTCCAGATGTTCTTAGGAGTGGAGTTTGGCCAAAGATTGTAACAGGAGCAAGGACCTCAACTGTCTTCAGATGAAGCTTAAAACATCCAGAGAAGCTGTATGGCCCAATGGGGAGCAGACATTGGTAGTGTGGCTCAGGTTGTGAATAACTCATTGTTTGCACCATACTTCTGCTCCTTTAATCCTACAAGGGTCAGGGAGCATTTCTTCTGGGTGATAACTGGGCTTCAGGAGTGGGGCAGGAGAATCAGCTTTGCTGGAAGATGAGGTGGGGCTGGAGATGGGGTGCAGGTGCTTCCAGGGATGCTCAATGTGAAGCTGCAAAAAGCAACTATTGACAGATTTGGTGTTGGGAAGGATGGTGGGGTTAACCCAGACCTGGGTAGAGAGTTTGCTTCCTTCTCAGTGCAGAGTTCATCTGCTGGGGGATTGTTTGGGGTAGCTGTGCTTCCTGTGAGGCCAGCCCTGCTGCAGCCTGGCTGGAGGGGGCTCCTTGGGGCTGGTTAATCACAGCTGACAGCAGGAGGGGGTTTTGTGCAGGGCAAAGACTGCGTTTGTGGGAACGGCAAAGCAAACAGAGTTAAAGGCAGGGTGATGCTGTGCACACAGGAGCCAGCTGGCAAACCCCAGATAACAGATATCTTCCCAAGCACATGTCAGGAGCAGTGCTGGTTTCAATGGCTCCCTTGTACATGCTGTCGTCTTCCCATCCTGCTCGAAGTATTAGGGGGCTGCTATAAAAATATTTGTTCTTTCTGAGCTCCTCTGCCCAAGTCCCTGTTTCCTATCGGCTGCTACTGCGAGTGAAGCACGGCTGCAGGATATGAGTACTCCCTGTGCAGAGAAGGATGTTGAGAGGACTGGGGTCAGGGCTGAAGCGAAGCACGGCTGCAGGATTCCCTGAGTATTCCCTGTGCAGAGAAGGATGTTGAGAGGACTGGGGTCAGGGCTGACTCCTCCAGGGTGATCTCCTGTATCTGAGGAATGGAGAGGCATCATTTGGAAAGGTGTAAATTATCTAGGACAGCACATAGAATTTTACAACCTGTACTTAAATCCTTCATTATATCTTCTGCCAGCAGCAAGGCAGATTCTGCAGCCTTTTCTAAGGACACTGAGCTGAAGATTGAGATGCTTTGGAGGATGTGTTGTCTGTCCTTCCAGAAAAATCTGAGAATTGTTTTTTTTAAAACTCCCTCCGTTCATTCTTTGCCACTTCCTCTATTTTGGGGCAACGCTTTGTAACAGGACAGATTTGGCTGTAATACTTTGACAAGAAAATTTCTTTTAAGGACTTGAAGTACACCCTTGCTCATCTCCAGAACCCAAAGCAGAACAGATGCAAACTGATCTGTAAGTGGAATTCAGTCCTTTGGAAATTTAGGAAATGAGTCCACCTGGGCTGAATAGCCTTTCTCAAACAAAAACACTTCTGGATTGCCAGACTGCTGATTATTAAGAAGGAAAGTAGGAGAGCAGCATGGGGAAGACAATGGGTTTCGGGGAAGTGGATTTCAGTCAGCTCAGAGCTGCAGTCTTGGCAAGCTGCTCTGAGTGAAGAGGAAGTTTGGGAGAGTTAAAGGTTTCTTAGAGAAGCAAATTCAATGCACAAGTAGAACTCCCTTAATGGAGAGGACAGATGGGAAACATAGCAAAAGATTACTTTAGCTAAATCACAGGGTCTTTAATGACCTGAAACTCAAAAGCAACATAAAAATATTGGAGAGTAGGTAGAACTATTGAGAATAATTTTATCACGAACATGCAAAGAAAATTGAGAAGCCAAGGTCCAAATGAGCCACAATTGGCAAAAGACAAAAAGGGCAGCCAGAGGGGTTTCTATGCATGTGTTTGCAGCAAGAGCTGGGCCAGGGAATGAGTTAGTCCAGTGCTCAGTGGAAAGGAAAAGCTCTCAGAAGATGGAAGTGAGAAAGCAGAAGTACCAAATGACTTTTTTATTCCTTCTGCTCTTCCTCAGAGGGTCAGCTGCAGCCAGCGTGCTCTCAGAAAAGAGGGAAGGAATAGGTTTGAATGCTTAGCAGAGCCTGGAGGAATTCAGCTCCAGATAGTTAGAAAACTGGCTTAAGTGATTTCAGTGCCATTAGTGATAATCTTTGAAAATCTGTGGAGGACAAATGAGGCTTGAGAAGACTGCAGAAAAGAAAATTTAATGGGATATCTTTCAAAAAGGGAGGAAAGGAGGAGCTGTGGGCTGGGAAGCCTGTAATGCCTAGGGAATATTTTTCAGGAAAGTATGATAAAGATGATGAAGTTGTTTCTAAGCACATGGAAGGCAGCAGTCCCTGGAAGGGGTGGAGCTCTCTCAGCATTCTCCATCTCCATTAACACTTGGAAGACGCTCTAGTGGTCACAGTTACCCTGCAGGTCATGCCAAGCTGAGACAGGTACAAGCACAGCCAAGTTCAGGAACAGGATCCAGGGGATTTGAAATAATAGAAAAATAGAATCTGAAATAATAGAAAAAGATGGGTTCCAGCTTAGCAGTGCTAAGCAAAGAAGGAATGAACTGTAAAAGACCAGAAGTGGTCAGGTGCCTCTTCTACCAGAAATGCGAAAATAAAGTGTGAGTGGAGGGTTTGGGGTTTACATTGATCACTAAATGCCCTGGGATCTGCAATGGCATCTTTTTGTATGGGGAAAAAAATCATCAGGAAATAGAAATATGGTTTCCTAGAAAACATTCAAAGCACTTAGTTCCCTTTATTGAGTTCTGGTGGTGGGTGCAGTATGTTTCATTCTGAACATCAGTGTTCAGGGAGGATCCAGGCTGCCAGAAGAGACATGAGGAGAAATGTGCAGCATGAGGGCTGGTTCAGCATGGGGGCCAGCTTCCCTGGGAAGGCTGCAGCTGCAGTGAAGCAGGAGGACCCTCAGGTGATATTTCAGCTCAAGATAGGAGTGATTTATTTATTATTTTTTAAATCATTCTTTTACCTCATAGCAGAAAAGCTGAGAGATTTATTCATGCCCAGGGAGTAGTAATGGTAAGTAAATGAAAAGAGAGAATTCCAACCTAATTGGCAAAAAAAGGGGCTTTTTTGGGCATGCAAGTTATCAGGTAAGACACAAGCTTTTGGGCATCTCATGTAAAGGCTGTGTACCTGAACACTGCTTTTTCCTTTCTTTTTATTTTTACCCCCAGGTAGCCCAGCTGGATAATAATAGTAATAAAACTCCAACTTCTTGTGACTTTCACTTGCCTGGGATCCTTAAATTGTTACAGTTGAAACATCAACAAAACTGTAAAATGTTTTTGTTGTATTCTTGTACATGAAAGTGGAATTTTCTGATTTTATACTGTGGGTTAGTGAGAGAGTTCCCTGATTTAAATACTGCTTAAATCCCTGGTTTAAATGCTGGTTTGCATGAAATGCTGAAGCATGGTGCCTGGAAATTCCTTGGTTCATTGTTGATTTTTCATATCTCCTGTCTAGCTCTAAGGGTGCCTGAAGACCTATAAAAACATAAAACCCGAATAGACAGAAATTAATACCAAGTTCTTCAAAAGGGAAATGGAGAATATAAGTGGTGTCTGGGGTGACATCAACATTTGGATTCCCCTCTTTCAGTCTGAAATCGGGCTTAGGATGGAGATGAAATGGCATCCAAGAGTTTTCATGACAGGAAGAGTCTTCAGACATCAGAAGACTCTTTAATTATGGGCAGAGTGATTCATTCAGTGGTCGGCATCTGTATCTCGTTAAAGTCTGAAATCCTTCACTATTTCTCCTTTAAATATGAAGGTATCCCTGTTTTATCTTTTTTGGCTTAGCAGAGCTATATTTTATGTCAGGTCAGTGCAGTGTACCATTCAAGTGAGCCTGAGTTATGTGCAGATTATTTAATGCTGAAAATGTTGAGCAAATGTAATTCACCTGTGCTGCTTTCTCCAGAATCTTTTCTCCTTCAGCAACCAAGCGCAGCAGAAAAGCAGCTTGAAATTAAATTGGAGGATTCATTTCAAATTATTTGGGGAATGGGAGTTACCAATGAAAATAAAATATTCTTTGTGTTTATTCCTGCTGAGCCCTAATGAACAAGTGAGGATATTCCTGGAGCAAACTGTCTCAGTGAACCCAACCCAACTCCTGCTTACGTTGATGGAAGAAAAAAATCTCCCATGGACTTCAATGGGAGCAGCCTGCTTTGAACTAACTTTTATTGTGGTGGGGAAATGTGCATTCTGTCTGCAAGAGATTGACCATAAATACCTGTGCAGATGAGCACAGCTGCTGCTCAGTACAGCAGGACAGAGGTGCATGAGGGTCAGGCAAGATAATCACAGGTGAAAGCTTTTTGTTACACCTTTCTTTCTCCCATGCCGCCAGAAAACTGCAAGGTATATTTTGGATCAATAAAGGAGGACTTCTTAGGCTAAAAAGTATAACTTGCCAGAATTTCTCAATTTTTTTTCCACCATCTTGCTCTGATTTTTTTTTTTTTTAAGATTTTTGAAATTGGGGTGTGTGCACATATAGAATTTTACAACCAAGTAGAAGCAAAAATGAGTTTTCTTACATCAATCGTGGTTAGTGCAGGGACTTTCTACTCCACTGCCTCTTTCCAAAATGCATTAAGGCTGTCAGATATAAATTGGGGGCATCAAAGAACTTTCTGCATAGGGTTATGAGCTGGTCTGTAGTGCAGCTTGCTCTGAATTTTCCCAATGTGTCCAGTGCCAAACACAAATTGCATTTTAAACGCAATGTTTTGTTTGGCCACCATGTATTAATGTAACTGCATTCAGCAGCTGTGTGGTTAAATTCTAGTTTGCCAGTTGGCTTTAGGGTTTAAAAGAGAAACACAGCAGCAACAGGTTTCACAGCCTTGCCTGTGATAAAGTGGTGCTGGAAGGAGTGGGAGAGGAGAGAGTGTGGAGATGCCTTAATTCATCAAGGGCAAGCACTGAGCCACGCAGGCGTTTGTTGCTCTTAGGTGGGTGTTATGATCTGCCCAGAAATACCAAAAAAGAGGGAGACCTAGGTGGAAAGTTGGGACAAAAATATATAAGGAGCTGGAAAGAGGGCTGACTGCCAAAATCTGTGGTGTTACAGTTGGCCCCCAGCTTTGCTCCTTGCTTGTCTTGGCACTGTAGTTGCAAGACAAATATATTTGTTTTACTGTTGTTCATGAAATCTGGCTGGCTGCGGAGTGATGGTGCTGAGCAGCAGGGAGACTTCATCTCATGAGTCATCTGTGAATGGGGAGCCAGGATGGAGGGTGATGATGTGGGTCATGCAGGCTGGGAGGTGGGGGTTTGATGCTCTCTTTCATAAGCATTTCAGCAATGAGAAATAGCCCCAGGCTGAAGGCTTCTGTCCTGCAGGCGGGATCAGCAATATCTGCTGGAGTGGGGCTGTCTGGTAAAGGAGGATGTGGGATGAACCAGGAGCAGCTTCCTGCTGTCCCAAGAAGAAGCAGGTGGGGGGAGTGAGGCAGAATCATCGGTGGTTCCAGCATCCTGATTCAGGAGATTAAGTCTCCTTGAAGCAGCAAAGAGCTGAATTCAGTCTCCAAGCCCTGTTCTTTATCTGTGTAACAGAAATCACATCAGTGCCCAGCTCGCCAGAGCACTGTGAGGATAAATCCACTGAGGACTCTGAAGTGCTCAGATAAATACCTATGAGAGCACAGGGAGGCATTTGTGCTTGTATGAGGGATAAGTGCTTTATTAGTAATGACCCAGAAAGGACAGAGCTACTTGCAGGTATAGTAAGCACAAGCAAGTACCTCCTATAGTTGACAGGCTCTTGGTATAAATCATTTGTGGAATAAATGACAAAAGAAAATTCATGCCTCCTAGAGGAGAAGGGAGAAAGTCTCTGCTGAGTTTAATAAAAATGAAAATTTGCTAATGGATAATACAAGTCTAGAGAGGGTCACAGTCTGCTTGACAGGAGCTGTAAGGTCACAGATTAAGTAGGTGCCCAAGTCAGTTGCAGCAATATACAGGAGATTATTGAAGGGAGATGCATCCTGGGAATCATTCCTACCAAACAGCAAGATCTGGAGTAGCTGTAACTGGGGTTTTGCACAGCAAAATTTGAAGTAATTATTGCAGAAAACAGCTAATTGTCTATTTGACATCATACATTCCAAACAACCAGGCTGGGCTCCAGCCTCATCCTCCTCTGAACTTTGGAAGATCCCTGTAAAACAGGCAGGCAGAGCTTGCCCTTTGCTGTGCTTCCAGCATGGTCCATCTTACAGGGAGAGGGGTCTCCAGCTCCCTCCCTGATGCTTCTGGCCACACGTTCCCTCTCCCTCAGCCAAGTGTTTGTAACTGCTGGAGAGAGCTCAACCAGCCAAAAGCTAACACGATGAGAAAAAAAATTACTTTTTTTGGGACTAATTTCCTGAATTGTCTCACCACTTAGTCATAAAGGTACGGGTGCAAGAGAGAAGGTGGGAACATATGGCTGGGGGCAAAGAGAAGAGTGGGAATTGGATAGCTTATAACTCACATCACCTAAAGCTGCCATGGGACTGTCACGTCTGGGCTGTTATGGCTCTGTCTCCTTGGAATGGAAGAAGTGCATCAGGCCAGGGTGAGGTGTTCCTTTGGCGTGTGGCAGCCTGGTGCTGCTCTGTCTGACACTCCCCATGTTCTTCCAGGCCTGCTGCAGGGAAGGAGCAGTGGAGCAGCATCCTCCCCAGAAAAAATGGGTTGGCTGGGGAGCATCAAGCAACTGCTGCTGCTCTGCGGTGGCCACAGACTAGGAAAGATACAGAAATGTACCTGGGCAGGTTCCATTTGTGGGAAAGCAGGAATTTTAGCTCATTAAACCAGCAAGGCTCCAAATGTTGTAAAGCTGGGGTCAGGAAGTGGCTGCAAATTGAGTGACTGGAAAGGAAACCCAATTAGCTGCTTGTCGTTGTTCCGGAGCTCCTGCGTGGAGGTCGTGCTGGTGCTCGTCACAGCAAAGGCCTCCAGGTTGGTGCAGTTCATCTCAATCGATACAGCCTTTCACTCTCCTGCAGTCCTGTTCCCCAGCACTACCTTGAACTGCAGAAAAAAGTGTTTGAAAGAAGGCTTCTGTTGTATATGGCTGGATTTTTCACTGTTACAGTAGTTCAGGCTTCTCCTGTGAGTCTGATTCCTCCTGCTCTCCAGAATTCACATTCTTCAGGCATATAGCAACTCCTACCAGTTATTTCCCCCCACAGTGATCACTGTAGAGCCAAGTCATACATCTCATGTTGTAGATTTCTTTTAAAAACACGTTACTTCAGCTCCAGTAATAAGTGTTTGTTAATTTGGGGTTTTTTTTCTTCCAACAACTTTATTAGTGTCTGGAAGACTGGCCAATGTACGGAATTAAGATGCATTTAGGCTGGAGAGCTGCAGCTCTCTCCCTTTTCTGTGCAATGGTGGCTTGTTAGAACCTAGCCAAAATTTTGCTTACCCAGGCACCTCACTTCATCTTGCTGCATAGTCTTGCCTAGACTGCTGTTTTTCCTCACCACCCTGGACATCTGTATATGCCAGATGCACTCGTGGTTCTTGAGACACAAAGCCATGCCCAGTGGTGTAACTAAGCTGGGAAGACACTTGCTGGCTTGGTCATGTCACAGCTAAACCCAGGGGTTTGTAACTCAAGAATGAAACTTTCACTATTAGCCTGAAAACAGAAGCATAAAAGGAATCAATTTGGAAAGAGCTTCATGTAAAATGTTTATATGCCACCCTGCTGCCAAGATACCTTGTACCTTGCCAGCTGGGTGGTTGTAGCATGGGGCTTAACTTCTCTCTCTGTATGCCAACAGGATGACTTAACCTCTCCTCTTTATCCCTGAACAAAAGAAAAAGCTGATGATTTGAGCAGATGTTTTGCAAATTAGGAGCTGGCTGTGATGCAGTAGGGGAGTGGTGTGGTCTTTGAACCAAGCTTTGTCATTTGCCCCTGGTGCTGTCTGTGCCCTCCACCTTGTGCCTGGCCAGGTCCTTTCCCAAAGGCAAAATTCACAGATTGCCAAAGGGAGAGACCTCCAGGGCAGGAAAAGCTGGCAGCTTGTGAGCAGCTCTGTTGTGCTGTCAGGAGGAGCAGCAGCACAGCTCTGGGGTGCAGTGGGAGAAGGAGTCTCGGTGCTCGCGGTGGGAAGGCAGCAGCAGAGAGGAGCAGGGGCTGGGGATCTTTGGGACTGGAATTGCACAGTGTGCCTGGATGGGGTGGGGATATGGCAAGGTTTTGGATGTGCAGTGAAGAGTGGGAGTCACAGCCTGCCAAGCTGGTTGTGCTGGCTGGAATGGCTCATCCCCCAGAGGAAGCCAGGGCTCTCGAGGCCTCCTTAATCCAAAGAAATGGCAGCAATTTAGCAGCATCATTTTCTGAGTACGTGTAGTTAAAGTGGTGCAGTTCCTTAGCATGAACACTCAAATTGGTTTAGGAGTGGCTGAGATAGATCAAATGTATTGGAACCAGCTAATTTGAGAGTGTCCATGCAACGGGGTTACACCAATTTAACATCATCAATTTCAATGCCTGTAGCTGCATTAGTGCAGTGTTTGCAGGCTAACAGGGACAGCAACTAGGAAATGGCCTGAAGAGACATTTTTCACTTAAAAAGTGTACAAAGCTACTAAAATTAATAAAAACTTTGTGGTTTTATTCATAACAGAAATTTGTGATATGATCTCAAAGGGACTTGATCTTCCTGGGGACAGAAGGGATATTTTTTTCTTGGTTTTTACAGAATGAATAGTGGAAGTGCATGATTTCCATATTTTATGCGTGTATCTCTTAAAATTTTTCAGAAACATTCTCCCAGAAATGCAGATTTTAAGACACTGAGAAATAGATTAGGATCTGCATGACAGGTGTCCCAGCATGTGGGGTTATAGTCAAAAATGAAAAATTAAGTCTAATTTTTCTGCACATGAGTGGTTGGCTATCATGCCTAACTAAAGTTGGTTCTTTATGCAATGTATTTCTTCCTGCGCTTGAGAGATCTCTTCCCATCCTCCCCCTGCTCTGTGGTGTTACTGTGCTTCCCCAACCACAATTAAAATGTTGACACCTGGCTTGGCTCTGCAGATTAGGATTTGATTTTCTGTAATTATATGTTATCGCTCACATTCAGTAGCAATTTTGCCTTCTGTACAGTATGATAACACTTATTAATTCAATAAAAGAAATCAATTCACAGGCAATTTCCAAATGTAACACCTTGGTAACTGAGTACTAACCAATCAGATTATGCATCTGACATTGTGCCTTGTCATTTAATCAGTAATGGGTGATTGCAAAAGCAGATATATGTCAGATGTTAATTACAAGTAACACAGTTTGGGACCATAATGTTAGCAGTGCCTGTTTTGTTATGATGCTGTGCTGAATATAGCTAATATTTGACTTGCACTTAAGTATTATTTACAGTAAATGGAACGATAAGGATATTTATTCTGTCTCTGTGTTCCAACAGATGTATTAAATTTTCTTTTTAATCAGTGGAACACTGAGTGTTAATGGACTGCCACATGGTGCATGTGTATGTGGGATGTGGAGGTGGGTTTGTTTATAGTGAACATGCTCCATCTTATCTTTTAGAAAGTTATACATTGCTTTCCTGTGGCTTTTAAAATCTTTTTGAAGTGTTTTACTTGGCATCTGCCAATCAACTCTTTCCATCAGATTATTGTTATACTGTGGAAAAACACATGTGAAAGCTGTGGGTATGCACTGCCTCAGGACCTGCCGGGACCCTCCCACCTCCCCCTCCTGCCCCTTGCAACAGGTCCCAGGTGAAATCTGTTCTCCTTCAGTCCTGGAGAGAATTAACTGTGGGCAGGTGACTGGAATCACCATTTTCACCTGCCATTTTACCCCTTTTGCTTTCACTCCATTGACACCTGATGTTTTCTCCCCTCAGGATGTCTCCAGGCTCAAGCGTGGTTCCAAGGCTTCAGCTGGGGCTTGCTGCCCTCCTGGCTCTGTTGCTTGTGCCTCACAGGATTGTCTGTCCTTGTCCTCGCTGCTGGATGGGCACTGGGTGCCACCAGCTCTGCTCTCACTGGTGACCAAAGACATGCAGGGCCTGGCCCTTTAATTTTGTGTCTTCACCTTAAAGACCCATTTGTTCTGTGTGATTAGTACCTATTAGTCCACTTAAATCACGATGAGAACAGGTGAAATATGCCTGAAACCCAAGTTTCAGCCCAGCCAAGTGTGATGGTGCTGACAGAACCTTCCTTTCTGCTTTGTAATTAAGTTAGAGCCAAGGCCACCAGCTATTGAACTCTACAAAGAAAATATATAAGATGCAAGGAATCTCCAATAAAGTTGTAAACTTCAATTAGATGGCACCAGCCCAGGGTCCAGAGGTTTCATTGGATACTTACCTAATTTTATTATAAAAGCAGCATTCTAAATAAGCAGCTCTGGGGCACAGTCTATTAATTTGCCACTCTGCATATTCATTAAATCTTACAAACTGGCATCAGTGTTTTGTTTTTCGCAATTTATTTATTGAAAGAGGGAGGCATATTCAACATTAGATCACTTACATTTTCTGTTCAGTAAACCACTATCATTCAGAGTTTGCCTAAAATGAGGAAATTCATACAAGTTGGGGTAAATTTTCCCATTGAAGTGATTTGCTAATGGTTGATAGAGCAACATGGAACTTGTAAAACCATTTGCTGTGAAATTTCAACACAAGTTTCTCTTCTGCCCCAAGATATCATCGTTTTCAGGGAGGTGAAAGGATTGCAGATGGAGATGGCAAGACATTTTTCAGCCATAGCCTCTTTTCCCCTCTCTCCATTTTACATACAGACAATGTAATGTTAATTTCTCTATTTTTATTTTATATTAATCACCCTTAGAGAAGAAAAAGCTGTTTCAAAATAATGCTCTTCTATGTAATCCTCTCTATTGTGATGATGAGTACTTGTTTTGGCTTCTCTTTTCATTACTGTCCCTCTAGAATTGAACCAGTGATGTTAGCAGGTCTCTGACAACTCAGATCCTGTTGTGTGAATCTTGGCTTATTACTTGTGTGGCTTTCTTGAACTTCTAAGGAAGCAGGGTGTTTATTTTAAATGTGCATGCCAGTAATGAATCAATTCAATATTTAGGAATAACTGATGAGGAGAGTGCCTAAACCTTGTAAATGGTCAGTTTTTGAATTGTCTTGTTGCACAGGAGTTTAGAAAATACCTTGTCCCTTCAAGAGGTCTTAGTGTGCTAAATATGTATGTCTGCATTGAAAGATAGTTATCGTCTTAATTCTTTTATGAAAAAGAATAACTTAAACTATTTTATCATGAGAATTTGCATTTCTAGTTTGGATCTTCTGCAAGTTTTCTCAGTGTCATTAAGGCAGTGAAAACAGATTTCTTCCTTCCCTGCAGCTGGGCCTGGGGAGCAAAGTGTGACCCTGGTGTTTCCTGGCAGAGTGTAACTGGTAGATAAATTGATACTGGAAATAATGTGGAACCACTGAAATTAGGTCAAGCTGCTGGTTTGTCTGTGATATGAGAGGCTTCTATTTCTCCTTTAAAAAAGGATTTATAATGGGATTCTCTGCATGTTTGTGTGTATTGAAGGAGAAACAGATCATGGGCTGCAGGGTTTGATCAAGCTGGGACAGAGCAGTGATTTTTAAAAGGCAGTACTGGCAGAAGCAGTGAAAATTTTATGAATGCACAAGTAACCTCATGTCACACAGGGATTATTCCTTTAATGTGTTTATGCCTTTATCAAGGATGGGATGGCTTTGTTGCCTAGCTATATAGCATTAACTCGCTACTATCTGAGAAATAATACCCATTAGTAACTTCTGACTTAGGTATTTATTTCCCATGTTCCTTATCTGCTATAAGTTGATATAAATCCTTCTCCTGACACATCAGAGCATGGATGAGTTTCCTCTGGCAAAAACTGATACTGCAGCTCGTCCTTTAGCTCTCAGGCCTCACAGGTTTAACACCAGTGGTTTGACCTCCTCCCACTCTGAGGATACCCTGAGCACTGCTATCTGTGGAGATGCACGATGACAGAGCAATCATACTTGGTGCTGAAGATTACAGTGCTTTTGGCAGTCACAGATAAACTCAGCCTCACAAGCTGAGCATAATGACATTATGTAGAACTGGTTTCTATTTAGGGAAGGGGAAAAGAAAAAAAAAGGAGGGAGGATGATAGTGGAGATGAATGTGCCTGATGTCAGAGCTGGGGTAGAACTTGACTCTGCCTGTTTGCCAGCCACTGTGCTGTCCTGGCTGCTGGACAGACAGCTTGTGTTCTGCTGGATAAGCAGATGTCCTGGAGAATTAGGGATTGCTGTCACAGCCCTGATGGCAGGAGTCCAATCTGCTCTTTGACATGGAGGCTTTGCCTCTATTATCTCTCCATATGTGTATTTTCCTGCCCAGGGATTTCATGGAAATGAGTGTTAGACGTGGGGATGGGTGAGGCTCCTCAAGGTCACTTTGCTCTGTGAGCAGGTACATTGCACTGCCACTCACAGCTGGCACCAGCCAAGCCTGCATGGAGCTGTGGTGAAAAACACAGCATCACAGAGCTGAGAGTCTTCACCCAGCAGGGCCTAGACCTGTCAGTGAAACTGGAAAGCAGAGGCATTTAAAAACCACTTCTAAGTACTTACATTCCTTCCCTATATTTAAATTCCGTTACCACAGTTTTATGGTGGAAGTCTCATGGCCACCAAGAAGGTTCACTGGGGTTGGTTGTACTGATTTAACACATATAACCAGTTACAAAACAAGTAAAATTTTGACCTGTAATAAGCTCTTCATTTCAACAAAGGGTGTTTCAAGACTTCAGCATTCTCAGACAGATTTGAAAGGATACAATATAGATCTTAAAATGCACGGTTGATTTAGTTTAAGCTGTGATAGTAAAGATGGATAAAAACAGAAATAAGCTCTCACTTCCAAGGTCATTATTTCTCAGTTCTAGGTCATTTGATTTATTTGCCAGCATACTCCAGGCTCTGAGAGCTGAGTAGATGCTTATCCATGGAAACAGTTTTACTTTACCCTACCCAGTGTTGCTAGTGATTGGTAGTGTAAAACCTGGCTTTCAACCACCATGGAGGGGCAGAGACATGCTCAGTGGTAAAGCTGGAATCTCTGCTTTCTGTTGAAGCACGAGGTTTGTCAGGGAACAGTGTAGATTTTTGCCATGCTGGTTGGAACTGGCTCTTTATCACCTGGTTTTCCTTTGGGAAATCAGAAATCCATGATAGCACCAAAGGACTTCATTTTAAGGCAGAGTGTAGGTCTCTTGAGCAGATGGGAGAAACTTGGATTGAATTAAAACCATATTGTGAAAGGTGATCATTGTACTCCTCTCTGCATTTTCTGAATTTACTTAGGAGGATGTTTAGGAGAAGAGGGAAAGGACTTAAAATACCAAGTTGCCATCCTTGGAGTATAATCCCTGGGGTGCTTCCTTTTTTAAGGGGATTATACTCCAGAATTCAACAAATAATTAAAACCAGTCCTCAGAATGCTGACCATGGCACAACCATTCCTGTCTCAGCCATGCAAGGAATATCCCCTGCCTTTCTGCCAGCACCTCTTCTTCCCTTTCACTGCCCTCCTGTCTGTCCCGTGCTTGGGTCCCACTTCAGTCCCACTTCAGCGAGGCTTTCAGGGCTCCCAGCCAGCATGTGAACCTTGTGCTCTGTGTGCAGCTGTAGCTAATCCCAAAAGCATGTTCCAGGTTGCTGTTCTCATCAGAAACAAGGGAGGAAGCAGGGCTGGGAAGCTGGGAGAGGGCTCAGCATTCCCACACATGACAGCAGCCCTGTGGGGAGGGAAGGAGAGTGCTGGCTTTTAGGAGAGCAGCAGCAAATTTACATCACTCCAGCTCTGCTTAGGGCTGTAGCTAAAACTTCCAGAAGTTAGAAGTTCATGTGACCAATCTGAGAGACTCCCCTGCCAAATTTTGTGATAAACAACAGAGCAGATGAAGTGAAGGCTCCTTACAGACGTCCCTTGTACAGCCACCCCTGCTCTTGGATTGATCATAAGGAATTAAAGAGCCTCTGCAGAGGCTGAGCAGGGGTGTCTGCCTTTCACAGCACCACGAGCTGCTTACATGGTTTATGTTCCATGGTCTATCAGCAGCAAAGCTGCCCGGGTGCAAAGCCTGTGTGAAAACTGATCCTCAGTGAAATGGGAATTTACAAATGTGGTGTGCTCCTCTCAAAAATAAAATTGAGCTTTACTCATATTACTATTAAAGTATAAAGCTTTAATTATGCCCTAAATCCACTTCTTTAGCTGGGGGGCTCACATGATTAGCAGCAAGGAAAAAAAACTGGCATCTGGAGAGGCTGTGTGGTGCCATGTTTTCCCATATGTGAAATTTTATACAGTACAAATTATTAAACACCAAACCTCCAGAGAAAGATTGTAATGAAAAATTTAGCACTCCCCCATCAGGCTGCAACTAATTTGCCTTCTGACTAGATCTGAAAGAACAGAGGGCTGTGCTGGTGGTAGCCCTTGATGAGTGGCTGGCAGGAGGAAACAAGCAGTATTATAATATAGTGCAACAGGAGCTGTGGTGAGATGCTTCTGTGGCCAGCCTCTCTGAGACACATTTAAGGTAAACATAAAATAAAAATAAATCACTGCTTTCAGCAAAGGTCCATGGGCGCATATCCTCTTTTTTTTCTATTTTGATTTTTGGCCTCAAGCTCCCAATTTTCATCTTGCAACACTTCTTTGTAACAGAGATGTGCAGGAGAGAGGAGACCTGGACCAGGTGCTCTCTTAGCAAAGGTCCACGGGAGCATATCCTCTTTTTTTCTATTTTGATTTTTGGCCTCAAGCTCCCAATTTTCATCTTGCAACACTTCTTTGTAACAGAGATGTGCAGGAGAGAGGAGACCTGGACCAGGTGCTCTCTGGCTCACGTGTTGGGGTGTCCTGTCCTGTTCATTCACCTTCGCCTGCCCTTGTCCTGCTCACACCTGAAACATCCAACCCTGCACACTCAGGGCCTTCAGATGTGAGAGCAGGAGGAGCTGCTCGCTGCTGTCAGAGGCTGTTCCCCAGGAGACAGTGATGGTGTTTATAGAAACAGGCAGCTAATGGTGGACTGTCTCTCTACCTGCTTTACATTTTTGTTTGCAGAAGAACATTAGTTAGCATTTTCTTAATGGATAATTTCCCTTTTTTCCCTATCTCTTCTCTCCCCCCACCCCCTTTTTATTTTAAGTTTAGCCCTGAAGAATTTTAAAGGCATGTAACTTGACAGGTAAAGCCAAAAGGATGCTGAAGGTAGCCTGATGTGACTGGAGGCACCCACTGTGTGCTTCTCTGTGATTAACCATTGTTACACTCTGCTAGGTGCTTATTACAATTAAATTCTTCCTTCCAGAGCAGCCTGTGTCATCCTGATTGGCACGGGGGAGAGCTGAAGTGTTACAGCAAAAGGTTGGACTCTCCACGAGCCTCTGCTTTTTTCTGGGCAGTTTTTTCCACATTTCTTTCTTTTCTAACAAAGAAAAGGCCCCTTGTGACCCCAGGGGCAGTTTATGCTGTCTTGTTACAGCTGGAACATGATTTTAACAACAGGGAAGTACCCTTGTCATTTCCAGTGTGTCCTCTGGCTCAAAAAGCCTCCCAATCCCTCATTTCCTTGAAGAATTTACCCCACCATTCCTAAGTTCATACTTGCCCCTAAAAGGCAGGGATCCACATTGCCTGGCTACTGCAGAAGCAAGGGGCTGTAGGCACAAAAACCCTTCTTCTCACTGAGCCAATCTAAAATCCAGATTTTACAGTCTAAGTCCAACAAAACTCAGCGCCAGCAGATTGCTCTTGGCCCCTGCCTGGCAGGGTGTTGATTAATAATTTGAACCTGCAAATCCTTTTTCAACTTCTGTGAAATCTAAATTGTCCATCTGAGGCTTGCTTCTTTCAAAACAATTCTACTGTGATTTTCACTGCCAGCATAATTCTTTGTAAAATAGATAACCCTGTCAGTGGCAAAGCTGTGCTGCACACCTGGAAGGCAGCACAGCTGCCTGGCTGTGGCAGATGAATGTGGAGAGCTGAGAAGAGCAGAATGGAAAACTGAGCGCAGTTCAGAAATACCCAGCTACATTCTGCTTCATTTGAACTGTGTCTATATGTTTGTTTGTTTCAGAAGTTTTAATTTTTTTGTTAAGGCTGAAATTTTGGGGGTAGACCAGGAGAGATTGGAATCCCAATGCCTGTAGGAGTCATGTTGTGGTTAGAAAATCTCAGTTTTAGGACTTGCCAGAAAATAATGGTGCAGCCACTTAAGCAAGTCACAGTTTGAGGTTGCTCCTGCCGCTGCATTGTCCCTGGGGCAGATGGAGGTGGTTTAGGGGGATAAAACAACAGAGGTTTCTGTGAGATGAGTTACAGGACTTTGCAAAGGTGGTCTGGGAGGTGGGAGCGTGCTGGTCCTGCTGGGTGGATGGTTTTTAGGAGGGACAACACCAAGCTTTGACAAATGTGTTGTAGTTTGTGAACTTAATGGAGTTATGAGATGCTTTCATGTTTTCTGCTTAGCCGTTCTGTTTCCATTTTGGCTCCTTTTTTATGGCTTTGTTAAAATGGTATGATTTTACTCTTGCATCAGTGCAAATCCGTAGTAATTCTATTAATGCAAGAAAAAACAGCACCTGGTTTTAGAAACCGTGAGAAAAGCAATTGCTGTGGTGTTTCTGAAAAAGGACCTTGTTTGCCCAGTAATTCAATATTGCTCTATCATCTCAATAACGAGAGTTCAGCTCATAATGGCAGCACATTTCAAAAAAGGCCATACAATTTAAACATGTTGTAAATCCACCTAATAAGTATAAATTGATTTTTAAGGGGAAAAATGCATAAAACTAGTCTTCTACCATATGTTTCAACTCTACCAGAAACCTTACTTGAATAGTATTTCAATGTGCTTTACCTATTGTGCTGCAAACTTTTTCAGGCTCTGTCAAGTTGTACTAAAGCTTTTAAAATACAGATGGTGGTAAAATCCCCAGTGGAAAACAGACTTCTATTTCAAACTTCAGCACTGTTTTTTTCTCTTCTAGTTCATAGCAGATTTTGACAGATCAGAAGAAATATTCACAGCTTGATGCAGCTGGATTCTTCTTTGGCATGAGCAGAAACATCTGGCCCCAAAACAGCACATTTTACCAAAGGGCCGAAATACATGCACATGCATCTGTTGTGCTAATATATTTTCCTGTGAACTCAGATGTTAATTGCTTTGTTTTGCTGAGACAACAGTGTTGGTTCAGTGAATAAGATTGTTTCCTTTAGCCCTCTGTTAATGGCTTCCTTTAGCAAGTAATCCTGTTTTAAATAGGAAACTGCCAGGTACAGTGTGAGCAGCAGTAAGGTACAAAGTGTTTTGGGCAGGGGTATTTACACTGCAGTGGTATCTGGATGTGTAGTGTTACAAAGAATTTGCATGTTGACCGAGACAACTATTAGCACAAAAGCTCCATGTGAGACCAGTTTCACATGTCCAGAAGAAATGTTCAATTTCTGCATCAATATTTTAGAGGCTTTGGCCATCCCTGCTTGCTGCTTCTATTGTTCTCTTTCTTCTCATCTGCAGGAAGCAACAAAGGAGCCATAAAATCTGGATAATTACCTGGTTATTTAGCTCTACCCCTAGAGCCTTCATGAGTTTTGTTATTTTGGGCTTTGTTCCTTCTCCCACTCTTGCTCTTTCAGGAAGAGCTGTGGTTCAGAGAAGTCCTTTTCCTGATTTCTGGTCTCTGGATTGAGCTTTGTTCCCCCTGGTTCGGGGCCCCAGTGCTGCTGGTAAAGATCCCGTGGTGAGACAGACCTTGGTCATTTCCCAGATCTGTATCCAAGTACTTGGAAGCCTCCTGCCTTGCGCAGCACTCACAGATCTTTGTGCCACAGTAAAACCTCACTGACCCGTGTATCAGGAGCAGTCCTGAATCCCACTGAATCTTCCCAGTAGCAAAGGCTATGCTCCCTTATCCTTTTTTCACAAAACCTGCCTTTATCTGATGGCTTCATTTTTTCATGCTGTAACTCTGTGTCTCTTTTTACTAAAATATTTCCTCTGGAGGTGTAAGGTTTCCATGTAGTATCCAAGAAAGCAGCAATTCCTTTTTTTTGCTTTCTCAGCAATCTCTATTAACACTATGCTTTCATTTTAAGAAATATTTGCTTACATGTCACCCAGGGAGAATGATCTTGTGGTTAAGATGCAAGATGCTTGCTGTTAAAAGCTGCAGTGCTTTTAACCATCCTGTTTTCTCTGTAGTTGTAGTCCCAGCCTTATTCCAGGTTCATTGCTTGATGTTCCCAAAGTCATCTGGTCTTTTCATCCCTTCCGAGAAGGGATGATAATACTACCCACTGCACATCCTTGCTATTTAAATTTGATGGGTATTTGCAGAGTATTTGGAGATGCTCTCAGGAAACATTAGTAGGATCATTAATAAATGCATCTTGCTATTACAGCATCCTCTAAGGTGCTGTGTATATAATTCTAGACTTTCCCACTGAACAAGTAGAGAGAGCAGATGCTTATTATGTTTAAAATACCTTTCTGCACCAAATGTGACAAGGAAGATGAGCATTTCCTGAAGCTAAGACCATCCTTATGGGAAGGGCTGCAGCAGGCTCAATTAACTGGGCTTTAATTTCATTTTAGAAGCTTCTTGTTCCAGTTCAAGTTAAACTGATTGATAACTTATTTAACCTGAACAAAATGAAGGTTTTGGCTTAAAACTTGACAAGCATTTACAATGCTTTAAATCAACTTCAAATCAGGCTTTTAGTTGAACTAGTGGACTTGTTTACTTTGGGCTTTGGCAAGCCTTTGTGCCCTCTGTGAAAAGTGCAGGTGCACTGGCTCACATTTCTCTGAGCCTGCCTTAGGCAGGCTTCCCCTCCTCTGGACCCAGCTCATCCCCAGGCACAGATTGACCCCTTTCTGGAAGGCACCAATTAGATTTTGCTCTCCAGAATCAGTGAGGAGAGGCTGTCTAAACTCACAGGGAGCAATTCAGGCCAGCTGGATAACCCTCAGTGTCTGCCTGGTGTCTACCTCTGCAGTTTGCCCTTTCAGCTGTATCAAAGCTACAGAGTGTCAGGCAGTCCTTTTGTGACTTAGAAATGGTAAAAACCCACTGTTTTAGGGAATGTGTAGCTACTGCCAAGCCACTCCTGTGCTGCACCATCATGACAGTACAGACAGGGCCAACAACAAGGATTTTTCTCTACCATAAACTACTGGAATCTGTGGGAGGAAGGTAGGGCAGGATCCCAGTCCATCTGCACTGAGCTGTTGGTGCTGGCTTTAGTTCCTTGCACATTTGGGAAATGCCCTGTGTCCCTTGAAGTACCAAGCAGGTATTTCAAGGAGCTCTGGGCTCAGCCTGACAGCATTGCTGCCTTCTAAAGAGCTGCTTCCCCTTCCTCAGCTGTGAGCATTAATCTCAAAGTTCAGTGGTCATTAGCTAAAATAATTGTCACCCCTTTTTAGTTACTCAGGACTGAAAATTACCAGAGGGTTTCACCTTAGTTGCTTAGCCTCTAATTATTCTGAGATTTTTATTTTCTTCAGGATGTCAGTCAGCAAATAGGATGTCCCCTGGGCAGTTAGAGGAAATTGTTTCTGTGTTTCCTTGAGGAACTGGCTGTGCTTGCTCTTGTAGTTTCAACACTTTTCTCAAATCAGAAAACTCGCCCTGGTGGTGTACGAGCTCGTGGCCTTACTGAAAGTTTCCTTGACAACTCCAAAGTTGTGACTGATCATAATGGATGATCACAATGGTTGATCACAACCAGGCATGCACTGATGTTTCGAGTTGCCTCTGCTTCAAGTCCAGACCTGCAGAGGTGTGAGGTTTGCTCTGATTTTTGCCAGAGTTGCCTTGGTTCATCTGCTCGTGCAGATTGAAATGGCTCTGGCTCTTGTTGAAGGGAAGCAGCTGTGGTCAGCTCTCCAGTGCCTCTGGGAGACTAGGGACAGCTGTGGGACAAAGACCTCTGCCAGGGAAAGGACAGACCCCAAAAACCTAGACAGAGTTCAAGGAGAGGCTGTGTAGAGTTTGAATTAGTAATAAAAGCAAATTGTAGGTCTGGCTTGAACAAGGTAGGAGCTGGAATAAAATTACTCACGGTGGTGTGCATGGGAATTGTCTCTGCTTTGCTAAGTTCCCACTGTGCCAGCCAGCCATCAGTTCCTTCCACACTGAAGTGGTGGTTCTCCTCTTGCCTTTAATGCCAGCAGCTCCCCCAGCTGCTGTGGGGCTGGAGCCTTGCTCCTGGGTTTCAGGGGACTGTCAGCCATAAAAGGGATGTGACAGTGGCTGATCTGCAGAATAACTGGAAACACACAGTGTCAGCCAGATCCTGGGCATGGGGGAGACTCTCTCCTGTGCTTTGAACTGTGCCACTGCAGCTTAACCTCACCCCAGTGCTGGGCAAGAGAACTGGCTTGGAGTCTATTTCTACTCCTTGGGAATTGCCAGGCTGTGACTGTCCTGCTGGGGGTAGGGACCAGCACAGCTGGGGCTCTGCTCAGCACTGTGATCTTTGACAGCAGTTTCTGCAAAATGCATTACTCCCTAGGCAGCCTTTGCATTTATTTATTTACTTTGTTTCTTTTCTTTTTTTCACTTCAGTTTATTAGTTGCACGTGTGGCTTTATCTGGATAAAAATGCATGCAATTTATGCATGCCTACAGTAGCATATGTTTTATATATTTGGTTTATAGGGATGGTACTGATTCCTGAATTAATTTGAACAGCAAATTGTTGTTGTATCTGCACACAGTATGTCTTTTCTTTTTTTAACATGTATTATATGACACACATCTGGTGGTGTTTTAATTGTGTTATTGTGGTGCCTCAGAGTCCTAGCAATGAATTTGAAACCGAACTGTACTAAGCACAGCTTTTTCACATGGGACACTTGGAGGGGTTGAGCGAATTGTTGAGCAAGAGTGTGGGTGTTTTTTGTCTCTGCCTTGAATTGTGGACAAGAACCCAAAGGAGTTTGCAGACTGCCTTCACTGTCAGGCAGCTTTTGTGCCCAGTTCTAGGTGAGGAAAGACCTGCAGTGCTCACACCTGGAGAGCTGCTGGCAATTTTTGGGTTTTTAATGATGGTTCAGTTGATCTCTGTGATGCCCTTAAGAAGGACTTGTACCAGTTCAGGACAACTCCCCAGGTTTGTCCGTGGGTTAGGCTGTACCCACCATGGGCTGTGTGTTCAGTAGAGCTGTGCCTTGCTGGTGCACTGAGGAGGCTGAAGACCTTCCAAAATCATTCCTGTCAATGCTGTATCTGAGAAAGTGGCCTCTCTTGCCTTGCTGAGGGGTTGGATTAGCTCCCTTTGGGTGCAGCATTATGCAGGAAGACCATAAGGACACACTAGTCCGTGTCACCTCCCAGCCTTTCCCAGCAGGCTCTGTTTGGCAGCACAGCCTCTTCTGCAGGAGCTGCAGGCAGCTGCTCTCCTTCCTCATGACCACAGTGCAGCCCTGCTTTGGGATGTGGTTTTTTTCCCTCCTGAGGTGTATTTTCCACAGAATTCAAGCTGCTGCCTAAAGCTGCCTTCCCCTCCTCTTCCTTATTTATTCTAAAAAGATATCATTGGCATCTATGAATTTTATCTGCAGTGGTTTTGATAACATTTTTTCTCAGATATTGATGTGACTATTGAATAGCTTCAAACCTTGTTTAAATCCTTTTACCTTCTGTAGCGAACATTAATGTTTATTTATTGACACTACTTTCTGAGAACTCAGCTGATCTGGTCTCCACTTAAAATATGCTTTATTGATATTTATATAGCACTAACTTTTATCAGAATGCCTTGTAGTACGAGTGCATCTACAATCCTAAATGTATCACATTTATCCAGTTTCCTTTTCAGCCAAACTTACTGAAGAAATGAAACCAAGCTATTCAAGAAGATTAATTTTCCAGAAAACCTTGTTGAAATAATTTGAGTCAATTTACTCCAGTTCTGGTTTTCTTTTCTGCTGCTCAGGCCTGGTATCACAGCACTGTACCTACAGTAGCCCAGCCAGGCCTGATTGCTCTTCTGAAATGTTTCCAACACTTGTCTTTTGACTGTTTTCTCAATGGATATTCCAAAATCAGCTGAAACATCTGTGTGACATGATCTCCCCTTCTATTGCTTGTGCAACAGGTTTGGACTTAATTCTTGGCAAATGTTGTCTAATGTCCTCCTTTAGCTATCAGAAGGCTGGGGAATGTCTGTTTTCTTCCCAAGGTTGAGGCTGAACTGCACGGAATGCCTTGCCTGTCTGACATAATTAGTCATAAGTTTACCTTGCTTTTTGGGATCTTCTTTTACTAAAATCACTTTTGAAGGTTATCATCACCTTTCACATTGAAATCAAAGTCCTCAGTTTTGTGGAGTAGCATTACCAGAAGAGAACTACTGTAATACACAGAGATATTTTTCTTGATGGAATTTCCTACTATATTTTGAAATATTTCCTGCCGCTTTGGACAATTTAATATGTATATTAAATCTGCTTTTGCTTTGAACAACACAGCTGTTGATATTAGCCTTTAATAGATGGTATCTGTATGCATAGATGGCAGCAATGTTAAAGCTGTCAATTCTGATTGCCTCCTACATGGTGTTTAAAAGCATCGTGTAAGCTCAGCCTAATTTAGTCTGTTGGCTCCAGCTGAACACAGCTCTCTCCTTGCTAAGTGGATGCTTAGTCAATCATCCCTCTGTCCTGCTTGGAGCTACTTCCCTTACAGTGATCCTTTCGCTATGGTCCACTGCACCAGATTGGTAACACTTGATGCATCTGCTCTAAGAGTTCTGAGCTCATCTTCAGTGTATCCATTTCTTTCCCATTACCAAAAAACCCCGTGCCAAATCAATTTTCTATTTGATGCATATTGGATGGCATTTTATAACCGAGAGTCACAGGTCCAAATCATCTTTATGTGAAACTTGAAGCTACAAATCTTATTTTCAAGAGGCACGGAGGCTTTCAGCTCTGAGAGGCTCAGAGGCTTTCAGTTCTCTCATGGGCTATTTACTGGATGCTGCTCCTTGAGACCTGTCACCTTGTTATGATGTTCACCACAGGCTCCAGGGCAACTTCTGCTCTGCTGCCTAGAGCTCCTCCTCCTCCTCCTTCACCGATTTGGAGACTGCAGGGCTGTTTATCTCGCATATTCTCACTCCTCTCTCTGGCTGCAAATGCTGCTGTGCAGCAACTTTTCCCCTTCTTAACTGTGTTATTCCAGAGGTGCTGCCACCGTTGCTGATGAGCCTGGCTTTGGCCAGCGGTGGATCCCTCTTGGAGCCAGCTGGCATTGGTCTCACTGGACATGGGGGAAGCTTCTGGCAGCTTCTCACAGAAGACACCGTGCCACCAAGGCCTTGCCGCACAAACCCAGCCCGTGCCCCTCCGCTGGCTCACGCAGCCAGCCCCCAGGGCCCGTAGGTGCCACCTGCGTGCTCTGTTGTGGAAGGCAGCTTTAGTTAAAGAGGCTGGCAATGCTGTTCCCCCTCGGCAGTCCCAGTCCCGCTCGGGCACACGGGCTGGCTGCTGTAACCCGAGCAGGCCTGCGCTGACACAGTTTGTCACTGACGTATGTCAAACCCAGATTGTCCCAGCTGTCTGCTGCCATCTGCCAAGTGCGGCTGGGGGCATGCAGAGTGCAGTTTGCTACGCGGGCCTGATGGCAGCTGTAAAATCGAGCAGTTTTGCCTGCTTAAGCACCAGCTTTTTTCCAAAATAAGCATTAGCTCTTGCATGGCAGCAAGGCTCCTGATCCTGAGAGTGCAGGCCGTGCTGGGGAAGCGGTGCCGGCTCTGCTCCGCAGCCGAGGCCACCTGCCAGCCCAGAAGCTGTGAAAAATCACTGCAGCAGTTCCAGAGCTGCAGAAAAGCCAACTCTGCTGCTCCATACAGCCTCTGTGTGCTGGGAATTGGGGAGGAAGGCTTCTCCAGGCCCCCATGGCACTGGCCTGCTCTCTCCATGGCACCTCACAGAACCATGAGGTCAGGCAGAGCTCCTCCCCGGTCAGAAGTGGCACCAGGTCTGCAGAAGTGTCTCCCAGAGAGCTGAAGCTCAGCTCACTTCAGGATGTTGCCCTGGCTAATCACAGCGCCAGACAGGAGTTCTTCCAAAAACTGCAAAAGCAGCTGCCTGTACCAAAGGAGCTTGGGTTTCATTTGCTCTTAGAAAGAGAAGGTGACCCTCATATCTGGTTGCAAGCATTAAGATGTAAAGTCAGGTTGTTAGTGAGTAGTTAATGTTGCTCATGTAGCTGAGAAATTATCAGTGGCTTTTGAATACTTTGGTTTTTCACTGATAATACTTTTTATTAGGAGAAATTGTTGTGCTTGCCTTGACAAGTAGAGCAGCTAACCAGTCTAAGCTCAGAAATCCTTTGCTAGCATCAATTCAAGTTCTCTGCATCCCAGGGAGGGGTAAAAACGAACCACTGTGTTACAGACTGCTTGACTGCAACACAAGTTATTGATGTAAATTAGCCAAAAGAAACTGGTAAACCAGGATTAGGGAGCCAGTAGTCTGCATAGGAGGCAAATGTGCAAATACTAACCTTGGAAACATCATGGAACTGAGTGACTGTCAAAAAAAAAAAAAAAAGGACAATTTTCCTTCAGTATCATAACACTGCTGCTGTTTGCTTCTTCATCACAGTAAGTAAAAACGGACATGTCCTGTTTAAAATGAGTTATGGCCAAGATAGCCCATCACAGTACCCACAGCAGCACCACCCCATTAGAAAAACTTCTCTAATCCAACCTGATGCTACTGTCATTTTTTTAAAATGAGCCCTACTTCAATCATAACATACTCAAACCATAACATTGCTTTCTATGCCATATGTCCTTATTTAGAGGGGAGAAAAAATGATTGCACCCTTAATTCAAAGGAAACGTTTCCCTCTGAGCCAGAACTCAATAAAATGTATCAAAAAAATTGTGGAAAAGGGCAAGCAAAGAAAATCAAATTGTAGCGTGTGAAACGATTTAAGGAGGGACCTAGGGAATACATAATCTCCAAACTGCCAAGTTAGAGCAAGTATAAAATATACAAACAAGCTTGATATTTTTCCCAGTTGATCTCATTATGAGGTATGCTTGGGATAGATAAATTTTGTTAGAATGCATTAAGGCTGGATTTTCAAGGAAACAAATCAGAAGTAATGTGTTTAGCTGATTCCACCTTGTTTTGATACGTGGCTCTTTTCAGGTTTAAAGAAGTACATTTTTAAAGCCAAATGGTTTGTTTTGTTTCAAACATTAAAACCAGAGGCAACTGGGTGACTTCCCCCCCACCACTTTCTGGAAAACAGACGTTTATAATTTCGGCGTGGTCTTTAATCATTGGGGTAGAGCTCTGTGCACTATGTTTCACTGCCACTTATTGTTGCCTGCCTAAAATACACTGAGTTAGCCTTGAGTGCAATCCCTTAACAGACTGTTTCATCCACAAATAGTACTTTTTCCAAGTCTTCAATATATTTTAATTAAATTGTCCATTTGTATTTATTAAGGCAGTTTACTGTCTCCTGCTGCAGAAAGCTGCTACTGCTGATAGTCTACCAGAGAAACATGAGCTTATCTGAGACTTGATAATAAAATGCAAGCATATGGTAGCAAAAAAGTCTCCCAAAATATTGTTTAAGCATCCTTTTCATCCTTTGTTGGGAAGGGGACAAGCCATACAATTATTTTTTGTTAACTTTTTGGAACAGTTGGTGTTATCAATTCTTGTAGACATAGGAAATCATGATCTTTGTTGAATGAAACGTTACCTGCAGGAATTTTTTCTTCAGCCCTGTAGAAAGAGTTGAAAAAGGGTCCTTTGGCAGAGCTGATGATAAAGTCATTACCTGCTGATGAGATGTAAAGTGGTGTTCAGCAGCATTAGTTTAGATAGATGAGCATGATAAGGTTGATTCATCCCTGTCTCTGGTGATCTGAAAGCTTGGACCTAAACTCTGGGACTTGGACGCCTCTCAGCTCTGCCCACTTATCTCCAAGTGGCTCCTGCCAAAATAGATTTACCATGAAGTCAGTAACATGGAAATCCAAAGGCTGTGTTTGGTCTGTCCTCTCTCTCAAGACAAATGAAAGTGGATCTTGCAGAGTTTTAAAAAGGAATTAAACTTTCTTCTCAAAGTTAATGTGTTCCTGAAAGGCGATAACTTGGCTCAGTGCTGCGTGGAGCTCTTTGCCCTTCTGATCTGGAAGGGCAGCTTTGTTTTCATGGATCATTCCCGGCTCCAGAGTGCAGCACAAAGTCAGTGGGTGCCATTCCTGCTGGTGCCTGTCCACTGGCAGAGGTGACAGGATTAGTGGATTAATAGACCCATCTGAGCCACCAGAACAGGCATGTCTGAGATTAATACCTTCATTATGTCTCTCCCTGAGGCTTCTGCTTTCTGTCTTTCCTTCAGAACTGTGCAGAGAGAGATTGCTGGGAATTTCTTTTCCCACCCTGTGTGTATGCAAGACCCGTTTTATACAACACAGATACAAACCCAAGCAACAGCGAGGGGTTTAAAATGAGACCGCTGTGACTTTAAGAGCGAGGGGGAAAAAAACTGTTAAGGAAGGAAAATAAAAATCCCACAGCCTGTTGTAGCAGCTGTAGCTTCAGATCGTGTGGAAAATGAAGGCAGATGATTCAATTTGGCCTGTGCCCCGAGTACATTTCCAAATGCTTCTGTGTGTGCGCAAGATAATGAACAAATATATTGAGATGGCACAAGATCAGTCCGAGTTTGCCGCTGCACAGGCCGTGGAGCTCCCAGTAGGAGCACACTAGCTGTGCTGGGTTAATGGGGGTGAGGGTCGGCAAGCCCAGCACCTTTCAGAACAACTTAAGAAAAGAATTTGTCTCCTTTTGCCCCAGGCTCCCCGTGGCACTCAAATGGAGCTTGTGATAAATCGAAGTGTATTTATTAATAATGAGCAGGGGCAGCGTGCCCACGATGTGAAAATAGGTGTGCCAAATAAAAACGTGCTTCCCTCTGACATCGGAAAAGCTTAAGTAAATGGAGAGCAGGCTGATCTATTATGATTAAAAAGCGGGGGCTTAGAGCCAACACAGTGGTAATGAAAAAGCCCTTTTAGGGAAGCAAGGCCCATTCTGCCCATTCATATATTCCTCCACCCCCACCTCACAGGAAGAAGTAGGGAGGGGGAAGTTGGATGGGAGAGATGGAAAGGCAGCAGCCTTCCAGGATAGCAGAGCTGGAGTTATTACTGGGATGAGTTATGGTATTTAATCATGCTACATGATGTCCAACAGCGCAAGGTTCATAATTCTTGGCTCCAAACATGGCTTGGGACTGTCCATGAGCACCTGCAGCATGCAAATTGATCATGGCCTTACAAACCCTCTGTACCTGCCCTGGTCCTTTCCTGCCTGCAGCCCTGGCCCGCTCCCACTGAGCTGGCAATGGTCGCTTCCACGTTCCCAAACACAAATCTGTCCTTCCTGGTGAAAGCTGACTGCAGAGAGCCAGGATTGCCTACTACCAGCTTTGCTCTGCGGTGTGTGGTGGGTCTGAGGTGTTATTTATCTTGCAGGAGACTGCATCGGTCTGGTTTTTAAGCAGCTTTGGTTTTAATTAATGCTTTTGGAGAATTCCCTACAACAATGAAACAGGCTCTGCTGGAGTAAAACTTCAGCACCCATTCAATGTTTCAGTTTGTATGTGTGGACATTAATGTCTTGCTGTCTTAGGGTTTGGAAGAGATAAATTAACAAATAGCTTTAGTTGTCCCCATGTGCCTTTTTATTTTCCTCCAGCTTTGCTCTCCTGAAATGACACAGTAGTCAGCCTTTGTCTAAGACAAGATTCCCTCCCGCCTCCAGCCCTCAGGAAACGAGGCTGAGGAGCACCTTTCTAAGCCCCTCTCTGTAGAGCTTTGGGCATCAGAGTTATTTTGAGACATTTTGCTTATCAAATGGCTGCCAAAACACTTTGAGCAGACTTAAGGGCAACTCTATCAAACACACTGAGGTTTGGCCCACACACTTCCTTCCTCCTGCTGTTCCCCAGTCTCTGTTTTGGCTCTGTTACACTGGCTGGAATCCTCCAGTTCCAGTTTGGATTAGTCCTGCCTCAAACAGGGCAAACCCATCCACAGGATTGTTTTTGCCCAAAGACCTGGGCACACTCAGTGGGTAATGCAGAGGGATGGGGACATGTAATGTGGTCTCAAAAGGATTGGATTTTGGGTGAAAACAGCCTGTAATGTTGAATTGCATATGTAATGGTGGTTGCTGAAGGACATTTCACTGTGTGTAAGGACTCTGGACAATCAATATGGGCTGCTGGGATATTTAGCTGGGATATTTGGCTCATCCACCGGAGGTGTTTAATCCCCATGGCTGGTGTTGCATTAGTGCCTCTGGAAGTCCCTGGCAATGTGTAGTATGAGAGGATGTAGTGTGTTTGGCCTATGGATTTGGGGAGTTGGTTGCTTGGGTCTGGGCTGAGCTGGACATGACATCCCCAGGCTGGGAGCAGGGCCAGGAGCCCCTTTGCCTCTGGAACAGTAATGACTTTTTCCAAGGGAGAGGAATACTAGTTTGTATAGTAAAACTCGATCAGGGAACATGGTCAGGAGGAATTTCCAGAACTCAAGCAAAAACACCCAGAGAAAATCACTAGAAATCAAGCAGCTGAGCTGGTGGCAACTTTGGGAAAGAAGCTTTTGGCCAGTTTGCTAATACCCAGGTCTGCCGAGAGTGCCCCTGAAACCAATGCATCCATTTAGCAGAACAACTTGTCCTCCTCCTTGGGTCCTGCATGTGGCTCATTAGGGTAATTACTGATGAATTAAGGCAGCTTGGCTGAGCGCTGGGGCTGCGGGTGTGCGGGCTCCCCTGCTGGCAGGCAGCAGGTGTAAATGAACAAGATCTGTCAAAAAGGCTGATGACCCTCTTAATTCACAGCAGCAAACTGGGGACAGAGGTAGTGCAGCAAGTTTAATAATTGATATTTACTTGGAAAGGTTAATGGCAGCAGTGATGCTTCTAATTTGCTTGCCTGTGCAAGACCTTGTCAGGTCAAATTGTCTCAATTTGTTACTGTGTGTGTAGGTGTAGTTTTCCTTTAATGAAATTTGGAGAAAAGAAACAGGTGGTGTTTGGAGCTGACTGTAACTCAAGAAAAGCAGCAAAAGGATCCAGTCTGGTAACAGGTTGGGTGAGTCTGTGCTAACTTTAAACAGCTGGCAGTTTAGTCCTTTTGAATTAATTCTAGCAACCATTTGCACTTGGGAAGGTGAAAGGATTTGGAATGGCATAATTTACTTTTCCCTTAATTTGCAGTTGTCTAGGAGTTGTTCAGGTCAGAAGTGTAATAATTTTGACAGGCTTTGATGTGTTCCTAGGTGGGAGGGAGAAGGTTATGGATCAGAAATCAGAAAGCTGCAGAATTCAATGGACATTTCTGTACTGTATTAGGGAAATTGTAATTCTGCCCTGTAATGGTTAAGTGGTTCCTATTTCAGGGCGAAACAAAGCACCTGCTGTGTCTGGAAGGATTGAAATTGGCAGGTCAGATACTTTACATCCAAGAGTTTCAGAAGAGCTGGTGGATGACTGGAAACCAGTGGAGTTGGGTTTTGAGTAAGTGCAGAAAGACCCAGATGACAGAAAAAAGCTGGAGTGCCAGTGCTATGAAAGGCTGTAATTAATGGGGTATTACCATTTGTCTTATTGGCTTGGCATCAATCCTAGGCAAGATAATGGCATAGCTGAAGTAGTAATTGCTTAATAAAGACCTAAAAAAGAATAAAATAAGCGAATGACAATCATTTAATGTATTTAAGGAAAAAAATCTTACCAAATTTACTTAATTATATGTGGAATTTAAAATTTGATGGCTTATGGCCAATATTGATGTAGTATAGTTAGATTTCTCTTTTTGATGTTGTTGACCTAGTTATTAAGAAAACAGACAATATGGATTGAACATCATGAACTTCAAGTGAATTATTTCTTATCTTGATACACGGTGTGGATTGTTGGAAATGCTTCTAGCAGATCCCAGCAGGGATTACCTCTCATTGTGCTGTGCTTTTGAACATTTTTACATAGGAGCAAAGAGGAAATATTGATCTTGATAAAAGTTTTCAGGTGGCCAACATATTTGAAAGGTGGTGGACAAGGAGTGAGACAGAGCACTGCACTGAGAATGGTGGTTGTATGATGAGGTGGCCATGAAAAAAATTGATTTCTATCACTTAGATGTGTCTAAAAGTCTTATCCTGCAGAAGAAAGTGTATTGGTGAGGTGTAAGGTGTCAGAAAGGCATGCAGAGCAAGGACATTAATCAGAAATCTACTGAGCATGATATTTTCTTTCAACTTCTTTTCCTTTTACTTCTGGTACCCATGCCCATACAGGGCTGTACACTCTGGATGAGAACTGGAGCTCATTCTCCACACAGAGAACATTTCATTAAAATATTGACAGACTGTGGGGCACTTAGCTGGCAGCAGTGTCCAACATCCATGGAGTGCAGTGATCAGTGCTCCCAGCACTCAGATTGCTGTGCTCACATGGTGACAGCATGCCAAGTGTGCCCAGTGACACAGGGGCAGGGCTGCAAGGGTTACATCAGCACCAGGAGCAAACCCTGCTGGCTGCCAGCACCACCATGGAACAGGACAGCAAGAAACAAAGGGATTTTATTGCCATTAAATATACCAATTTGTACAAGCCGACATTTTAAATAGTGTAATTTAAATGGAACCAAACTGATATGAATAGAACCTATTAATAAATTAAACACTTCTTTCCACCCAATATTTCACGAGGGAATTAGCAGAATAATTTGTTAGTAAATGAGCCCAGGAATGAAGCTGTGAATGACATCTATCCTACCCCTCTCCTCCCCCTGTAACACTCTTTGCAGATGTAAGAGGAAGGTTGCTGTGATTTCAAACATTGGCTCTCTCACTTCTATCCAAACACAAGCACAACTTCAGGTGAAGGGAGTGGGATGACTTAGCAGTCAAAACACTAGCCTTGGCTGTAAGAATTAATTCTGACATACTGCAGATTCTGTGTAGTATCTCAAGCAAGTTGTTTCAGCAAGTGTCCCTCAGTGACCACCATGACCTCTCAGTGCAGTCCCTGGGGAGGCCCCAGGGCACATCTCTAGGTGGGTCAGGCAGCCCCAGCTGAGGAGTGCTGGGAGCAGAGTGAAGGGGGGTCCGTCTGTCTGTCCACTTCCCCCTCGTGTCAGGCCTGAGCACTTTGGCAGCACCTTGCCTGCTCCCAGGAGTGCCAAAAGCACCTTCCCTCCCACGCTGGTGGAAAGGAGTGTGGACACATGTGGTCAAGCACAACTGCAGAGAAGCCCCCTGCGTTCCATCCCTTCCACGGTGCCGTGGGCGTAGGAGTGAAACACTGACTAAACTGCTGTCGGCAACCTCGGGAACAGGTGGCAGAGCAGTGCTTGAAAATCTCCTTTTTCCCCCTCCTTCTTCTCCCTCTAGATGAAGGTCCCTACAAGCAGAAGTGGCAGAAATAGCGAGGAAGACAGCATCAGGGAGGCCACAAGCTCTCAGCGGAGCAGCTCAAGGGACCGTCTCAGTGATGTAAGTACCGTTCAGGAGAAAGCATCGCTTCATTGCAGCAATTCCCGCTGCTGACATGGCTTTTCATAAATCTTGCTGAACAAATGTTGGCATCCAGAGGTCACTGTGTAATAACTTTTTTTTATGTCATGATTGAGTGTTACGGCATAAGTGGTTGAGCTGCCTTGCAAACACTATAATCATGGTGCAAATAATATGATAAGTGAAAGATCAGAGATGGGAAAACAAAATGGAATTGTTATTCCTTGGGGAAAAATGGCTTGATGGTTTGTTTTGTTTTTTTTTTCAAAGAAGTTGTGTTAAATAGCTTTTTACAGCATCTTTGGGTTTAACTGCTGCACGTAATCACATAGTTTGGGTGCAAAGTTAGTTCATCTAATTTTATGCTTCCTGCCGCCAAGATATGAGAGGGTTTTGGGGGAAAGCTGTCTTTCTCTCAGGAAAGTCGATGGTACATTGAGTGAAATGTTATGATAAAACAAAAGCAAATGGTGCCTTAGTGTGTAAACACACAAATGGGCTTTTGAGTCACCAAGAAATCAATGGCAGTGCTGGGATAATTTTATACGAAGGCTTTTTGTGTTAGCAATTAGCATTTCGCCTTCATTAAAACATGATTTTTTACTAATTAGGACCTTTCCCGTTAGGAGAGATTTAAATGAAGAACAATAATCAAACGCTGGCACGAGCATGTCTGAAATATTAAATTTGCCATTTCAATGGCAAGCCACAGAAATCCCAGAGCGAGTGGTTTTCATGTTGAGTTCTATTAATGTAAAATATGCTTCATAACTAAAACCTGTCACAGAAAACGGCTCACACCAGCTAAATTCAATTGGACAGTTAATTTAGCTTTAAAATTGAAAACACTACCTCCGCTTCAGGATGCAAAAGGAAGAGGGGGGGAAAGCCTTTGATAAGTGTAATGTATTTGCTATTAAGGCTTTCAGAGCCCGTTCTACAGGAGGAAAAGGGAGAAAAAGGGGAAAAAAATGGCTCCCACAAATGTGTTTAAAAGCTGAAAGTATTTATTAAAAATGTCAGCAGAAAAGTGCTTTTGGCAGATTAAAGCGGGATTCAGCTTGACAGCTCTGACAGGGAAATGTGACGGGGGAAAATTCTCTCTACATGTTTGGAGTGTGAATGGGGTGCTGTAAACAGCCGACACAGTGGGAGGAAGAGAAAAATAACATGTCCTGTGATCTGCTTCCAGGATTGCGAGCCCACGCGCCGCCGTGGGGCCAGGCAGCCGGGGGGGCCCCGGCACAAATCCCCTTTGCTGTGGGACATCTTTGGCTGTGCTTTAGTCAGTAATGGTGGTGATTTTATGTACACGTACACCGATGGGATTCTCTGCTCCCCCTCCCCTCGACCTGATGGTGTGTGAGCAGGAGAGCCTGGGAGCTGCACTGTAGCTCTAGAGTGGGGCTGCAGGAAAGGAATAACATATTCCAGCTTAGCCATTAGCTTAGGTCAAAGCGTTAAGTGGTCTTGGAGACTTTTCTTGTTAAGCCGATGCACTTCCCGTATTTCTCCTCCTTTCCCTTTGCCCCCAAAGTTGCAGGCTGAGCCTGTAGGATTTGACTCCGAGTGCCTAATTCCTGCAAAATCTTCAAAGCCTGTTCAGCAGCCAGTGAAAGTCAGTGGGAAATAGGCACTCCGTTCTTTTTTTAGTCAGAGGAGACGTTTGGGCAGTGCCCGGAGGCCGGGGCACACTTCAGAGCTTTGCTGAAGCTGCTCTCGTGACCTGGTGACCCATCGCAAATGAGAATTTTTCAAATTAGTAATTAAACAGTTTGAAAAGTAAGGTTCATGAATCACAGAATGCTCTTCGTTCGTTATTTGATGAGTGCAATTTAGCTTTAATTACATATAACACTGCCTCACGTACTGGTACATGTTCTGTAGCCTATTTAGTGACTGTCTCAAAGTCTTAGGAAGTCCCACAGGTGCAATCAGAAGGTTTTCCCCATTTCTGTGTAAAGGGATGAGGAGGCAGACTGGTTCTCTCACTGTAGAGAGGGAGCAGGGAAAGGGAGAGGAGACAACAACACGCTACTGAGTGTTGATTCCTGCAGGATTTTTGTCCAGCCACACTTGGTCCCTGTTGGCTCTGGAGCTGTGTGTCCCAGCAGACAGTTTAAATAGCTGCTTACATTTCCTCAGGATCAGGAGCACAGGGCAGTCAGGATGTCCAGGGAAGGCAGGGATGGTGTTTCCTCAAGGCTGGTGGTTACAAACCGAGGCTCCAGCATCCAGCAGTTCCCTGCAGATGGATGCTCTGAAGCAGGAGGCACCTGGGCTGTTCCTTGGTGCATTTGGCCTTCAGGACTGCTCTCTGCTGCCTTTCCCTCCCGTGCCTTTCCCCACTAAGTGGGGTGAACAATGGAGTGAATGAGGCAGGAGGTGACAGATCTGGCTGCTGTAGGGTAGCACACAGCAGGTGTGGTGGGAAATGTGCCTATCAAAGTGTCAGCTGTAGCAGTGCCATCTCAGGAGGACTAGATCCTCCCTCCAGCTTCACTGATCCCCATTTCAGAGGTGCTGTTCTGAGCAGCTTAGCCCCTCTGTGCCATTTGTTTCTTGAGGTGACTTGTTCAGTGAGATGCCAGCAAGTTGTTCTTTATTTACATTAATGCATGTCATTAGTCTCTAATGGACCGTGAAGTCAAGAGGTGGCCTGGTCTGTCGTGAAATAATTGCACTCTAAAGAAAACTGAGGCAAATGATTGATTATATTGTGCATGCACACAGACACAAACAGCCATTGGTTCATCCACTACGAAACCCAGAGCATTTTGCTCCTTCCTTGCCACAAGTGAAAATTCTGTGGGGAGAGAATGATACAATTTCATGGTGAGACAGTAATTGTCTGGCTTGCATAGTAAGTCTTTCCAGACATTACACCAAGTGCCATTTATTATGGGTCATTGAGGGAAAAAAATGCTTATTATGATCTAGTGAAATCATTTCTGGCTGCAGAGATGGTTTGATTTGTTGAGGCTGGGCTCTTCTTTGGGATGATGAAACTTCAGAGTAGAAAAAAAGTGAAGTTTTAGGTTTTGTGGTGCAGAGAGGAGATGGGAATCTGCCACTTGTTTATGTTCCCGGTGTTGATGTAAAATTCCCTTAAAAACTACTACAGAGCTGACATCCTTGTTACACATGTACTCTCAGGTCTTCTACAACCAAAACAGAGTCAACAGCCTTTCTCCAAAATGGGATTTTCCTCTGCTGCTTTTCAGTGTGAGGTAATTGGAAGTTGCCAGAGAATTAAGAGCCAGATAAGCCATATTGCTATTTTGTTGTGTTGACCCAAGTAAAAGTGGAAAGCTTGGGCATTTTGTTTTGGTTTTCCCCATGTTCCATAATTGTCCTAATCTTTTCTGATGTCCTGAACAGTCCAAAAATCCACACAGAGCCTTGTATAATGGCTTGAAAAAAGGGTTTTTATCTTTTTCTTGACCCATCAGCTTAAGAACTGCCTGCTTTTTAATGGATTTTCTCCCTCACTAAATTGAATGGATCGTCCCTCATTATCATTTAAATAGAAGCCTCACTCCCTGTGAACATGGAAAATTTGAATGTGGTAGTAGAGCTGTGATAATTTGAAATATTCGGAAGGTGGGGGCAAGGAGGGGGAACAGGCAGCAGAGTGCAGAATTGCTGAATGTAATTGTCATGGATTCTCAATTTTGTTGCCACAAGATGGGAAAATAGACTAATAATTGTCTTCCAACCCTAGTAGAATAGTTGCCCTAGTTAGCTGAAGCTAACACTCTAATTGTCATGGGGGCACAGAGATGAATGAGGATGTATGCAGGGCACAGCCAGGGCTAAATTGAGTGATATACTAAGGCAAAGAGCAAATTGGCAATTATTGGCCCAGCTGAAAAGGTTGGCAGGTGTGCTGCTTTCTCAGGAGCCCTTAGGGAGAAATTGGAAATATAAAATATCGACCATAAATACTTGCTGATTAGGAAATATGTTGCAAGAGGTGCTGGCCACTTAAGAGTCAAAACTCCTTTTCAAGGGATTGGCTTCAGCTGTGCATAAAACCAGCAAGCACTGCTACTAAGTTGTTGAGAGCCTTTTCCTCTCATCCCCCAGGCTATCTTTTCTAATTTTTCATCATCCTATCCTCATATGTTTGTTTGTTTTTCTTTAAACATAATAAACAAAAAGCAGTCTTTTAGGAAATGCAAAGATTTTCCTCTCTCTAAATGTTCTTTGATAAGTGTTTAGCATATTGTATAGGCTAGATATAAAATTCTCTCTCTGGTAGACGAATACAAAATAACTTCTGTGATTTCTAATTCAGGCAGTTCACTGTGATCTGCTTTTCTTTGTGTGCCATCACAGGCACTGTCTCCCCCTTCCCTCCCACTTCCCGTACCACGCTTCCCCTCCTGGGCACAGGGATTAGAGCAGCAGCAGGGTACAAAGCTGGAGGTCCCTCCTGTGTGCCTCAGGCTGAAGTACCTTGCCAGAAGCACAACCAGATGAGCCTCTGCAGTGAGAATTGGACCAGAGTCACACCACATTTCCACGTTTATCCACACTGTAAACTTTGGGGCATGTGGGATGCCTGGTCTTGGCTCCGGCAGGGTGGCAGTGGCACCTCAGAGCCATCGTTAGGGGTGTCACAGAGCACATTGAAGGAGTGTTTGGAAGGCCTGGGCTAGTAACATGTGGGCTGCAAACTCTTTTTGGCATGTGCTGTCCATTGTTCCCCATGTGTGACGCACTGGGATCTGATCTGCAGTTTGAAGAGTGTAGTAAGACCATCCTAGTCAAAAAGTGTAGCAACAGGATAGTTTTAAGACCCCTTCCACAAACCATGACTCTTGGGAAACTGGTTTGAATATACATGGAAAGATCATGAAACCTTGTAAATCCCATTCTTCTGGAGGCAAAAATTCCCATCCCTTCAGCATGCTGTCTGCTTTTCTCTGCATCCCACAAAACCCCAAATGCTTGCGTGGAAACGGCTTCAGCAGAAATTTAAGTTCTAATGATTGGCACGAAGTTTCAGTGAGGGATACTCAGGAAGAAAGAAAGTCTGGAGAAGTTTTGTGAAGGTGGCAGAGGTGATGGTCTGAGCAGGAGCAGCACTCCTGTAGGTTCTGTGCATTTCTGTGAAGTCTTTTCCTGTTGTTCCTGGCTGACTGCACTCTGTTCATTCCTGGTCAGTGGGCATCTTTCCTTCTGCAGTCTGCAGCCATCAGCTGTAGGAATAACAGTGTCTTGTGTGGAAGCTGTTCTGTAGCTGATCAAGCCAGTTACAGATGTTCAGCCCTTGTGTAGTTTGATATCTTACCAGACTGGTTTTGCAGTGTTTCTAAGCATAACACTCTCTGTTTATCCAACAGAATAAAGTCAGGGAATTCAAGAAGGAGCACATTCAAGCATTGCACGACATGCAGCTCGTTCATCACGTGTTGTGGTTATCTTGTCAGGTCTGGGTTCTAATCTCAGTGAACATCAGATGCACTGGTGACCTTTGCCATGTCAATTGAACTCATTGTATCAGCAGACAGGAGTGTGGCTATGGAAATTGATTGCATTAAGAGTCTCTGTGTTAAGGTCTGGCATATCTCCTGCCCTTGGCTCTTTTTGCCCTCCTCTCCACTTACCCTTCTCATTCCAAGATATTTGAGTTTTATAAGGGATTTGTTTGGGAAGTAAATATGAGACTTCCCCAGTATTCTAAGCTGAACCCATATTCTGTTGTTGAATGCTCTTTAAATGACCAAGGGGAGGGTAAACACATACAATTCCTGGTTCCTCTGCCCTCTCTGACTGTGGAATTGGGAAACAGTGGAAGATGGGTGCAGCTGAGGTGAGTGTCATCCTGAACAAATGCTGTAAAACAGAATTCAAAATCAGATCTCTCTGTACATACTATTGATTACCTCTGCTGAGTGCTAACCAAGCAAATCAGGCTTTTGCAGCACTGGTATGATAAGTCTGGGCCTGTGATTTGGCAAGGCAAGATTTGGCACTAAGTTGGAGCTGGGAATTCTGCCTCAGTTCCCTCCTCTGCTGGGGGCTCCTCAGGTGCCACTGGGCACATTTGAGTCTTTCCCTGCCTCAGTTTCTACACTAACACAAGGATGGCATTAACAGTAGTGGTTGGAGGCTGGTTTTGGGGACTGTCTGTGCCACCTGGGAATAGCTGTTGGCTGAAAACAGCCATTTCAACAGCTGATTTGGAGGTACTTGATGCACTCTTGGTTTCAGCCAATGGCACATGTCATAAAAGCAGCAATGAACTCTTGACTTTTCTTGAATATGTTAATTTGTGTCCTTTAGTCAAAGAGGATGGAAGGGAGCACTACAAATGACCTAGTTTTGTGGTTGTGCTGCCATCACCTGCTTTTAACTAATCCCCTTTTAGTTAGGTTTTATATCAAGGACACAAAAGATCCAACTTGAAACCTGCCTGACCTATTGAGAGTGGGGAATTGGCTTGAGGTGCCCTTTTACCTTGATTATTACTGGATTTTAAAGCCCTTCCTGCTGTCTTTCGAGTTCAATAAGTAACCCAATAGCTTTATGAAACTGAACAGAGGGTGTCTTAATTTCTTTTGCATCATGAGAGTAGTGGAAGGCCATGCTTTTATTTATATAAGGGAAATAACTTTTTCTGTGAATTTAATAGACAATCTTGGAAAACCTGCTGCACGTTATTGGTGAGATTTTCTCATTATTTTCTTTTCTAAATTGCAGTTGCCATTTTTATCACAAAGAAAGAAAGAAATCTTTTAAATACAGTTGCAGATAGCAGTGTAACTCAAGCTCTCAAGGACATCAGTGGGGGGGTAGTAGAGTCTTTCAGCAGTAAGATTTTGCATTTGCTTCCAGAAAGGTGTATTTTTTTATATCCAGTGTAATTAACATGAGAGCTATCCCAGGGCAGAAATAATTCACTCTGTGACATAACTGAAATGTCTTGTCTGTGCTGTCTGGTTTTGTTTTTAACCTTGGGCTTAAAAGGAACCAAAACTCTTTCGTTGTAAAAGAGCACATCATCTGCAAAATATTATAAGCCATTTATCTTTATGCACAAATGCCACCTAGCAGTGCAGCTCCACTTCTGCATCATTAAATGCACAGACCATCCTCATTTTGCCCCTAACTAATAACAGTCTCCCCTAGGAACGCTGGGTATTCCAAACAGCCCTGGAAGAGGCAAAAGCTGGTGCTCAGCAGGCAGAGAGGCTGCTGCCCTCCCTGAGGCTCTGCTCAGGGTTGCTGTGCAGCTGGAGCCAGAGGTCTGGGATTCAGTGTCTAGCTGCAGGGAGCTGCCTGGGTGGGGTCACAGTCCTGCCTTTGAACTGTGTGTTTGTCAGCCCCTTTCCTGCCTGCCGTGGTTTTCTCCAGGCAGCGTTTGAGGGGCTGAGCTGAGCCTTGTGGGTGTCTGTGTTGCAGCTGGTTTGGGTTGCAGTCTCAGGTGAGCCAGAGGTGCCAGGCAGGTGCTGTGCTGGTGGGAGCAGCACACCAGGAATGTGGCTGGCTGGGTACCACGGGCACCATTGTCCCCTGCTGCTTGAGGCCCTTCTGACAAGGAGAAAATTGACCAAACCAGCAAATAGCCTCTTTGGAGAGTGAGCATTGTCTGACAGCCCTCCATGTAAGTGCTCCTGTCCTTGTAGGTAAGAGCCTTGGTAAGTTGTTCCAGCTGAAGGCTTGCCCCAGTAATTACTCCTGCCAGACAAGCACTCATTCACTGTGAAAGGAAGTTTCTTCAGCATTGGGTAGATGCCAAGTTAAACTTCCACTAAGATTTCTTATATTTGCAGCCACAATTGATTACTTTTCTCATTATTTGATCTTGATATAGAGACATATGGACTGAGCCGTGTTTGTATTAACCCCCAAAGATTTTTTCCTTTAGGACCATCCATCACAGTTGCATGCAAACTGTTCTGCTCTGGCACTCGTAGCTGATATTAGCTGGATTGTTTTTAGAATTGCTACATGTGACAATTGGTATGGATTTGCCTAAAGAGCTGCAGTGTTCCCAGCTAACCAAAAAAGCAATAGTGGTTTGTTAGATGTGCAGAAAAATGCATGCAAACAGCCCTGGAGAGTGTGGGGCATGGTTGTGCATAAACCTAAGTGTTGGAAAAGATTTTACGAGTTGACTCCAAAGTATTCACCAGTTACTAATTTTATATATGCAAGAAAAATTATGAGGGAGGGGGAAAACCCCACCCTTTTTCACCACTGATTTTTCAGGAAATTTGATGTTAAAACTTCTAAGGGAGAAGAGGCTCTTGGATGTGAAAAATACCAGAGTCAATTGCCATTCAGTTTTCATTATTTCTGATGTAACACTTTACCCAACAACTGGTTTTATTGTTTTCTACTCAGTGGTTTTAAATCAGTGGTCTGCAGATTCCTGGGGTTCTTGGACAGCTTGGGATGCCTGAAAGTTGTCTTAAGAAAAGCAGGTCTGTTGTTAGTGTGCTTGAGTTTGTTGTCCAAGAGTCTGCTCCACGCCAGGAAAGCATTTTGCGTGTGCACAAAGCTCAAAGATTGGAAATAACTGTGAGAGTGAAAATGCTCTGAGGCTGTTTCCCTAGAGAGAAGCTTCTAATGAAACCTCTTGTTTCTGTTTTTGGTTATTATTTCCAATTTGTTAGACCTTGTCATTCTTGGTTAAATCTCAGTTGATGGAGGGCTGAAGTGAGAACTTCCACCCTTTTTCCTTTCCTCCTCCCTCCTTTCCAAGCAGGTAATTTGCCTCCTCGTCATTTCTGTGTTTACTTTAGGTGAACTGCCTGGTCAAGCCCTCCAAAGTGTCAGAACACATAATTGTGTTCAGCTGTTTGACATACTTATGTAGATAGCAGGATATTGTTATTAACTTTGTTCTATACAAGGCTGAATTCCATGAGTACTTTGGGGTATAGAGTATGTAGAGAGAGGGATAAGTTTATCATAGTTTCTCAAAAATAGAGGTAAATGCCACTGTCCTTCATTTCACTGGTCTGTAGCTTTATTTCTGGGCAGTTTATATTTAGGAGGTTTATAAATAAATCCCTACTTTTTTCTTTTTTGTAATGTTTGAAGGCGGTGGCCAAATCTGTGTTCACTATGCAGAAGGTGGGAATTCAGATGCTGTTAGCAGTGTTGTTGCTGCCTCAGGCTCCCCTGTGGAAGCTGTCCCTTTCCAGCAGCACAGAGGTGCAATAGGAGGTGCAATAGGACGGAGGTGAAGGTGTAGAATGCCAGAGATGGGGACTGGCACCCAGTCACTCCTTGGCTGCAGACCTATGTGTAAGAGCTGGGTCACACCTTTCCTTCTGTCTGGCAGCCTTGTTCTTATGCCAGCTGGTGAGAGGGTTAACAAGGAGTCCTCCTCCCACACCCACATAATGGTAGAACTTTGCTCTTGTCTCTTCTTTGCTTTGGGAGCTTTTCTCTCCAGGGGCACTTGGCTGGAGAATTGCCTGTCTGGTGTCAGAGGCAGGTGCAAGCCAGTGGCATGGAGCTTGCATGGGCAGAGCAAGACAATTGTGTCTTCCACTGAGAGCAGGAGTCTGGAAAAGGTTTCCTGTGTACATCTAGGTATCCTCTGATCCAAAGGCTTTCAAACTGCTCGTACAAAGGGACTGTTATCTTGCTGGTGAAAAATTACAAGTATTTGCAATCAGTTTGCTTCAATCTCTTTGGGGTATTGTGCTGTGCTGATTTAGTAACGTGATAACTTCTGGCACTGCTGCAAAAAGACAAAATAATCCTCACCATCAGCCTGCAACAATTCGGTATTTTTGGTACCCACTAGAACATCAGTCTTAGAAACAGGACGGCTAAGACTCCCTGGATCTTGTTTAATAAAATCATGTAGTGAGGGCATCATGATTATAAATCACACTTGGAAATTGGCCTGCAGAGTACTTGCTGGGTTATGTGGTGTCGTGTGTTCCTGGCTCCTTTTTAATTTCCGAAAAGAAGGCATATAGCAGCAGCTGGAGCTAGAGGTGGAATTCATTTAGCTGCTTTGAGAAAGCCACTGCCAGCAAAAACCCAGCAGCTTGACAGTCTTTGGTCGTAGAGAGAGGAAAGGGATCCAAGTGACTGGAGCTGGTGTAATGAGAAGGAAAAGAACCAAATGATTTGGCAGCATGTGAAAGAGGTAAGGATGTGGTAGAGAAAGGAGCAGGAGGAGCTGAAATGAAAAGTAGGAGTAAACAATGTAATTTAACTTATTCAAAAGGGACAGAGTGCTTATTAAAGCTCTGAGAGATGATAAATTAGTGCTTTGCTGCTATTGTTATTTCAGATAGAGTTGTCATATGGTAATGCTGCAGCAGTGAAGGCTGGAGGCTCACAGATTCATGGAGGGGAATGGAAAGTGGGATATTTGGTTACATGATTGAGAGTTGGAGTCAATGAGGCAAAATGTGCAAGCCTGGTTCTGGAGAGCATCCTTACCTGTGCGTGCTGTTCCCAGGAAGGCGCCGTCACGTCCTGAGGAGGGATGGTTCAAAGTGTGTGTCCTGCTGCTGTGAAGACGTGTCCCACGCTGAGAGCTTTTGCCTTGCTCGGGAGGAGCTGTTGAAGCCCTGCTCTGGCTTATGAAACCCTGCCTGAAATAGCCCCAGAGCCCTCACCTGGAAGTGCTCTCTGCCTGTTACTCCTGTGGCAGCACACAGAGTATCAGGAGATCATTTGAGGTTGTGGAGTTTTCCCCTAAGGATATTGGGCTGGGGGAGGGAATCGCAAAATGATTCTTATCTTACATTACACAGAATCTCTTGCATTACTTACTGTGGCATATTGTTTCCTCCCACAGAGTTCTGCTCAATCGCTTTCAGGAAGAGGCTACTCCGTAAGTCATTTTACAGCTAATTCTTTCACTTCTGTTGATGTTGATTGCAGAGGTTTACACTACCTATTGCACAGCCACTGACATGGAAGAAATGCAGAACAGAAACAGGGTGAGAGCACAGGGCTGTCATGCACCTGGCAGGAGACAGCCCTGACATGTGGGCGTGCATTAAGAGCCTGGGTGCTTCTTAATTTAATATTATACTTATAGGGAGGAGTTTTTTGGTCAGTTTATGGTGTATTTCAGCTAGATAGTCACCTCTGGAGAATTACAAGACCTGAGTGGGGAGAGTTTTCAACACCAGCAGGAGATCATTCCCTCCTCTCCTCCCTCCCCCAAACACGTTTTCATTTGTGTATTAAATACAAGAATCAAATACACAATTACTCCCATTTTACAAAGAATTGCAGCCCTCACCATTGTGACCAACAAGAAAGTCAATATTCTCTTATTTACAAGCCTCTGAGTTACAAAACAAGCTCGCTTGTTTTCAGGGGAGGGTGTTGCTGATGTTTCCTTCACAGGAGTGCCACAATGTTTGAGGGTGGTGTTCAGGGTCAGGACACATCTGCCTGTGTGTGCAATGTACCAGACATGTTTAATTGTCCTTTTCTGTTCAAATGTACCTTATTTGTATGTGCAATAATGACATTTCTTCATATAGAGGTGGATTAATTGGTTTGTTTTGGGTACATTTTCTGCTCAGCTGTCCAAAAAGGCAGGCACAGACATCACTGAGTAGAGTAATACAGAAATAGGAGAGGGTGTGAGAGGCTTAGAAAAGTCAACATGAAAATTCCTGGAATCACATTATATCTGACTCTCAAAACAAATGTATGGTGAGGAGATATGATACCCTGGTTGTTCGGACAGTAAGTCATGTGGAGTGTAAAGGTTCTAGATGAAGGTATATGCAAATTTGAACGTGAATGTCTCAGTTCAGCAGACAACTCCTGCCTACACTGATTGACAGTAATTGCTGTTTTCACAACCTCTACCTTGATAAAGTTTTGCCTTCTAGGTGAGTGGTCCCAAACTGTTTCCTACCAAGAGCTAAAGCTGCTCATTCTCTATAGAACCAGAACAAGGGTGGATTTTATGTACTTCAGGAAGTTGATGTGGAGGCCTGGAACACATTTCTTTTTACTGTAATCACCAGAATTATTTACTTTCAATAATTTATGTTGTAAGTTTAGGATGATGGAACTTCCTGAGCTTCTACCCACTGCACAAAGAGAAAAAATTGCCAGGCAGTGCAGAATTTATGGTCTAGTTTCATAGCAACACTGTCCCATGCTATCGTGCATATTATCAGAAATTCATAATACAAGATTAAGTGCATTTTCATCATAAAACCATTACAAAATAACATATGACTTGAAAAGCCTCACAGTTTTAATGAAATAATGTTACAAATTTTTAGACAGTAGTTACATGTTTACTAAGTATCCTCCAGTATCCCAGGTGAGTGTCATTGCTTAATTCATTGAGGGATGAGGAATGTTTGCTACAGGACCTATTAAGTGCTGCTTTCCATACATTTGGAGAATCAGATTCACCTAAGCTTCTAAAGGCAGATGCTTTATCTTCTATTTGTCTGTAAAATGCCATGCATGCCCATGGCACCACATAAATAATAATGAATCATCTTCACAGATTTTATGACTGAGGGCCTGGTTTGGGAACTAAACAATTTCCCAGTGGCTATAACATAGGTTGCAAAATCGTAATGGAAAAAGGCCAAAGAATTCTTCTCAGAGTCTCAAGGCCAATAAATCATAGGACTGTTTTCTTCCATTGCTGGCTATTCAGAAATTTACTTTTGTTTCTCAGAGAAATGATTTTGAGAAAATTACTAGCTCCTTCGCTGTGCATGTGTGGGGACAAAGTTCTCTTATTTTGCCAACCCATAACCTCTCAAGGGAGGTAAGAGCTTTCTGCATGCCAGGGCAGTATTTTGAGACCATGAGTAGTGTGAAATGGTGTTGCTGTTCTCTATGGATTGTCATTTTCCCTGTTAAACTGCCTTCTGCCCCACCATGTGCCAACTCTTGAGGCTGACTGTTTCCCCCAAGACTCTGACACTGCTCTAAATTGATTTAACAATAGTCAGAGACTGCCACTTCCATTGGCCCAAACTCCCATGGGAAGCTGATTCTTGCAGGTGGCACAGAGATGTTCAAACCACCAGATCCAGACAACTGGCCCCACAGCAGGAGTTGTCCACAGCGTCCACAACAGTTCTCATTTTCTCACGAAAGCAGCTGTCTATGAAGCATTAAGTCACTGTTTTGTCTCTGCCCCTGCTCCCCAGACATGGTGAAAGCAGTGGTAGCAGGAGGCACGGTGGAGACACCGCTGTGCTGGGTGTTCCTCCTGATAGCTGTGCTGATGGCTTGTGTTGTGGAAGACGTGTGGAATGATGATCTGTATCGTTACTCGGTGAAGTTCTTGTACTGGGTTCCATCAGCAGCTGTTTAAATACCACAAACTATTTTGTGCGTGCTCAATTTTAATTACCTCGTTCTGAATCCGCACTCTTCTCCATTCACTTGCGTCAGCTGTCCTTGCAGAGATGTTTGATTTCAGAAACATTTGTAGAAAATGCACATTTTAAGGAAATGAGCATTTGCCAGTAGAGAACTTACAACCTACAGTAGGAATCTTGCATGAAAAAATCTCAGTCCAAGGTTTGGCTCATCCAGCTGAGCCATCAAGGCCTGTCCAGGCAGTCAGAGCAGGTTCATTGGTGAAAAACCTCAGCAAATGCCCCGTCCATGAAGTGCAGACTCTGGAGCTAGAGGCAGGAAGAAAACTGAATGCAAGTGTCTAAATAATTAACCCCTGAGGGTTGGATATTCAGCAACTTCCTTGACTTCAGGCTTCCCATGGAACACTAGGTGCCTAAATAAGGAGCATGCTTGAAATAGCTGTGAAATTTTGGTCTCACTGAAGTTACATCTGATGAACTCCAGTTGCACCTAGATTTAATTTGAGCCTCAAAACCAGCAGTAACAGTGACTTGGCACATAGTTTCAGAGTCTCCTGTATATACCACGGACAAAATCTCTTAAAACACTGTTTCCCAAAATTAATTTTCAAATGGCGTTTACTTTTACTGGCATAGGACAAGACATTTCTATGTCTGTACTGCTGCTGCAAGCTCTTTCTCTCCTTGGTAGCATGTGTTTCATATCCTTATCTCATTAAATGTATACTTCCGCTGTGCTGAGAAATAGAACACGAGTTTGTTTATGGAGGTTAATATCTCATTCCCTCTATGACTTGATGGTTACATTTGTGTGATAAACTACTCCAGCCATTTGTCACATTTCCTGCATGCACAAATGAGATTAGTGATCTTAGTCAGAGAGGTCTGTCTGTCTTCTGAGCAGACAAAACAGATTCTCTTTTTGGTTCTAGGATGAGAGGCCTGTGTACCTGAAAATGCACTGATTTGTTAAAAAATACACAGAGAATCAGAAATTAGCGTTAGAACTAGATGAGGTTTCTATACGTCACTCATACATACCCACCCTGTGGATGTTTGTCAAGTTTTTTTCTGGTAGTTGACTTAGAACCAAAGAGAGTTATAAAGTAGTTACAATGAATATAAGATAATACATACAGTTTGTTATTAATGGCTAAAAAGTTGCAGTTGTTTATAAGGTTGAGCACACTGTAGAAACAAACCCAAGCTGCAGCTGAATTTGACTCAGTTTTGTAGAGAGGATGGAAAAGGATAGAGCTGGGGAATATGTGGTAGCTTAAAAAAATAAACAAAAAACCTCTTCCAATAAATTATGTAGTTTATTTATAGAGCATCTGTGCAGCTGTTCGTCTTCTGAACTGGAAGGGGCTAAAATATGGGAGTGAATGAAAGAATAAACTTGAAAGCATATGGCAAATGGATAGCCAGTGAGCCAACCTGTCTGAGTGTGCCTTGGAACAAAAGTGCAGGAGGATGAGACGTCTTTGTTTGGTTTTATTTGTTCTTGAAAGGGTTGGGGTTATTTTTTTTTTTTTTTTAAATAAAAACAGTAACATACACTTGGCTACAGCAGCAGCTGATTTTTATTCTGAGCTTCTGTAAAATATCAAAGTCTTTGTAGCCTAGTCAAATCCCTGGCAGCTGATCAAATTCTGTTGATTTTACATCTTCCTTGTTGAGCACAGGAAACCAATGTCTCAGATAACTCAGGCTGGAGCTCGTGGATAGAGAGAAATGTGCAGAACACCATAAGGCTCGCAGAGACTCTTGGGTCATCCAGAGTCAGCTCGGTGCTATCTGCAACCTTCACTTCTCTGATTGGTGATGTAGCATGAGAACAGTTATCTCATCCCCCGGGTGAAGCTGAACCTGAGGTGACTCAGGCAAGTGCTGGGTAGGCTTTGAGCACCCTGAGCCCACTGCACTGTCTGCCTGGACCCCAGTCTGCCCCTTCCTGGCTGTTCTATCAAATGATCTTGTTCATTTTTGGAACTGGCTTTCCAGCCAGTTTGGGTCTTTGTGGCAAAGATCTTCACAGCCATCCAGGACTCCTCTCCTGTGCTGTGTGCTCAGTGTTGCTGTACAGTGGGGCTGTTGCCCAGCAGAGCTGCCCACAACCACCCTGCCCCTGTCAGATCTCTTTGGCTCGTGCCCATGAGTGCATTTGCTGGGACAGCCAGTTCTGAGCTGCATTCCCCTGGTACATAGCACAGAGATAGTGCCAAGCTCAACGACCTCAGCAGGAGGGAGGACAGGTACAAATGGCTTCAAAGTGCTGGGAAATCATCAGCAGAGGAACTGTTGACTCTGCAGGTTTATATCCCCTGTAAAGCTCTTTCCATGGCCTCTCTCAGTTTTGTGCCAGCTCAATGCAGGTCTGTGAAGCCCTGAAGCAGATGGTGCCTGCTGAGCAGGCTGCTCTCAGGCCAGAAATCCTTGGTGTGAGCATGGACAGGTTTGTGCCTTTGGTGCAGTGGTTACAGGGGCTCACTGAAGATCTCACCAGCAGCATTCCCTAATCCACTCTGTGCTTCAAGGATATTATTGTGCTGTTAGGTTGGAACCGAATTATCACTTGGAAAAGTACCTTCAACAGCATCTTTTCTGTACAGACCTTGAGTCACTACCATTTCCCACATGGATCCCAGGGATGATTGTATACCTTGACATCTTTGAGATGGCCATGGAGAAACTGATGTACCAAGGAGGATAAATTCCTACATAAAGAAAAAATTATTGCAATGAAGCATGTCATACTTCTGTTTGGGAATTCCTGAGCATGCTTCCCTCATGGTGTGTAAGCACGCTCGGTGACCAGAGGCACATTGGAATTGTGACAAACAGGGTTTTTCCACCTGCTGCTCTGTCACACACTAATGAAAAATATCTTCTCTAGGTGGGTAACATTTCTTGGCTGGGCTGGAAAATTCATTGTATTTTAGGACCTCTGATAAATTAGCATTTTTTCTGTGCCAAAAATCAATATTGGAAACAGGGCTCTTGTTATGACTCTCAAACTCCTTGAGCTGGAGCCAAAGGTAAATGATAAAACTGAATTTAATATGTATTTCCTACAGTAATGTGCCAATGGGCTGGCAATGTGATCAAGACTTTCTGGACAAAATTTATGAATAAAGGAGTATTAATTCCAAAATAAGTATCAATCTCCTTTTGCCATGATGCCAAGCATAAAAGAGAGACTCTAATTGTCTTTTTCTTCTGGACAAGAAAAAGAATGGCAGATAGGTCCCCTTCAGGTGGAAAAATGCTCTGTCTTCTTTGAAGACAGAGGAAAGAAAAAGGGACTATAAAAATGTGATGTGGCCTGCAAGTGCAATGACAGCATAAACGATTTAAAAAGATAGAAAAATAATAATATGGAATAGAAATGTAAAGTATTTTGAAAGAAGTTTTCCCTGTAATATACCAGGAGTTTTAGAGAGCCAGGAATAAAATGGTGGGTGTCAGTCCAAAGCATTTAACTTCTACTGGTTTTCTTTTCCCATGTTCCTAAATAGCCTCACTTCACAAAACTATACCCATGCTTGAATTCACCTGGACAAGCTGAGTTCACTGAATAAATAGAGTTTTGTTTGCTCTTAGTGCTGTGTGAGATGGAGCCAGGTTGCTGTAAGCCAGCTGAGGAGCTGGACCCTTGGATCCAGGGACTGTCCATAAGCCACGAGCTCAAATTGAGCTGAGTAATTAGTACACATATTATTCCAGATCCGTGGGAGCTCTTTTGAGGGTTTTTGAAACGTCCCATGAAAAGCTTAAGCAGAAGTACAAACATAAATAAACTACATACTTCAGCTTTACAAATATTGAAGTCCATGAACTTCCTTACAACACATTTTCCTTTAGAAGTTCTCTTTTCTGAAAGTCTGTTTCTTCTTAGATGACCTCTGCTTTTAATTAGGATGAAAAGTCCCATGGATTTTCACTCATCTCCACAGCCATAAGCAAGCACAAAGGGCCCTCTCTGTCTGAGTTTCCCCCTGCCTGAGCAGTGGCCTTGGCAGAGGGGCTGCCTCGGAGGCTCAGCAGTGGTGCCCCTTTGTCCTTGTGGCCGGAGCAGGACGGGCTGATCCTGATTTCCATAAACCCCCCAGCTGCAGGAGGCACAGCCAGCTGACACCGGGAGCCCCTCGAGGGACGGGACATATGACTTGTGTGTGATTTTTGCCCGTGTTTTTAATCTCCCTGCCGCTGCCCTGTGCTCGGGGCACCGGGGGGGAGCAGACCTCTAATCTGACTAGAAAGCTGCTATTGTTAAACAGACTCATCCCCCGAAATTCCCAGTGCTCCTTGGCTTTTGGGCTGGGATAACCTCGCTGTCACCGGCCTTGCACGCTAAAATGAAAAGTTGTCCTAAATCCATCTTGAATTCACCAGCCTGGAAAGGATTACATCCTGCTGAAGAGGAAAGGCAGAGGATTTTGAGAATATCTGGTCTTTATTTCTGGACCTTTTTGATTAAGACTGTCCTGAAGCAGTTGTGTCATATACGTGCTGGAGCTTTCTTTGTGTAGCAGGGCAGGGTATTTGCTTGTCTGTCTCAGCTGTTTTCACACTGTTGTTTGCTCTCACGACTCTCTTTCCTTAGAATCCATTGCCTTGTTTTAACTCTCTTTCCTTTCCCTTTACCAAAGCCGACAAAAAGATGATTAAAGCAGACAGCTGATTAGGATCAGGGCTCCTTACCTAACTACCACAGTGAGCAGGGGTTAAGTGTGGGGCCTCTTGGGGGATTTGCTTTTGATTTTTGTTTAATTCTCTGATAGTCTTGTGCAGTGAGAATGGACAGTTCTGGTGTTTTATAATTACAGAGAGGGTTAAAATAGCCCATTTCTGAGGCCTGCCCATGCACTGGTGCTTATTGTGCTGGGTGCTCTGGTGGGTTCCTCAGAGGAAACTCACAGGGGTGGGTGGAAAAGGGGTTCAACACTCTCTTGTTTTATCTCATATTTCACTACACCCAAAACCATGGCATGTTTGGGGAGTAGCAGAGGAAATAATAGTGCCACTGAAGAAGGTAATTGTAGAAATAAAAGATGAACATGTTTTGTTGGCCTTGATAGTTGGTGAACAAGAAAGATCAAGGAAAAGGGATCGATTGCATCAACTTTGTGGGTGTTATTGGCATTAGAGAGCACTGCCTGTCATCTTGAAGCATCATAAATATTTAATTGTGCAGCTCAGTGGAATACCATGATTGCTATCAGTCCCAAAATGGTTTTCCCTATGTTAAACTGTATTGAAATAAAATAGTCCAGCAAGAGTAAGTTCTTTGGGTGATGGTAAAACTAGTCACTGCACATCCAGAGAGTAGGCAAGGGTTCCTGTAAGTTGGTGGGTTTTACTCAGTTTCACCACTTGTATATCTTCCTTGTCACCTTTTTTTTTTAAATTGGGATTTGTTATTATAGGCGAGAGAGCTCTTTCGTTTCATTCCTGTCCTAACAGAAGGCAAAAATGCAACTTTAATTTAGCAAAACAACAGATGCAACCCTAAGTCAGCTCTCACACCAAAGAAAACTTTTGATAACATGCTGAAGGTGTGGGGGCTCTGCTGTGAAAGCTGCAAATGGGTAGAAAGCTGCTGTAGGCTGAGGTTTCTCTCCTCACTTCGTGTTTCAGCCTGGATGCAATTGAGCTGGCTGCTAAAATGTGAATATACTGGGCCATGTGGTTCCTCTGCAGTGGGAAGGCAGCTCTCCTCCATTCCTTGTGGGGTGAGAGAACAGAGGGGCTCTGTGCTGCTGTGCCTGTGCAGGTGGCTCAGGCAGGAGCCTGGGGTTCTGGGCTGCCTTTCCATGAGCTGTTCAGCTCCTGCTGCAACAGTAGAAGAGTTGGTGAAGAGCAACTTTTTAATCTGCAGTGCTTGCATGGCTGGAAGAGGAGCATTCAGATGGAAACCCTGTGAGATGTTTTCTACATAGGGTCAGTGTTTTCACTTCCTGCTGCCTCAGCATTTCAGCATCACAGTTACTTGTGGTCAACACAAGCCCCAGTCACCATGATCTGCTGGCCATCTTTTAGAAGGTGTCCTTTCTCTTTTTTTGTAGCAAATAAATAAATAAATGGAAGTGTAAGATCCTTCCTGTATGATGCAGAAGGACCAACTGCAGTTCTAGAAAGCCAGGGAATGCAGGGCAAGGGCAGAAATGTCAAGGAATCCATGGTAACTTGGGTGTGAGATAGGAATTACACTAGAGAGGTCTTTACAATACCATTTGGGAAATGGTAAGACCAAATACTCTCTGCTTGTTCCCTGTCTCTTTGTTTTATTAAATACCTTCAGGGAGGCAATGGTCTAATTCTGAAATTCAAGCACTGATGTATCCTAAATTTGTTTTAAAGTCCTTTGATCAATGATACTTAGCTTCATGAAGAAATATTTGAGTTCTGGTTCAGAATACCTTGTGTTTCAGCATAGTTTTCAGGTAATTGTAACTGTTCTCTCTTTTCTCAGCTCATCACAGGTCAGAAACTCAAAGGCATTGAGGTTGAGTAAAACAATTGTTCATCGCTCTGAGCTTGCTTTGTTTTTGTGGGAATTGTCTGCTTCTGTAGCACCTTCTGTTGCATTACTTGTTATAAAGTTTGGTTTACTAACCTGCTCTAGGAACAGATACAACCACCAAAGCTGCTTTTTAATTAGCCCTGTGGCCCATCCGGTGTGGATGTGCCGACGTCCTGGCTGTACAATGTACTTCCAATGAAAGGCAACAGTCTGCCATAGAGTCTTGTGACCTTGAGGTCAGTTTTGTGCTCAAAATTGCTTTTGATTATGGAGTTAGTATGTGTTTCAAAAATAGAATAAAAAATCCAGCAAGCACTAGCGATCCATACACAGTGCTGCTGAGTTACACACTCAAGTGGTATCACATCTAGATTTTAATGGAATTAACAGTTTTATTTATAGATACTTTCCAGATGCCGTGCTTCTGGTTGTGAATATTTAGAGGTTTGCAACCAGAATGATGGAAAATTGGCAAACACTTACATCACTGTGGACATGGCTGCAGTGGTTTCTACAGGAATGTAGCCTGATTCATACCTTTACTGTCTGCATTTCATCTCTATGCTATATGATGGATAAGACTTTGTGTGTCTGAACACTTACAGTCTAGATGTGTAGTATTATCCTGAGGAATTTTCTTGTCTGATTAATTCACCACATGTGTTCACCAGAAAGCCTCAGGACCCTGGCAGTTTTTTGGGAAGATGTTAGATGTAGCTGCTGGGTACTTACAAACCACAGTTCAGTTTTTTTAGACTGGTACTTTGTTATCTGTAAACAGTAAGAAATTTTGGAGTTGATTAAGAAGCTATTGTGTGGTTCTTGGGTTTTCTGGACATGGGGTTGAAATGGTTCATGCTGCCCTTGAAATCAGCTAATCAAAGCGGGACAATTTTTGGACATCCTGTAACAATTAGAGTGCTGTAGATGAGGAATGGTACAGACTGTGTAGTGTGTGCTTTGAACTCAGGCAGCAGCATTCTCAGAACAGTTGGGAATCACCAAAGGAAAAAATGGTTGCATTTGAGTTGGGTAAAGCATATATGTGTTTTACTGGATTGATGCAATTCTGCCATCACCTGCAGGGTAGCAGCAGCATTGAACAGCTGAGAAGCTAAACTTAGTAGGATTCTTGTAATTAACCAAAGATTCAAAATTTCATCTCAAAAATCACTTGTCTAAAAGGCTTTCTCTGCAAGCATTCCTCACAGCAAAATATGAGCAGGTGTTGACACAAGCAAGGTTATAAGGCTCGTGACCAAAGTTAGATCAAACCAGTTCACAGAACACATTTTCCCCATGTATTCCTGTCTCTTCCAAAGCTGCTTAATAGCATCTAGTAGCATCCTGGTTTAAGAGAAAACGAGCTCTAGTCACAAAGATTAGGATGTCAAAGTGGAGATGCCCGAGGCTACAGAGGACTGTGTAACTGGCAGGCATCAAGCTGTAACGGGTGCAGAGTGCTCACAGCCTTTGCCTAAGTATCCTTCCTTTCCTCTAAAGACTTGTTCTCTGAGGAGCCCTAATTCAGTTCATTTCTAGAAAGCTGGGGAAGAGGGCAGGAGAGAATAATAAATGGTCCCTTGAAAACAAGAGGCAGCAATAGATGCCACACGACGACCCAAACAGCCTATTTAACTGCAGCCAGTTTCCTGCTGAAGATTCATTTCGAAGAGATTGCGAGAGCACTCGAACAGGAAGCTGCAGCTTCACCAAACGGTTTCAGTATCAGTGTGTTATCTGTGGTCATCCCCCTCCACAGCTTGCGGCTGGCTTCTGGTTAGCAGAGACAGACACTTTGAGCTGAGCTGGCATCAGTTCCCACCTACTTAATCAGTTAAGTTGTGAGCCCTGTGGTTAGCTTGAATCCCCTGGTCGTCTTGTGGATTGCCAGTGACAGGAAGGGGGAGATGCATTGAGTGGTTCCGGCAGGAATAGCTTGGTTATCTGATGGTCACCCCAGAAACTGATAAAATTATATGAGCTCTTTTCTGAGAAGACATCAAAAAAGCAGAAACTGTTGTCTCTAACCACCTGAAGAGTTTACAACGTCAAGGGAAATTTTGCTTATCTTAAAAGCCTCAAAACTGTTAACCCGCCTTCACCACTGCAGACCACAGCACTGCCTCCGACTCACAGTGCACAGAGTGAAGTACAGACCATTGTGTGCAGAGCTGTAAATTCTTACTGAGGAAACATTATCATTCAGATCTTCCAAAACTACTTTGGCACTTCAAATTCAGAGGTGAACAACTTGAAACATATGAGAGAACCGGGCTTTTCTGAGGAAGCGTGCTCTGTATTTTTAGAAAACTTGGCCTCCTTGAGTCTGTCATGTTGTCAGGAGTTTGGGCATGCAAAGTGATGAATCACTTTTCAAAGTGTAGCCTGTTTGATGAGCCTGGATTGATCTGAAGCCAAAGTGATGGTGACTGTGACAAGGGCTTGCAAAGGTTAAACAGAGAAGGTGGTCGTATCCCGGGGATGACTTAGGGTACTTGGTTTGTTTTTGGCATGTGTTTGCTGAGCAGGCTTCAGCATCAGAATGGATTTCAGAGAGAAACCTTAAGTAAATGAGATTTTAAATTAGTACTTTCAAAGAGGCCTTGGGCGGGTTCCTCTGAGCTTCAGTGCCTGAGTGTCTCTAGCTTTAAAATGGCGTAGTGGTACTCAGGTCTTTTCTTGAGGTGTGTAGATGGGAGAGTGTTTTACTGAGTATTTACTGAAATAGGTGAGGTAGTTTGGAAGATCCACCTAATTTTCTTGTCTTGTGCCTAGAATATAAGGGGCTGCTTGTCCCATGTCCCTGTCTGATGACCCTTCTCTTCAAACCAAGCCACTCAGCTTCTGTCCCAGGCCACAGCTTGCAGCCAAGCTCCCCATGCTGCAGGTGCCTGTCCTGGTACTGGCTGTGCTTCTGCAGATGCTGCTGAGCAAGCATAGGAAAGGCATTGCCTCCCTGCTGGAGCAGGGGGCTGGGATGTTTTTTCCATGGGAGCGAGACTCCTGTGGCTGGTCCAGAGCCCTCATGCCCATCACACCAGCCCTGGGCATTCTGGCCCCTTCCTCACTGCTGGCCATGGAATAAAAGCAAAGGTGGGCTTGGCAGCCAGGCTCCATCAGCACAGCCTCACCCTGTTCCTGCACATCTCAAAACTTCACACTGAATTCGCACAATACAATGTGTGATTTGTAGCTGTAACAGTCACCATGATCAAACCCTGCTTGTCTGCTGCTTTTGTCCAGGTTTTGAAATCAAGGCTGGGTGTTTGTAAGGGCGGGTGTCCATATAGGAGGCATGAGAGAAGCTTTAGTCTGCTGACGTTGTTTGGCTCAGCCTCTGTCAACGACAGCCACAGCAATCAGTGCATTTTGGATTCAAAGCTATTTCCTTTCCTGCTGCAGATTATGTCTGGTATGCATAACATGTTAATTTAACAAAGCAGTTCTTTTGATACAGCTTTAATTTTTTAACAACAGCTCGAAGGCAATGATGTACAGATTATATAGTGTCAGTTTCCCAATTAAAGTTTTACAGGAAAATACTCTGGTTTTGCTTTAAGCCTGTTTTGAATTCTTCCTTCTGGCACTTGTGCAAATGGAAACTGTGCTATTGCAAAGCATCCATTTGAAACCTTGAAATATTTATTGAGGCTGCATTGAATACTGAAGCAGGAATCTTCCTGTAGGCTTGTTGATGTCTGTCATATGCATTTATTTTGTAATTAAATGTCTGGAAGCTTGTGTGTGTGCCTGAGTGGTTGGTTTCTTGTGTTTTATTTTTTGCAGGTTTTGTTGTTGTTACACTGGTTTTTCTGATAAGTGCTTTTAACTCACCACTTTTAAGAGTTCTATGAAAAATTATCCACAGCCAGACTACATCTTTGATGTATAGCAATGAACCTCCTACTAATTGTTGTGCAGAACACTGAGGAGTTGGCTAAGCCACTGCCCTTCCTAGAACACCAGACCTTGTGAAGCTCATTGCTGCAGCAGAATATGCCTGTTTGAAGGCTGGGGGATGGAGAGCACCTGAAGGGACTAGCTGAGAAGATTTCATTCTTGAAACGTGGTTCACAAACTGAACTGTTTTATTGTTTTTTCCTTCCCCCTTTTTTCTCTTCTTCCTAGCCCTTTGTCTTGGATAATAGCAGGTCAGTGTTCTTTCCTGTTTATATAGGCTGGCACCAACACAGACTGACGGTATCTGAAATTGTCCCTAGGGTAGGTTCCAAGGTTTGGGATGGTGTGGAGCATAAGCTGAACCTCAGAGGGCAAGGCACTGGCATTACACAGACCAGGAGTCATCAGCTCTGGTGACAGCAGGCCATGCCTCTGTGAAGCTGCACAACCAAATGCTCCTTGGCATTTTCCTTGGCCCTGGTGGCTGTCTCCAAGTACTCCCCACTGCTCATCCAGACCCGAGACATATCCCTGCTCCAGGAGTCTTCTCTCCTGGAGATTGTGTGATCTCAAGAGCTAGAGTATCAGACACCTAATTCAGATTAGTTTGCAGCCTGGAGTGGCATGAGTTATTGCCCAGATTTGCAAGGCAGCAGGGTAGTATGAAGGTCTCTGTGGTTGCATTCCAATCCAGCTGCTTTTAAAGGGTAGGGAGCATGATCCCTGAACCTGTGCCCACCCAATGGGCTTGGAGCTGGGGCAGGCAGCTTCTCTGCCCTTGGAATGTGCTGAGAGTCTGAAGAATTCCCTGTTGCCAGAGTGCCAAGGAAGCCACCTGGCCCACTTTGAAACCAAATGCTGCGTCTCATGTGTTTATCACTTCCCTTGTTTTCGTTCTTTTTCCGTTTCCAGCTAATCTCTTTGGATTAGTCCTACTGCTGGATAATTGTGACTTTCATATCTACATCTATTTCTCAAGCTTGGCTGCATTATTTTTGGGCAGCTATTTAAGACTTTGTTTATTTAAAAAATATATTGTGTCTGTATTTGCATATTTGCATTTCAGAGCTCACAAACAATGGTACTTCTCACAGTACATCATTCTTCAAATATTTTTCTTAACAAGTAGAACATTTTCAGGCATGCCAGAATCAGCTTCATTATATGAATTCTATTCATGGATCCTATTTAGAGCATTTGTAGGGAGGGAAGTAAATGGGCTGTTCTCATACATACATATATCTGGTCACATGTGAGAAGGAAGGGTAAGAATTAGTTGATATTTCAAGGAAATTACAATAGTTACTGAGAAGAAAGACCCTTCCTTTTTTTTTTTGTTTTTCCCTTTCCTTTTTTTCCTTCCTTTCTGGAAATAAAGTACACATTTATGTGGGAAATAAAAGCCAAAGCCTTCATTATCAACCCCAAAAGAAATTGATTCTGCAGCAGTGCTTTAGTTCAGTGACTTTATTTGTATAAAGACCAATGAATGATGTAAAGATAATGGTTTTATCTGAAGGATGTTAGCACAAGCTGACATGTACCCTCTGCAGCACTGATGGGCTGCACCTGGTTGGTGCAAAGAGCACAAGTGTGGGCAGAGTGGTCTGTCAGGGTTCATCCCTCATCTCAGGGGATTTAAAATCATCTTGGGGAAAGGGGGAAGCAGCAGCTCAGCCCAGGGATTTTGGAAAGTGTTCCTCAGTTGAATGATCGCCAGTGAGCTGTTGAGTTGGCAGAATCATTGTGATAGTTGGCTTTTGGAACTGAATAATGAAATTTGCAAATGTAAAAGGAAAAATGCAGATGTAAAGGAAAATGTAAAGGAAATCAGTTCCTCAAAAGTTTCCAGCACTGCTGCAGAGAAGTGATCAAAATAATGGAAGTTGTTTTAGGCAATGCAGTTTAAATGAAGAGGATGTGTTCAAACATACATGAAGAGCAAAGCAAGTGAACTTCAGACTGATCTGGTGTTTAGAAATGAGGAATTTGGCGTTTTTTTAACTAGTGTCAGCATGGTTCCCATCTTGTTGGGCCAAAGTGCTCTGACACGCTGCCTCAGTGACTTGTGCTTCAAAGTTTCTGTTCAGGTGATTGGGTTACCCGTGGAAACAGGCTCACAGGGAGATCCAAGGGGAAGGCAGGTTCTCCAAGGAGAGACAACAATTAGAAGGACAGTTTCACAATAATTCAATGCTATGCTGGACAGCCAGGGAAAGAGATCAGAAGATGGTTGTGTGGAGGGATTGAGTAATGTGAAAATGTGCAGAATCAAAGCTGCTTTGGAGGCTGCCTGGCAGCTCTGAGGTGTGGGGCCGGGAGGATGATCATTATGAGGTGTGTGAATGTTCAGCTTCTGAATAGCACATTTGGCACTACCAGCTGGGTTATCTAGAGGTTTGGGGGCACAAGGAAAAGGATTTTAGAGGTTTTTTCCCTTTGTTTTACTTGAGAAATGGAGTGTGAAAGAAAGATCCTCAGTAGGACTAGTTTCTGCTTCACATCAGGGACGGTTTACACCTGATCTGACCAAAATCTTATCTCTGATCTGTCTGCCTTGAGCAAACATCCTTGTGGGTATTCTGTTCAGGTAGCTCTTTACCTCACTGGCCTTGGACAATGAGTGGGAGAACAGTAAGATTTTCATCTCTGTCAATGACAGCAGTAGAAAATTGCAGGAATCCCAAGAAAACACAGTCTGGAGAAGGGCGTGGGTCTTTGTCAGCTTAACAGGACCACAGTGTGGCTGAGACTTGTGGCTTTACTGAGTGTGGTGTTTTTCACTCACCAGTACCTTCTCAAGTTGATTGATTTTGTCAGAATTTGCTTTAAAAGGAATGAATTCTAATCGGTGGTTGTGAAACTTAAGGCAAACATGTCATTGAAAATAAGCTTACAGTGGTTTGATCAAGATCCCATGGTTTGAGGTTTTCAGACATTTAAATGTGTTCAATTGCTGTGAAGCTGGAAGCACAGGTAGGAAAGCACTCATAATTAAAGTTGCATGGTGAGGGGCCAGATTCAGAACTTCCTGGAGCCTTGCTGATGGCATTTTCTGATTCCAGACTCATAGTAATGTGTTTATAATATTTATTTGGTTTTCAGTTTGGTTAAAGACTGCTGCCATTTTACCCAAACCTCTTTTATAATAGCAGGTTTCTCTCATACCTCACTTGGAGTCTTGCTGGTGGTTTTCAACCTCTTCCAATTTGCAAACAACCTAAGAAAATCACCACTAAAGTTGCAGAGCCCTATATTTTGAATGGAAAGCCATCTTGACCACAGGCTTGCTTTTCTTAGCTACCTTTTTACAGCTCATTTAAGAAGTACTCAGCAAAGCTGGAGGTCTCATGTCCCAGGGCTGAAAACCAGTAGCTTAAAGCAGTGGGGCCCCGATTTTGGTTTCTGGCTCTGCTGTACCGTAAATACAGACTGTGCAAACCATGTTTTACAGAAATTTTGTTCAATAAAAGTTTGTCTTCAGAGTCAGTGCAGACTGTCTACCGCAGTGGATTTTCTTCCTTCTGACTGGAGTTGGGGTTGGATTTGTTTGGATATTGTGGTGCTTTCTGACGCCTATTTAATTTTGCTGGAGTGGTATTTTTGTGACACCATGGTGCTGTGAGAGTTGTAAATTATTCTTTTACTCAAGTAGACTTTGTAATTTGGTGGGAAAAATTGCTTTCCAGCAAAACTCAGCCTGAAAGTTAACATGTTCATTAGTCACTGCAGTGGCCCACAGTAGTACAACTTGCGGATTATTTTACAATATGTACTTTTCTGGTTGCTTGCACAAATGTAATACAAAAGTTGCTTTTATATTAATCTTTAAAGTTTCGGCCTTGAATGCTTGTAATTTCTGCATCCTGAATATTAACCAACAAAGGAAGCGAGGTTTTGTGTTCAAAGCCAGGAGGAGGAGACAGGAGGTCTGTGCTGTATTCCCAGCGCTCCCGTAATCTTGCTCTGGGATCTGGGGCGTGCTGTTTGCTGTGCCTCAGTTGAGCTCATGCATGGGGCAGGGAGACCTTCTGGGTGTGTTCACTGGCCCAGTTGTGTGGAAGCTTTGATGGGATTGCTGGTGGAAAAATGTCATATTGTGTTCAGCGTGCAGGAATCTGCAGGTTTAGAAGTTACCCCAACAGTTCCAAGCGGCATTTCTTCCACTTCTGGCCAGGGCTGGCATCTGCCATGAACACCCCCATCTTCATGGCTATTTTCCCCCTTATATGTTTTCCACACAGGAGCTCGAGCAGATGTGGGCTTTCAGAATCAGTACAACCACAGAAGATGGTTTATCCTTCAATTCTGTGTGCTGTTCTCCAGTATCCTGGTGTGTAAGGGTGCCTCTCCCCAGAAAGTTCCTGCAGAAGCCTGGCACATTGTGTTACAGCTGGCCCCTTGTTAACTCTGAATTTCCCTAGTTCCTTTGCCTTTCCAGGTTTGAGTTAGATGGCTTGATGTTACTTCAGAGCCGTCCTTTTGATGGCTGGAAACGATAATAGCCTGTGTCATCTGCCCTTTAGAGGGAAGGGTTATGCCTCGTCCTTTATTCCTCGTCTCTCCTGACAAAACCCGTCCCACAATGCGCCCGAGCCGCTCGCAGGTGTTCCCGCCGCTCTGCCCTCTCACATGCACCGCAAATTAGTAACAGAAGCTAATGGCCCAGCATGCGGCCATCAAAGGGCTGACAATTCCAGCCTTTGCAAAGGGCCCTTTATGTCAGAGCCCCCCACGAGAGCTGTCCGGCTGAAAAGGCCGTTTGTGTGTCCCTGTGTGCGGGCCGCTGCCGCGCCCCACCGGCCGCGGGCCTCACGCTGCGCCCCGGGCCTGTTGCTGCTGGCAACAGATAAAAATCGCTGTTGGCCACAGCGGGGCCCGCAGCACATCAATCATCCGCCCAGATAAAGGCCTCGGGCCTTTGGCCCCATCCCTCGCTTGTTCCTAAATAATTTCCACTGGCTGAGCATGCTATGGTGTAGGCTGGGTAATTCAGTCCAGAAAACTTCATTTCACTAAAAATGCTTTGATTCTTTTTTTTTTTTTTTTTTTTTTTTTTTTTTAAAGACTGTTTTTGTTCAAATAGATGTTTGTTTCGAAAGGGGGAATTTAGCTGATGAAAGGGATGCTGTGAAAGTTCAGAGTGAGAATAATAAATAGGACTGTGTGGTTAAGTGTAAAGTACAACCAAGTGGCAGCAAAAAGAATTAGCATTTACCAGAAGTAACAAAGCACCTTCGCACTTCAGAAGACACCTTTCAGCTTTGGCATCGTTCAGCTTCCTGAATTTATATATATTTAAATAGAGATTAATCTTTATATATGGATAACATCATTTCCACCACACCTTTATTAAAGAGATTTATAGCAGGGTATCAAATTACACTTTTAATATAGCCTAGTTGATTTTTTGGTAGCAGCAAATCATATTTGTAACTCCGAATAACTAAACAAATTTGACAGTAGCAAATTTTCTCCTTGACACAGCTAATTCTTCATCCTGTCCTAATGTTCTGCTGTAAAGCCATAAGAAATTGTGATGCTTAGAGCCTGACAGTCATAGGTTTTGTTCTTGCCACTTAGCAATCCTTCAAAGAAGAAACCATTGCAATTTAAATTGAGGGACAGCGCTCTTTGTAGATAAGCCCTGGTTTGTAATCTTGCTGGCTTGTGCTGTAAGGATAGAGTAGGTGGAATATAGAGGAATATTGAAGGTAAAAATCAAGTGTTAGGTCACAAATAAAATTGCTGTGGAAACCCTAAAAATTAAATCTCAGCCAGCCTGCCCTCTGCACAAGCATCTTTGCATACTAATTGCATGGGTCTTTGTATTATTGTAGATACTAATTACCAGTAGTTCTCAGTGGGAATTGGACACCTAATTCTCTAATGCTGCTTTTAACCTCCCAGCTTACAAGCCTTGCATCTCAAGGCACCTAAATCCCGCTGCTGTCTTCCAAGTACAGGCTTGATCCAGCACACAGGCACTGCTGCTGCTTCAGTGATGGAGAATCCTGCAAAATATTGCAGGGTTGGCATGATCTCAGGGTTGGATGTGATGATGGACTTCAACAACAGCTGGAAAGGCTGGCTGAGCTGTGATTCCTCTCTGAGTCTGCTGCAGGCACTAGACTGGGCTTTACTTTGCCTTGCTGCCTGTATGGCTATGTTGAAGCTAAAAGGGACAAATAAGAGAGTTAAATTCTCACCTGAATGTTATTCATGGGAGATGAGCCTTTCCTTTCACCCCGGCAGGACTTCATCTAGAGTGCCTTAGCAAATCACAGAGCTTCTGAAATATGACTTGTTGCTTTGTAGAACCTGGTCTGCATTTCACGCTTCACTGGATGGATGTGATTTATAGGAAGAATTTGAGAAGTTTTCTGTAGAAACAGGAGAGATACTGGCTTGACAAAGTATGCTTGTGTGCTATGTCCTTCAGTATCTTCTTTAAAAACAAAACATTTTAAGATTGATCCTGTTGGATTTTGAAATAGGTAACAGTGAAATAGTTTCCACCCAGCAAGGTCACTGTAAATGTTGGCATCAGATCTGAATGATGTGCCACTACCCTGTTTCCACTTCTGCTTCTTTTTTTTTAAAACTCCTATATAATGCTGCCTAAGAAATATTGCAGGGAATGACAGAGAAGGGTAGGCTTAAATAACCCTGAGGGTGCTTATCTTCCTTGGCATTAACTTCATATCCACATTCATTACATGAATGGGCCAGGGAAACTGTTTCTGTGACAAATTGGAGTGCAGGGTAGGTTGAACAGACTCAGTTCAATTTTGGGTAATGGTATACAATCATCTCTATGGCGATGCGTAATGCATGGTGTAGTTCCTCATTTAGAGAAGTTTGAATGCATAAAGCCCTATAAGAAACACTGAGATAACTCAGCTTCCTATTTTCAGAAGGAGTTGCAGTGTGCACAATTAGCTCTTCCATTCCCTCCTCTTCCTCTTAATACCAGCAGAGAGGAGCTTCCCTTCGTCTCTAACACTGCCTTGTCAGGGCTGAGCTTCCATCGCAGCTGCAGTTGTGAGGAAGATGGGGAGCACGTGAGAGATGCTCAGGCAGGAGATGGACAGGCACATTGACACAGCCATTATTATTCCATGGCAGCCAGGATGGGTTACTCTTCCATCGCCCCGCTGCGTGCATACATCAGACAAAAGACAGCTTCAATTTGAATGGGAAGATGAGTGGAGTCGCTGCTTGGGGAGAGCAGCCTCCAGAATCTTAACTAACACGTCTGAGCCTCGCTGTGCAACGGGGCTGGGAGTTTGCTGAAAGGTTGCTTGTGGAAAATGGTACAGCACTTGTTGATAAATGTTCTTCGTGCTAATTGACCACTGTGTTTGCAGACAGATGCGCTGACCTAGAGCTTCCCACGTGCTCGTGCAGATCCCTAAGATGGGCTAATTAACTTCTCCATCTTCATTTCCTTGGCAAAATCCACTAAACAGAGTTATGCAAAGCAAGTGAAAGAAAACATTGGGCTGTAAGGAGGAGGAGATCTGGGCTACATGTAATTAGTGTGTTAAGAAAAGGCCAGCACTGGGTATCTTCGGGGCAAGACACAAAATTTCCTCTTTTATGTGTATAAATGAGAATAAGGAATTATCAGGAAGTCAAGAAATTTTTCTTCCTGCCAATTTTTAGATTTGGATGTTGTTGTGGTGAACTCTCCGTGTGTGGAGACACGAGGCTTGACTCCATTTCAGAAGGCTGATTTATTATGTTAAATATTATATTTAAATACTACATTAAAACTATACTAAGGAACAGAGAGATCAGAAGGCTACAAAAAGAACAGAACAGAATAGAATAACAAAAATCCTGTGACTGCTCACAGCCTTGGTACAGGTGGCTGTGATTGGTCATCAATGGAAAACAATCCACATGGACCAATCATGGATGCACCTGTTGCATTCCACAACAGCAGATAGTAATTGTTTACATTTCTCTCCTGAGGCTCCTCAGCTTCTCAGGAGAGGAAAAATCCCAGCAAAGGATTTTCATAATATCATAGCTACAGGATGTCATTTTATCAGCCAAACCTAGAACCTTTGTCCTGCTTTTTAAGGCTTGTCTGCTAGGTACCCCATGGAAGGATTTTAATCACAGTGACAGGGGGAGGTTTGCTTTAATTTTTTTAATTAGGTACAGATCCACTGGCAACATTTTCTTCCATTTGTATTAGATGGATACCTGACTTGACCTAAATGGTTCACAACTGTTCCCAGTATTGCTGCCTTAGTTTACTGGTGTGCCCTGGTTTTTGGGTGCTGCACATTACCTTGCTGATGGCACCTGCTCAGCGTTGCTGGTTGCACAAGAGGATGAGACAGTGTTGTTGTGCCTGTGATCTTTGCAATATGGGTGTGCTAATGTTTCAGCCTGCCTTGCCATTTCTTTCAACATGGTGTGGATCTCGCCACCTCCTGTGTTTAAATTATTGCTAAATTGCAGTGTTTTGAAGCCACAGGAATATTGCTTAAAGAACTCTTCTCATAAAACAGCTCATTAATATGTGTGATATTCAGGGTTTGCCAAAAGTTTTGCGGTCTGTCTTGCCTCCTCCACTCGTCAGTGCTCTCTGCCCTCAAAATGTCTGCAGGAAAGCGTGGGCAAAATTCATTCCCCTGTGGCTGTTTCAAACTACACAGTTCGGGCTCATCCTTTGATCCCTCCTCATGACTTTATTTCATTATCCCTTAAGTATAAGGAGGAAAGTTAATGACATCATAAAAACTAGAACTCTATAAAAGATGTTTCTGCTGATTTACTGCCAATGTACTAGCAGCATGTCATATAACTGCCCATTAAAGATGGTGAGTTGCTCTCCTGCCTGCAGCTTTCCTTATCACCAGCCCTTTTATTTATGACCAGATTATAGGGATTGGGTGTGCACGGTAAGACATAAAACTTATTTTTATCATGCATATAATTAACCCTTTAATTATGGAATTAAGTTGCATCCATCCTTCTTTTTAATTTAAAAAGGAATTATTAAATGTTCCTGTTTTTCTTCAAAGAGCCTAATGTGTTGCTGGGAGAGTGCAGTTCATGTTTCTGGTTATAGCTCTCTTTCCCTGTCCAAGCATTACCTAAACAGTTATGATCAGTGAAGAGGACAGGAGGGACAGTAGAAGCTTCATTACTTAAATAAACAAAATCAATTTTTTTCCTGTTCAAGGATGTTGAAATTGGTCTATGGAAACCCTGATCTTCTTGCTTGCCTGCTTCTTAAGCTCTAGTTCTTTAGACATCCCTCCTCATCCCCTTGGGATACACAGTCATCTTGGTAAGCAGTTATTTGCCATCACAGAATCCTTCACCACTCTCACTGGGAGATGTGTCTGGTCATGCAGCTTCAGGCTGTTGCTTTGAGCAGCATAACATGAGTGATGTTATAGTACCCTTCCTGTTGCACCCAGTACCTCCTGTTTGCAAGGAAAGCTTCTTGTTTTTTGGCTACCAGGAACAATTTTGGGTGCCAAACACTGCCTCCCTCTCACCTACAGCTCTAGGTACTTCAAGATAAGCTTCCTACTCTGAAATTAGGGCTTCTTTTAAAGCATCTTGAGTTGTAGACAGGAGTGAGGAAAGGGTTGGGTGTTCTGACATGACTCGTTGCTCCTGAGAACCTTTGTCAGTGAAGTTACTTGTTTAAAATTAATCATGTTCCTTGTGCATCAGGCATCTCTATTAACACAACCATGGTGGTTTGTTTGCTGGATCCGAGCATTGGATCTTGGTCTTGGGAGTGCGCTGTGATCGACTTTCTACATTATTAAAAGCTGTTTGTCTTCTTGTCTTTTACCCAGTTAGTTGTTCTGATTTTGTTTTGCTGATTATGAATTGCTGAGAAAGAGCAGGCATTCCTCAAGTGAAAAGCCAGAACAAAGCTTTGCATTCACACCATCTCTATTACCCAGGCTTTTTATTAATACTGACATAGTTCTTGAAAACGTCTAAGAACAAATGCTCTCTAATAGCTGTTCTGCTGGGTTTCTCCTTCGCTGTAGTAGGAGTTTAGGATTCCCATGTGCAGAGCTGTTGTAGGGAGATGATAGTGAGTGGGACACTGTGCTGGCTACACATTTGCCACTTGTCTCAACTGGGAAATTCTCTCTGATTGTTTCAGTTGTTTTGAGCCGGTTTCCTCCCCCTCCTTCCAGGAAAGAGTGGGAAATGTGATGTATGATTGCAAAAGATCGTTTTTATTCAAGTGAGTGATGAAATAGGAGAAGTTCCAAATGAGGAAGTCATAAAGAAAAATAATAAAGGAAGGAAGCAATGAATTCAACTCTCAGTGCTTTGTTGTGTGGCTGTGATTTATAAAGAAGGTATTTATTTATTTCTTACATCTCTGCATAGAGTAAGACAAATTATAATAATGCTTAAAAATAAAGTATTTCTGTGTCCATACCGGCTCCTGGCTGCCTGTGATCTGCTCACATTCATTTTATTTAGGATACAGTAGGTACCTCTAAGCATACAATAGCACTGATGCTCAAAGTCTATGCAACAGACAGTGGTTTTGGTTTTTTTAATATCTCCATTTTATGAGTAGTAAAGAATAGCAAGTACCACACTGTTCTGAGGGAAGTGTATCGAGCATGACCCATTCTTAATTACAAAACTGTTTTAGTTGATCTGGTGGCTTTAAATGATGCAGAACAACGCCGTTGCCTTTGAGGCAAACCTAATTGTAGAACTCTGTAATAGGTGGGTGTTCAAATTGAGTGGAGACTCCCAGGTCCCTGGGTGTCTGTGCCTGAGACTCAGAACCTGTCAAACAGCAAAGGGAAGCTTTTTGCATGAACCTCCCTTTACATGCTGGTTTTAAGCGAGGTGGTATCTCAGTTTGTTGGCTTAATCAGAAGAGATCTCCTAAATCATAAAGGTCAGATATTCCATGTGTGTGTTGGAACAGGTATTCCATAAGCTCCCCTCCCCTTCTGGGCTTCCAAAAATCCTGTGCTCACTGAAAGCTTAATTAATTAATAAGTAATCCGTTTTCAGCTCTAGGGTATCAATTTGAAGGAAAAATTTATTTTCAAACCCAAATGTCTTTGACTATTTATATTTTGAAACTACTGTGCATGTCAAAGTCCTGTTTAGCAAAGTGTCCAGCTCCACTCAAGGGGCAGGCAGCCTGAGGAATAAATTAATTTTTACCCATCAATGGATGAGTGTCTGAATATCAGTGTGCTGATGAGAAGGAACCTTGTGATTCTCACACCTGAATCAAAATTGGCCAAGTATTTAAAATGCACATTTTATTGCTGCCAGACATTTACCTAGGATGAACATTAATAGGATCAGAGGGAAAAAATTAGAGGTTCAACAATAATTTGAAGTTCTCTGTTTATAATGTGAGAAATCATCAATTAATTCCATACCTGGAATAAAACATGCCCTAAGGCCTACCATCTGCCCACATTTAAACTTGAAGATAATAGATTTGGAAGAGAAGTTTGTAATTATTTGCTAGGTGGTTCTGATTAATTTACAAGGAAAATTGCTAATACCGATAGTATATTACCCTGGGGCCAAGTGGAAATCACAATATTGCAGAAAGGGATAACAGGTAAATGATGGCTTGTGTGTTATCTGTTAGCCTGATTGGACAGTCTGATTTTTTTTTTCTTAAGCCACTAATGGATGCATATAAGATTAGAGTGTGCTTTGGACAACATGACTATAATTCTCACCTAACAGGCTGTAGAAAATAGGAAGTAAATATACCCCAGTGGCATTCTTAGAAATTAAAAATGCTAAAGGCTAGATTGTGGAATTATAACAGATTTACAGCAGCGTGACTGAGATCAGAATCTTGCCTCGTAGCACTGAAAAATACATTTATGGGGTGATCTATGCTAGAAAGAAATTACTACAGAGGGAATGCATGGGAGCAGCCTACTCTGGCAAGTGCCCACGTGCTTTGAAGATGTGCTGAAAAAGCCACTGCAGAGTCTTGTATTGAATTCAAGTTGAAAAAGACTTTACTGGATTGTAGCCCAGTGAGTATGGAAGGAGATAATTTATTTTGAACTCTGAAATATTTCGTTTTGGCTGCTATTTACTCTCTTTGGAGAACACTGTGGACCTTCTGTGCACCATTACAGTTACAGCTGCGCAGCTGCACGATTAGAGACTGACCTTTAAAAAGGGTGTGAATTCTGTGTTGCCAAGGTACAACTGGTGGAGCACAAGGCATGTGTGATGTAGACAGTCCTCAGTAACAGCAGAAAATTGGTAAGGTGAGACAGAGAACTCGTCTCCCTGGGTGTTGGCCAGAGCCACTGCCATCAGCTCAACTGCTTCTCCAGTTCACTCCTGCTCCTGTGTGGGTTGTTTTACTCAGTGATAGCAAAAGCCAAATGGAGAAGGACTCCTAAAACGTTTTGGGTGGGTCTTTAGATTATGGTGAAATTGTCTCATCAATTTAAAACAGGAACAAGCCCCAAACAGCACCTCCTTCCCTGTGGTAGTATTCTCCCCTGTAGCTGGGATCAAGCAGAGTTGTTTGTCCTCAGCAGCTTGTGTGCACATACCCTGGTGCCTGGTGACTTACACAGATCTCCCTCAGTTCCATCAGACCCAGTAAGTTATGAGTCTCTGACAGCCTGCTGCATTTTTAGAAGGAAGAGGTACAGTCATAACAGAGGAAAAAAACAGACTGGAATAGCTTTTTGTTTTCCTTTTCTGTTTCCCCATCTTGTGTTTTCTCTCTCATTGTAGAACCTTCCCTTACCTCCTCCCTTCTGCTGGGAGCTCTCCTGGCTGCCACTCATCTCTAAATAGTTGTGATAACTTGCAGCATCGGGTTTGTGCTGGTGGATTGTTGCCATACGCCACTGTAAGTTGTCAGTGAGCATCTGAAGCTGTCAGTCGAGCTTTTTCATCATTACTCTTTCCAAGTCCTGCTGCTGTGTGAGCCTGAAAGCCTCCCCAGATGCCCCTGCCTTCCCCCAGGACAGGGCTTTGCCCAGGCTCAGCGTGCTGCTGGGATGCAGCCAGTGCACAGGGATAGCTGTGCTGCCATCAGACCTGGCAGGGATCTGGGCAGGAATTCATTTCCATGGTCAAATGCCTAAGTCAGATGGAAGCTGGTGCACCAGCAAGAAGAGAGGCTGTGGCAGGTGGCAGAGACAGGCTCCATGGTATGGGATTGTCCCCATGCCACGGGTCAGTCCATCATCTCTCCGTGCTCTGCTCTCTGCCATGGATGTGGTGCAGGGGAATTGCATCCACCCCTCCTCCCGCTCAGGAGGGGAGTGCTGAAAGAGGCTGAGTGTCTGTCTCTTTCTGCTTTAACTTTGGCAGAGGGTTTGGTCATGATTGCCCTGATTTAATTGTTCAGACAACCATCTATTTACCATCAGTCTGTACAGAGCTTTCTTTCAAGCTAAACAGACATATGCTCTTTGTCACTGTCACGGTGTCAGCAAAGTTGCAGGCACTGCATTTCCAACACTTCTTTTATTGTCCAAAAACTATTCTGGAGAAACTGGAAGGAGCTACCTGCATTGTCTTGCCTGGATCTTCTTAGTTACACTTCAGCCCTTCATATTCAGGGAGTTTTATCTGAGAGTAATGTAATTTTTTTTTCCTCTGGTTACTTTTTAATTAATATCCTGTAACTGCTTCAGACTTGGGAGGAAAGTGGTTTTGGATTTCTCTTTTATCAGGTAACTTTAATTATTCACACCATTGACTTCATTAAGTTAAAACACCTTAAAATTATGTGTGAAATGATGATCTTTGGAACAAGACAAAAAATTATTCCTAGTTTTTTTGGAAGCAAAATGGCTTAAGTGCCACCAAAGCCACATATCCCTGCTGTGAACAGATGCTACATTACTCGTGCTCTGCTGTGTCCCAGTGGGTGATGCCTGCAGACTCCTCTCCTCTGCACTGACCCATGGGGTTAAATACAAATTGACATTAAATTAGTTCCTGCTTCTGTTCGTAGTTTTTCATTTCTGTTCCATAGCTTTGAGACTAAACCGAGGAGTTGATAGGCACAAGAGGGGCCATTGGAAGCCAGTGTGGTGACTTTGCTGTGTGATTATTGTTCTTCATCCCATGACATCCTGAAATGCTGATTACTGAAAGACTTTTGCTTTAGAAAAGCACTTCCAGCTTTCAAATTTGGGCATCTTAATGCAAAAAATTTGTGTCTTGGTTATATCTCACAGCATCAAAAATTAAAGTCCTCTGACTGGCAGGATCACAGACTCCTGCCTGTTGTGAAATTCACATTGTTGGCGATATTGCAAATGAAAACCAGAAAATATGGGGTGAAGGAGCATTGTTCCAGCAACTTCAGTGCTCTCTCAGTTGTATTCATTTAGATGTTGCCTGTGGATTTGGTTATTTTTGTGTTCCTGTTGTTTTTAGCAATTGTGTTGATTGTGGCAGTGTAGAACAATCACACTTGCATGAACTGCTGTGTCCTGTCTTGTTTAGGACTGCTTTGTCCTCTTCAGTTCTGCTGAACTTCCACTGCTAATCCTGTCATTCCTCAAACCAGCTGCCAAAGACATTAGGATCTTTTAATAATTGTTTGCTTATGGTTAGAGAAGTACCAGGATCTGCTTTTCTTGTGCCAGCGCACATGGGGCACAGATGAGAAGTTAGTGTCATGCAGGAACAAAATAACCTCCAGTACACACCAAATTTGGTCCAGAAACGATGATCCAGGGCAGTTCTTACAGCCCTCACAGATGGATGTGCACTCACAGAGCGGGCAGCTCCATTTCTGCCAGCAGAGGAGGAGTTGCAGCTAAGGATGGTGTTCCTGTCGAGCTGTGGGTGGGGTGTGTGCTGGTGGCAGGGCTCTCCTGCTCCCAAAGCCACGGACTCACAGCTGGGAAGGCACAGGGTCACAGCCCTGAGTATGACAGGCAAATCCTGCTCCCTTTCTCGTGCAGGGGCCCTCTCTGAGCCTTGTGCTCCCCTTCAGGAAAAAGCATTTTAGTTTAAACTAAAAATTTTAGTTTAAGTGCACCACCGTATCAGTACATAATTATCCTGTAGCACAGCTATATACTCTCCCAGTTACCTGTTCTGACTAAGTACATTTGTTAAAATGTGATGGTGGGACCTGTCTTTTAAAGGAAAATCAAACTAAGAGCTGCAGGCTGCCCTTTATTTATGTAACAGTCTGGTCTAAGGTGCTGCTGGGTCCTATGCCCTAAAATCCTTTCTCAACCAGGGCAAGAAAATTAAACTTGCAAGCTAATTTGGCATTTAAATATATATATATAGATATAAAACCAGGCAAGTAAGTGTGTCCAAATCAATCCTTGAAAAGTGTGTTTTGAACTACAGAACATTTCTATCCTTGCAGAATGACAGTTAAAACATTGCTGTTAAAGCAGCAAACAGAAATTTCAGTTGCTTGTCAAAACAAGCAGCACTTTCCTTCTGTGGAGCCGAAGATGCTGAACAATAGGCAGCACCTTGCAAAACGGCATCTTCGTTATGCAGGCAGGTTTCTAATTCATCCAGGAGCAGTGTATTATTTCTCCATAACACTTTGTAATAAGTGGACATTAAATTAATGCTACATGACAATGGAATTCCTGCAGAGTTATGTACTACCCTGAGGCAAGTGCCAAAGGGATTTGGTGCGATTAAAAGGAGACAGTGGAAGTGGAAGGAGGAGGGAGGGAACTGATGGCTTACAGCAGGCGCCTCAGCTCAGCTGAGGATAACAGGACTGTTCGAGGGTTTCAGGCCTGAGGGAGGGCTAAAAAAATCCGCAAGCCCAAACCTGAATTCAAACCATAAATGTTAGATTTTCTGGCTCAGGTTCTTGGGAAAATGATTAACATCCTTTGCTGCATTCTCACAACTTTAATCATTAAAATCCCTTTGTCTTAAATGTGAGCAGGATGCATATGTGAATTTGGCTCCATGGATCAGAGCCATGGGAAGCTGTAGCTGAGGGGAGAGTTTCACACACTTTGAACTGAAAAGGATGGGAGAGGATCACAGCTGTCTGATGTCCACAGGGAGATTGTGCCAGTTCCGTAGGAGATCTGTGATGGGGCTGTGCCACATGCATGAAACCTTCATTGGCAAGAGATCTTCTTTCCTCCCGTTCCTCCTATCCAGGGTACTGAGTTGCAGCATGCTGATTAAAAGTGTTTTTCAGAGGAAATAAGAACCAGGCATGAAAAAGAAAGCAGCAGCATTTGCTGTCTTCTTGACCATGATGGAGTCCCTTGGACTTGATGACTGAAGAGAACACAAGGAAAAACTTGTGTTCATCTCCTCCATACAAAGCTGAATTGCAAGTAACAGGTAGTCCTGTATTTCTCCATTCCCATTGCCCATGCCAATGTGCTGCCTCTGAAAATACCAATTTGAATCCAAGTGAGAACTCAAGAGCAGCATATTCATGGGAGAAAAAGAGAGTTGTTTTTCTCATGAGTGTTTTTACTAGGCGGTGGCAGTCAATAGGCTTTTTCTGTGTGTGCCACAAAGGCATAGCAGACAGTTAGAGAGCAGGCATGCAGGCATGCTGTATCATCATCCCTGCAGAGAACAGAAGTAGCAGGCTGTTTCCTTCCTTCATGGCAGAGAGCCTGTAAATGAAATCTTCTCTCTGAAGACATAGCAGAGGCCAGATGGGAGAGGAAACCTAACCTGGATTGTAAAAGCAGCACCCTGCTGCTGACTTCTTGGAGGACAACAAACAGTCGGAGTCAGCCTTTGACCGGCTCGGTTGGTGGTAGGTGCTGATGAATAATTGGGCAGAAGGCAGTGAGAGCTGCTGTTTCAGGTTACCAAGACATGTTTCAGTCTGAAGCCGGAGCCATTTTCTCATTGGTACCGCAAGAGCTCTGTATTCCTTCTCTCCTGGGTGTGCAGCAGCACTGACCCCAGGGGAAGCTGCAGGGCCCATCCTTTCTCCTAAAGAAAACGAGACTTGAACAGTTCGGTCCAGGGAACGACAGCCCTGTTTGTTAAAGGCACAGTGATTTCTGTACCCAGATCTGGTTTCTCCACAATCTCTGCAGGAAGAAACTGTCACTGTATGTCTGTGTAGCCTGAGCACACACTGTGGGAGCAGGTGTATAATTGGTTCCCTGTTTCACTGAGCTGTGACCTTCCAGGAAGAGTCCCTGCATTTGTGCAGCACTTGGTAATAGTTCTCAAATGCAATCCCAAAATCTCACTTTGGTTTGGAGTAATCACAAAAATGAGTTTCTGTGAAAATAAATAAATAAAGCTTATCCTTGTTAGCAAGTGCTACCTGAGGCTGTCAAATAGCCACGCTGACAGGATGTTCTGTTTCCACAAAGCTGTCTGTATTCACGAGGGTATAATGTGCAATTCACAGGCTTGGCTGCTGCTTTCCAGCTTTCCCTAAAAGATCTGCAGTCTTCTTGTGAGCAGATGTTACTAAATCCCAAACCCCTTATAAAGTCTTTTCAGGTAACTCATCCTTCTCTCTCCTGTTTGATGCTCTGAAATATATTTTTTTAAACACCCACATTCAGCCAAGAAATACGACAAATAATTCAGATAGCACAGAGCTCTTTCTTCTTGGTGCCTTAAAGTTAACAATGCCTGCCAATGGTGTGCTCATGGCAAATAAATATCAGAAATAGGATAGTCTAAAAGGATGTCTCAGAAAAGGAAATAGAGATAGGCAGAGACACAAAGATAAGTTGGAACAAAGAAATGTCACGAGCTAATTATTCTCAGCACATTATCAGAGATGAATGGCACATACGTCATGTGCAGTTACCTTCCTGTGAACCAGAAATTACAGATTAGCAGCAGACCTGTCTGGTAGGTCTTGATGGTCTGTTGGGCTGATCAATAGCATCAGTCCTGTCTTCCTTTTCTCTAGATTAAAATAATAATAATGCCTTGCAGTTGGCTGGGCACCTTAGCTGCTGTGAGAGCAGGGACAGGGCTCTGGGCCAGTCTCTGTGGGGTTTCTTAGACACTTTCCATTACAAGTTTGCCTAATTGCTATGGCCAAGTATTACTGGTTAAATAGTAGCAACAAGAAACACAACAGACAGTACTTGAAAGGGTTTGGATCAGCAGGGTTTTTGTTTTTAACTGCACAGGAGTAAATGCAACATATTGTGAAGGAAAAACTAGTGGTATTTAACACATACCTATGAGTAGATACTTGCTACATGATCTCATAAAAGGACAGTATCAATGTTTTCCTTGGGAATTACCTTCCCTTTCATGCTAACTTAGAATATTTTTGTTTCATGCTGAAGTCTGAGCTATGTCCATGGAATTTGCCAAGCCTTCTTCCCTCCCCGGCAGCTCAGCTCCAAGCCTGTGTTGGCAGCAGGGCTGCAGGAAACAGAGCCCAGGTCAGTCTCTGAGCTGTGTCCTTGGCCTGTCCCTTCCCTGCCCTCAGTCCATCAGTGAAGAAGGTGCAGGTCACAGCTGCATTGTCTTTTCCATCAAAATGCAGGTGTGTCTCATGCTGGTAGTTGATTTTCTTCCTCCATGCCCTCTCATTTCCATCGTTCTGGCTGGGGATTTCTAGAAAGATGCCTTTGTAACTTAATGCTGAACTGAGGTGGATGATGCAACCTGTGCAAGTGGAGTAAGTTAAGAGCACAGGTTCTTCCCCATTGCCTTATTCTGCACTGTGCTCTCTGGTGTGTGACTTGGAAAGTAAAGGTCAGGATGGTTCATTGCCTCTCTCAATCTTTTTTGCTTGTAAATTTATGCTTTCTTCCTCCAATTCAGCTTAAATTTCAAAAACCAATGGGCCAGACCTTTAGCTGGAGTAAATTGTCATAGCTCCATTGATTTCAACTGAGTGTGGCAGCTTTCACCAGTGAAAAATTGGTCCTGTAAGCCGAAATTATTAACTTACAAAAACATTTGATTATCACATTTGTAGTTTTCTACTGTTTTAATGTAGTGTGACAGTGTTTAGGAGGATGGTAGCTCATGATTGAATTATCTTTTTGTCCTTTCTAAAAATGTAACTATTTTTTGTTCTCTTAAGGAGAGAGATGTCTGTGTTCAGAATATTTGTTTTGTAGAGATAGTGCTTTGCAGATGCCAATAAAATCTTAGTCCATGGGACTTGAGCAGGAGCTTCTGCTTTTTAGTTATTACTTTAAACCTCTGTCATAAATGATTGGATTTTTGTATGTACTGCACCTGTGCATTATCTGCAAGTTATATGGGAATCCTTGGGAAATTTTGGGCTTTGTGCAATAGGGCAGGTCAGCAGCTGGGATGACTGAGCTATCTTGTCTCTAGCTCACACCAGTTGAGAGTCTGGACCAACCTATGAAAGTGATTGTGGAATAATTTCGATGTAACTAAGTCCTAGCTGTGTGTGAAGAGCACTTGGGCTGATTTGCTGAAGTCTGTGAGCGCTGGGTAATCACAGTGAGGATGGTGTTAGGGAGGCTGTGTCTCCTGTGCCATGTGCAGCTCCAGCCATTTCCCTGCAGAGCTGAGTACGAGTCAGGAGTGACAGAGAAATATATCTAAGCAAATTAAAATAAAAAAAATAGAATAAATAAATAAATAAATCTAAGCAACTTAATGCTTAGATTTCTTGTACACAAGGAAAAACTCAGTTTTGCCTGTGCTTAGTGCTTGGAAGAATTAGTTATTCTGATTTTCTGCAATACCTTTCCCCACACCGAGTGACACAGGGCATTCGTCATTTGCTGTTTGACCTGGGTTTTATAGAACATACTTAAATGCTGTTTAATTTCATCAAGATTTATGCACAGTAAATTTCCAATTATTACTCATGTCTTAACGGCTTCGTCCAGAAAGCTTGAAGCTTTTCCCCAGCATATGATCAGATGTTCTTTAGCACTATAAAATTAGTTAGAAAGTAATTTTCTTAATTTGGTTTCTTGCAACCAAATAAATGAAAATCCATCTCCAGCTGAAGCTGCGGGATTTAGGGTTTTCCTTTATTAAAGAGAAATTATAATCTATAAAGCAGGGATGTGGCTGGGGACGAATATTAACTACTAAAAGGCTTATCTGCCATAATATCTTAGAGATGCTTCAGCAACTAGTAATTCCCCATTGACATTTCTTATATATTTTGCTTGCAGCAGGATATAGGACAACTCTTATGTATCCTAAGGAAAAAAAATGAAAGATTTGGTTAAACACTCTTTCTTCTTCATGACTTACATGACATACTGGTATAAAAACAGCAAGGACTCTGATTTAATATAAGTTTGACACCAATTCATGGAAGCATTTAAGCATTTCCTTAAGTACATTCTTATTCAACAAAGCACTTAAAACATTCTTGGCTCCAGGCACTTTAAGTCCTGTTAATTTTAATGAAATTTAAGCGTGTGCCTAACTTTAAATAGATGCTTAGCAGCTCAGCTGCGTGAAGAGCTGCATTTTAGATACATGACACTGGTGTTATTTTTCTGGTGAGAAGAGAAACAGTAATTCCCCATGGTTATGGTTACTGAAAGACATGGAGACGTGCCATGATTGACTGGAGTAGAGGGAGAAAAATGACAGTGCAGGTGCTGCTGACAGGACTTGAAGTGCAATTAGGAGCCTGAGATCCCAGGCTCCTCCAAAACCCTGGGTGTCTTCAATCCTGCTTCATCAAGGCTTTATTTTGCACTCCCAGCCTCTTTGCCAATGTCAGTATTCACAGTGTAAACTCCTATTCCTATGGAATAAAGTCTTGTCACTTTCCTCCATCATCTGTCTGTCAGTTTTTCCATGTTTTGTTGATTGACAACATTATGTAAGCTGACCTCAAGCCATTTCCATAAGTACAGATGATAATTGGGGCACCCAGCAGCCAACATTAACCATGCCAGCTCCCTGTCTTCTGCAGAGAAATACATAAAATGTGATAATGAGTAAATGAAGTGTGAAGGCTTTCCTTCCTCTGATTTATGTGCAGAAGTGTTTCTAATTTTCCTGATGTTATCTCCCTTTACAGGATATAATTACCTGATTTACTTGATTGCCTTCTGGGAATATTTTTTATAAATTGACTTAAAATTGTTTATACTGTTGCAAACTGATAATTTCATAAAGTGCTTGCTAATCTGCTTGAGTTGTTTGTTGTATTTTATTTTGTATTTTTCCTCTCTGCCCTTCATTACTTCCATTTGTAGTTATTATGGGAAGTTGATATCATGCTTTGGACTAAGCTGGAAGTAGAACAGCTTGTCAAGACTATTCATGTTGTTGCCTCAACATGTTACTAAGAATAGAGCCCCTTACTTCATTTTATCAAACAAAACCAGGGCTTTAACTTTTAATATACATGACAGCATCTCAGGAGGTCTTAGGAAAAGTTCTCCATGTGAAATGTGGTGCGTGAGATCCCTTTTATTCAAACAGATGTTGGCGAGAAACCATCTCACTTCACTTGTCTTAAATTCCTGAAAAATTGAAGGCTTGGACTGAGCAATAAAATGTGTTTCCATGTTTCCAATGTCCTTCAAAGACATTGAGGAAGGGAACATCTGGAGGAACTCTTGGGCTTGCTTGAAGTTTATGACAAGACAATAACGGGCTTTTTTTGTTTACAGTCATTACATGGACACAGGGTAGCTATTTATCCTTTGAAATATGTAAAGCTGTTTTTGGGTACAGAGGAATGAACCTGTTGTAAAGCACTGAGTATTGGGGTTGTATTTTACATTTCTAAATGGCTTGTAGATGTAGTCCATATGGATGCCTCAAGGATCTTTGTATTTTCAGAGAGGAAAGCAATTTCAGGAGATGCTTGATGTGCACTTCATTCTGCAGCCAAGGGCTCAGTGGTAGTGATGCTCCCTGGTACTGTGGCAAATTGGTCATTTGGCCCAGGCTTTCATGGTGACCTGGCTGGCAGTTCTGAGCCATTTCAGCTGTCACCTCTCAGCCACATCTCTGGCTCTCATGTTCGTATTCAATCCTATTGCTCTGTGCCCATTACCCCAGTGTGAAGGCACCTGTGCCAGGAAGGTGCCAGGAGTAGGGATGCTGTCACCTGTCTCAGGGCCAAGCTTATGCAAATATCCCCACATTTGTGGTGATGTCTCAGTAACTTCTAGCGCCCTTATTTTGGGTTTGCAACTTCAGATGTGTTATGTTTAGAGAAGAGCTAACAACTGCTTGGTGCTGTTAAAGAGAGGGATAATTATGATTTTATTTAATAGCTTCTCTACCGTGCTGCTCTATCTGATTAGCATAAACTGAGCACTAAGCGAAGTGAAGAAGCCTCTCCGTCATTGCCCTCGCTGTGTTTATTGTTATTGTGCCGTGTCCCCCCTCTGGAGCCGCCTTGGGTTGATGGCTTGCATTTGTTCAATGATACTTTACCTCCAGCTCTCCCAAAATGGCATCTGTTGCCCGGAGGCCACATGCTCCTCCCGTATAGGCAATTGTGTGATCTGTAAATAGCTATTAGACTGGCATGGCCTAAATTAACTGCAAATTGACAACTCAATTGTAAAACAAAAAATGACCTAGTAATTAACGGGATATTTCCATAAAGGCGTAATTACCATTTAGTAGGCCGCTAGTTGTACTTCCCTTTATTCTAATAAAGCCTCTTTTTATTTCATCCTTCTGCCACAGAAAATATTATTGTTCCAATTTTTATCAATTTTTCAAGCTGACTTTAGGAAAATAAATGAGGATGACTGAGTAGTCTATCTGTCCTCCCCTTCCCTCTTCTCTGGGGAAGAGTCAAGTTTATTTGTATTAAACAACCTCCCCTTAGTGGGGGTTTGGTTTCTTTGTTTTAACTTGGCGATAGCATCTTAACTCTGTTTCTCAAAGTTAAAGGCCTTTTTCCTTTTGTCACTTACAATCACTGGTATGTTGGGCTCTCCCAGCAGCTCTTCCCCACCCCCTCGTCCTTTCTCCTCCTCCAGCCCAGGGAAATAATGGCACTGATGAGCTCTTATCTTTTTGTCACACTCCTGCCAGCAGAGGAGACAAATTGATTTATGTATGTGGCGTCCTATTCCTGATAGTGCCATAATTTACCACTAAATATTGCTTTGACACAATAGTTTTGTAACAAATACATAATGCATATTGCTCTACTTTCCCTCCACCTCAATCGGTTTTTGAATTAATGGAGTGAGACTCCCTCAATTCAGAGGAATCTCTTGTCCAACGCCTGCGTGGAGCCTCACAGAATACCAATCTGCTGCCTCTCCTCCTTCTCTGCTTAGTGTCACCTTGAAATGAAGCTGGCTCCCCCATTAGGTTTTTTCCCCTTCCTTGCTCTGTCAAATGAGGCGGTTCTTCACTCCTTCACAAGGAGTGATGCTTTACTCAAAAAGGCCTGACTTGATTTATTAGATAAAGAAATAAATTGTGTAAAAGGCTGGAAGGCTTTGCATGTCCTTGCACGGAGCTGAAGTGCTACATGGGAGCTCGCAGCCGCTGGTTTCATTACACTGGAGCAACACACTTGGAAATGCAAAATCCTTTTTGAATAAAAAAGGACAGACACTTTCTGTCTGACTTGATTGATAGACTGTCTCTGCCTCCCCATCCTCACCACCACAGAGAACAGATCCCACGAAGGGGATTCTTCATCCTCAATAATTATTCAGGCAAGTGAACAGTTCAGTGCTTTTTTTTTTTTTTAAGCAATACCATCCATAATGATTCTATCACTGAAACCATCCTTGTGTTTTCTTGTCACTTGGCTTAGGAGCAAAGCAAGAGAAGCAAAGGTGAAGTTGGGAAGTGGAGGTGTTGAGGGCCTTTCAGAGTATGTGGTATAAAACACAGGCTTAAGCTGGAAATGACATAAACTGGACCTGGTTAACAGCAGCAGGCTGTGATGATTTTCTCTCCCTTCTTTTTTTTACTCCTTTTGAGGGTGCACATCAGATAGAAGTACGTCTTTCCTCAGTTAACCTGATGAGTACTTAAAAAAGCAAAAAAAGGATAGAGAAAGATTTCTTTTCCTGTATTATTCTGTAAGTATTTTGAAGAGCAAGGAAGACTGTGCCCCATGACAACATTTGAAATTACTCTGCATTTGTGTGACGAGCAGTCTGCTGAGGCTGATTGAAACCACATCCCTGCCCTCCAGAGCAGTCTGTGAGATGCCATGATTCCCAAAGTCTGCACACTCGATAAAAGCCCTGGCATTTTTATGTTTGCAGGTTTTGTCTGCTGCCCCTTTGCTCTTTTTTTGATTTCCCATTTCTTCTTTACCACTTGGGGCATAGAGAACCTGGAGCTGTGTGGGAGAATTGTGAGGAGCAGCTGCTTAGCAAATCCATCAGTGACACAGGGCAAGCCTGGCAGGGGCTGAAACGTCATATTTAAAGCCAGGCATTTTGCACTGGCTCCTGAATTCAGGTGTCCTACCCCACCTCCCTCATCCCCTCGAGCAGTTCAAAGCAGCCATGCTCCTGCTTTGTGGCAATTACCCCACACTTACTACTACTAATAATGGATGTTTGCTCCCTGCGGGTCTTGTACTAATTTTCAGTCAAGCTCTATTGAAAAAGAGGAACTTCTGAAATGATTATGGGTTGTAAACTCTATCTGGCAAATTACTACATATTTCTAGCACAGTTTCAGTTGTCAAAGATACTTCTCAGCCTGTGTGCTTCCAAACAGTCCTATCAATTATGTTCCTTTTGACGTTTGAGTGGAGCTACTGTCAGCTCACTTAGCAGCAGTTTCTCTTTGCTTTTGCAGCTTTCTTGTGTAACCAAGTACACAAAGCCCAGGGGAGTCTGAATCCTAAAGCAGTCATAAATGAAAAGTTCTGTTTTCTATGATTTTTTATTTTCTAGCTGGGAGAGAGGTTATTTACAGGCAGGTCAGATTTGAATTTCAAATGATGGTGGAAAATAGAGATGGAAAAGACAGTTTGTCTAAGTTTGTCCCATTGCAGGTGATCAGACTGTGCCCAGCTCTGTACATGCAGCCTGGCTGATGGTGGCCAAAGCAGCAGCAGCCTTTCTGCATTCCCCTGGGAAGGTTGCTGAACTCCTGCAGTTGCTCTAAATTGTAATTTATTCAGTGAATCTTATTATTTTTCCATTGCAGACAGACCAGAATAACAGAATTAATGTTTCCCCTCTTTAGGTGTCTATGTTTCAGTTTATTGTTGGCTGTAGTTTTCCTTAACATGACTTAATGACAACATACTTCCCCTCCAGCATGGCATTTTTGCATGGCTGTTGCTGTCAAGGCCTTCTCGTCCACTTCATTCTGTCATAAGTCATGAAGAGATTGCTTCAGTTCCCTAATTATTTTTGCTTTTTGATTCTCTCCAGTTGAGCAGCATCGTTGTAATTCAGGAAGGTCTGTTGCTGACCGTGGTCTTTGAGCAGTGTCAAAGCTGTTAGACACAAAATGATGGATTCTCTCCTTCTCTGTCATGCAGTGCCTGCTCATATGTCACAGTGATACAGCATTGCTGTAAGTTTTTTCAATCAGTGTATTGAGCTGAAAATGTATGACCCAGCCAGCTGGTCTTAACCAAGACTGATGTTAATGCTCATGATCTGGCAACAGAAGACAAAAATATTGCAGCATTGCATGTATGTGTCCAACTGTTCTGGATGAGGAAAGGAATAGAACTTTGTGAGGCTGCCACAGGTGTGTGCTGAAAATATGGGACTGAATATAAGCCCTTTAACCCACTTCTACTGCTACCCATTTCCTGGTTTTATTGTCTCCTCTGTTTTGAGGAAAGGTCTCTTGCAGCATCTTTGGTTTTCTATCATTTTATTGCTTGACCCCATGAATTGTCATGTTGTCAGATGCTCATGCATTTTGAGAAGGATGCTATTTGATGTGATTCCTTCAAGTGTAATTACATATGGCCAAGAAAATTTGTTACCTGAGCCAAGCAGCATTCATAGATGTGAGATATTAGTATTTCTTTCAAATTCCACATTTATAAAATGTAGAAAGCCATGCTGATGAGAATTATGTGCAGTATTTAGGAAAGACAAGGCTGTCAAGTACTGGATTACTGCAGTTTTCTTCAATCTCTTTTCTCCTTCAAAATCACAGCGTCAATTTACTATAAACATTGCCTAAGTAACCAACACTGAGCCAACTCTTCCATTTCTCTTTTGTTTGAGAAATCCCTTCTTGAATTGCTCACTAAAATTATAGCATTTAGGAGAGGGAAATAGCTCACAGTCATCAACATTATCTCTTCAATCTTAAGAATACCAGTGTCTTATCACTCAGGCAGTTGTTGAGCTGTTCATTTCTCTGCCTCTATGCAAGAGGAAACAAAACAGCTGGGTGCCTATCAGAAACATTCATTATAATGCCAGAGTAATTAAGAGGTTCTCTTAAATGATAACTTTGCTGATCTTTCAGATGATCCTAAAGTAGGATGCTTGCTAAGGCTGCAGTGTAAGGCTCTGTTATTGGTCACAGTTGGTTAATTACTGTCCTACACGTGATTAAAGTTTAAAAGAGCAGCAGTGCTAGTTGCCACTGGCTCTGTGTGTGTTTAGTAGTGCAACACCATGGAAGAGAGCACCAGTGGAGGCACTGAGCATTTCATACATTTGGGAAGTTTGATAGTATCTACACCACTCATAAAATATTTACAAATTACTTCTTTTAAACCTTCTATTTGTCTGTATCTCTTCTCCTCCCCTTTCATGTGTTTCATGTCCAGAAACTATGATTGAGATTTGAGAGGCAAAGTTGGAAACTGTTGTTTATGAAGTGAATGGTTGTAACTCACAAAATTACTGTGTGTGACCACAGGTAATCCCCAATGAAGGTTTTAGTTGACCTTGTCAACTACATCCTTAGTTGTCCCCAGGAGAGTGATAGGGGTGACATTTACCTTTGTCTCATATTCTAGTCTCTCTGCTTTCTCCAATCTTCCCTTTCACATCTTGCTGCTGAAGGAAAGTTTAGATGCTTTTCTACCCACATGGTTGTGCTAGTTTTGTGAAAAACTGTAGTCCAGGTCACAAGAATTTGAATTCTAATCAGGACCTTTAAAAAATAAATGGCTTTCTGAAAGCAGCCTTTCCCATTTCTCACAGTAAAGGTCTCCCTCCTTTGGTATGGGTAAGGTAAATCAGCTTGTTCTTCACAAAATCATCCAGAATTTGGCTCATGTCAGGAAACTGCCAAACCTTCAAAGTATGGACAGTCAACAAGGTATTTGTGCCGTGGTTCATGGCCACCTTAATATTTCCAATCAGGGGTAGTGACAGTTCAAGTACAATGCAGCCAAGTGCACTGTCTAATAAGGTTGTATAATTTTGATGTAACAGCCTAGCTCTGTTGTACTATTAAAGCTTTAAAATATTAATGCTCGTTAATGGTGTCACTCAGCCATTTTATATGATTAGTTTTAAGTCTCTCTTGGGTAGGCAAGAAGGGGAATTTTTAATGAAATGTTCCCTGCTCATCTGACCTGCTGTATTACTGCATGAATGCCATTTTTATGAGGCAGGTTTATGACGTTCATTACTCTGCTCCTTGAGCCACTTCATGGCTGCTGTAATTTTTAAAGAAGAGATAAAAATAAGTCAGTTCTTTCTTTGCAGTCAAGAAGCTCTGCATTCTAGCTTTGACCTTTAAGCTGTCATGCATGGATTAATCACATTTCAGCTGGAGATTGTTTTAGACTTAATACTAGCAGTGGACTGATTAGCTTACTTGTCTTACTGGTGACTTCTTAAGGAGGTTTGTCAATGATTTAGACAAAAAAGACAAATAGCCTTGTTTCTAACCTGCCAGCTTTGTGTGTCTGAGTTCACATAGGTATACTTGCACGTGTCAAGTCTACGTGGTAATGCATATGTTCTGTATGTAGATAACCTTACTGCTACAACCACAGGTTCTTAGTGTGGAAATTCGTGATTTGAGCAGCACTGGAACAGGAACCAAAAGTCCAGACTCTCACTTCAGAGCTGTAACAAAGGAAGCTTTTTCTTTGGGAAAAATAAATAAGCTAAATTAAAAAAATTAAAATAATTAAAAAAAAAAAAGTTGCCCCAAAACATCAGCACTTGAACAGCTGTTTCCAGGTGAAATGGGATCACGTTGTTATCTACTGTAAATGGGATCAGAAGTTTAACTGCAGCCAGCAGCTGCATACAGAAATTTGACGGAACAATAGCACAGAGCTGCTGCTGTTATTAGCAGCAGTGTAAGGTTTATGACCTTTGATAGGCAAATCTGGTGGGAACACTACAGTGAAGTACTCAGGACTGGCAGAAATGGTATTTCATGATTCAGTGATCATTTAAAGAAAGTTCTTGAAGTAGGATAAGAAACAAGTGCTGTCTCAGTCAGAATCGAAGTGTGGGAGAGGGAACTCTGCTGTTGGAAGGTGCAAAGACATAAGGAAAGCCTGGATGGAACATGCAAAGTGAGAAATTTAAAAATCTGGGGAGTCCTTAACTTTTATAAGGGAATGCTTGTTTTTCCCTTTGGTGTCAGAACATTCCTGTAAGCACTGGAAAGTACACTTGCTTCCTAAACCAGATGTTCTGAGGACGTAGGTGAGAAATCACATTATAAAATCTTCACTTACACAGTGCGAGCTGTGGCGTTGCACAGTAAGTAGAGTTTTAGCCAATGTATAAGGCTTGAATGTGTTTTCTTGTTAAAAAGTTCCAGCACCTCAGTGCAACGCAGCTCTTCATTAGCCAGCTGGGCAAAGACTCTGACTGAAGTCTTCTGTTGGGGAGAGGCAAGAAGGGTGAAGTCACTTGGTGGCCCTTCGTGCCAGGCATCAAAGAGCAGTCAGCAGGATCGTGGCAGGTGTTCACCTGGAGAAATGCAGAAATGAGAAGAGGCTAGAGAGTCACAAAGCTCAGCCTGGGTCTCCTGGACGGAGGAACAGCACAACATCCTTGTGATGTGCTGTAGTATGAAATAAATAGAGCCTGTAGCTTGTCAAATGGCAGACAAAAGATTCCCTTGTATGGGGTTTTAGGGTAATAAAATAAATAATGACAGCAGAGGCAAAGCAGTTTGTGCATTCAGCAAGAAGAACCCTGTGATAAAAATAAAGCTGCATAATACATATTATGTAGATGTACTTTACTGTTTGATACTTGTGTATCTTTGAAAGGTGAAGATATTTTATTCCAGCTTCGAAATTTCTGTTTTCAAATGACTGAAGTGCTTTCTCCATGGTGCCATTGCATTCATGTGACCTTCTGTGAGCTCTTTTCTCTCCCCCGGTGCCTTGCTGCCTCCCTCGTATTGCCATGATCTGGGGAGGGAGACTGAAGAAATGCTACTGCAGTATAGTAGCCAATTTTTTCTTCAATATTTAAGAGCTCCGGTTTTCATTTGTGACAGCAGTTTGAGAAATGTTACAGTGTGTTATCACAGTACATGGTATTACTTAGTGAAATGTAAGGCTCTAAAAGACACTATTTTAGAGTCCTGGTTAAGAAACAAATGTATTATGCATGCCTACATCTGCTTTTACTAAAGTGACAGGTACTAACTGTGCTGCTCTCCTCTTCCATTCACCTTTTTAATATGATTATCTGACTGTTTCAACAGAGCATAATTTGAAGAATGGATTATATACTGAGCATTCTTAATAAGACATGATAAAAGAGCAATTCATTTACTCCTCCCTTAAGTTTCACATGAGCTGAGTGAAATTTCTGCCAGTGCTTCTTTTGTGGGAGAACCAGAAAGCATTGGTGCTGGGAGCTGCTCTCAGTCATCCTGGTTTCTTTCTTACCTTTATAGGTAATGAGACAAAACATGCTGCAAGTGTTATCACATCAATTAGATTTAAAGGAGGGCTGATAAGGCTAATCCTGTTTTATGGACAAATAGAGTTGTTATCTCATGTGGCTCATAATTATGAAAAACAGAGTTAAAATAGGGAAGATGTGCAGTGTAGCAGGGATGGCCTTGGTGCAGCTGAGGATGGGGTCAGGGGTATGATACTTCACTCAGAGGACAGACCTGTCACCATCTCTTGATGATAATGTTTAACCACATCTGCTCTTGGATTTGAAGCCCTGCTAGCTTAATCCTGACCTTTTTTTTCCTCCCCCTAAAATTGATTGTGCAATTATTTCCTCTAAAAGTCAGTAGCTGTAGCCTCATCCTTTTCTCACTTCGCGTACCATTGAGATGTCAGTAAAAAGCTTTCTCAGGAAAGGTTATGGAAGAGGTGAGGTACCTAGACAATCTTTTATTGGACAAACTGCTGTAGCTGGAGAAAACAGACAAACCCTTCTTTAGGTCTGGAGCAGAAGTGTCAAACTTCCCGCTGAGTGCAGCTTAGGAACAGGTAAATGAGATGAGCTTATTGTGTTCAAGCACCTCCAGTCTTATTTAAAAAAAACGGAGAAGCAAAAGCAAATCCAGCTTAATTTATCATGTGGGAGCTCACGACACGGCGTGTTTTTCCCTTGCTAGGTGGTTCTGTGCTCTCAAAAGGCATTAGGTATTTCACACAAACACCAGGCAGAACGTGTGCCACGTGGTTCAAAGCTCTCTCAACATGGCCTCAATCTGTGAGGGCTCAGCTCTTCAGGAAAGCAGAATAATTATCCTAGCATGGACAGGGAAGTGGCTTAGTGTTAAGTGACACAGAAAGTACTTGGTATGCATGCTGAAATAGCTATTTTCAAAAAAAAAAAAAAAAAAAGTCTTTCAACAACGCTCCTCCCTGGCCATGATAGCTTCTTCCTCCCCTTATTGCTGGTGTGGGATCTGTACTGGAGCACTGAACCTGATGCAGGTAGCACTCTATTATAATGTACTTAAAGTTGTATAGCTAGGTACATAAAGGAGTATAAATTTAATTTAATGGAATTATGAAAATCAATAAAGTAAAGTTAAACATGCAAACTCATCAAACACCCAGTCCTACATACACAGTCTTTATCTTGATGTTCACTTCTGTGTATCCCCAGTTGCAAACACTATAAAATCTTCCCAGTGTGACCTCAGACAGGGTGCTCACCATCTGTGCCTCCTTACCTCCTCTGCACATCCTGACAGTATTTGCAAAGTGCTTTTTGGGGGGAGGGGAAGGGGGGGGTGAGTTTTACAAGGGCAACTTTCTAGCAATTAATTATTGTATGTGAGCCACTTGCTTTTCTTTGTACATTGTGCTCCTATGGCCTGAAGATTCCTAAATACTTTGCAGCACATTGTGTTCCCTCTGTGGGCACCAGAGAAGGAACGTGGCTGTGCTGAGCTGTGCTGTGTCTGACCCTCCCGAGGGAGTTTGGCAGTGCAGGTCTTTATAGTGGACAGCTCAAGAAAAGAGTGATAATCCTGCAGCAGAAAACTGTGTTTTTAGAACAATAAATGCTCATTGCTTTCCCTCCCTTGTCATGCTCTCCAAGGGACTCTCCCTGCTCAGAGGAGCTGCCTGTATGTGCACCTTATCCTTTCATAGGCTCATAAAATGATTCTAAACACAGACTTTGTTCTCTGTTACTTCCCACTTTCTAAACAGTGCCTGTCACCCCTTTCCTCCAATAAAATAATCATGGAAGCCTAATTGTGGTGGCCTTCCCATTGAACTGTATATCATGCAGCTGTCTCTGAGACAGCTATAAATTCCAGCATTTATGTACCCTGAGCTTCCAAGTATCTTTAACTTTTATTGAAAAAGACAACATTAAATTACAGAGTTGGAGTAGCTCTCCTCCTCTCCTCCCATCTGGCAAGAGCCTGCCCTGCCTTTCCAAGCGGGCAAAGCTTGCAGGGACCTTTGATAAATTCACTGTTGGCCTCCTGAGGTTGCGTTTTCCTCCACGATGCTGAGCATTTATCAGCCTGTGGGACCTTTTAACATCTCCCCTGTTGTGGCCCTCACAAACAGCCCATATCAGTGCCCCTCTGAAGGGCTGGTCAGGAGCAGGGTGCTCTGTGCAGTCCAGGAGCTCTCACCCAGCACAGAATGCAGGAGGGTTGTCTTTGTGGTGCCGGCACCTATCAGCACGCTGCTAATTACCTCCACGTTATTTATACCTCACTTCTTGAAGTCTGGAACACAACCCTTCCATTTTAATTTGAAGCCTTATCTTGGAGCTGAAAGATAAAACCAAAACATTACATTTGCATGTAGATATCTGTTAGGAAACAATTTGGGCAACAATTAAGATACAGTCAGAGGGTGGGAAATTCCTCATGCTGTGGGTCTTTAAGGAAGCACCAGAAGAGATTTTTTTTTTTAAAATTTCCAGGGACTTTCTGTGCACTCTGAAATGGCAGAGTTGCAGCAAGCAGGCAGGGCTCATTTCGTCAGTGTTTCACTGAAGTCTGTACATTTATGTGCCCTGTAGGACTGTACATTGTCCAGCTCAAGGGCTTGCCCTCTGCCTTTTGCCCGGTGGTGGAGAAAACCTGCACATAGCAGATGTGGAATTTGGCTTGACCAGTCCTGGGTTTTGGTTTGGGTGATGGTTTTTCTGCCTGTGGTGGCTTTTCCTTAGCTGGAGTCTGCAGTGGGTGTGCTGCTTTCCATCCCTGCCTGCAGAGCTTGGCTCTGCTCATGCTGCAGCAGTCCATGCTGTAGCTGCAGAGGTTTCTGGTTTTCCTGGGATATTGGCAGAAAGGGCTGCAGAGCATTCCCACACAAGACTATGAACCAAATTGGAGATGGGGGTCAGTCCTGCCTGGGGGTCTAGGCTGGTGGAATGACCTCCACTTCACAGCCATGGGCTCCCAGTATTTCAGGAACTCTCTGCCACTTTCTTCTCACAATGTTAAATTGTTCTGCATTTCAATTGTATTGCTAAATCATGTAAACCTTAATAATTAGAGTCTCTGTTGAGCAAGATGTTTGTAGGTCAGCTGCACATATTAGTAGAGAGTTCCAGTCATAAACATACTTAATTTGGTGATGTGCAGCTCTGCACTCAGCATGCAAGTAAAGATTTCACTGTAGCTGCTTATTAGTAATTATCATCACTTTATAGCCTGTGTTTTCTCTGTTTCATTGTTGCTTCATAAATATATGTCCTTAAAAATGTGGATGGGCAGAGGAGTCAGAAAATTCTCCTTATCTTGTTTCCCAAATTATATTTTAAAACTAAAAATCGTAAGTTAAACTGCATCTTGTCTTATGGTATTATTTTCCTGTCATGCATGGTGAAGGCAGAATCTTTTATTTAAGGAGTTTATAGACAGGTTAATTGACTTCTGACTTAGTAAAAATGCATGTTTCCCTTGGAAGTCTTGGATTCTAAAACTGATCCAATTGTCCTAAATTTGAAGAAAATTGTGCTGTTTTCCCTTTAGAGCTCTCCCATATGCTAATTCTTATTTTATATCATAAATATGCAGCGACAGCACTCGTGGGTTTTCTCTTTTTTCACACCATACATTATGTTACATGTTTGAGAGCAGAATTCATCATTTACACTCTGAGTGACTGGAAGGATGCTCCGTGCTGTGCACAAGTTGTTTGGGTGTCCCTGTCAGATACTGGAGGCAAGGACTGCCTGTGCAGCTCTTGGAGGACCTACTTTATTTCTAGTCTGTGTGTTCTGCCTAGATTTTAAATGTACTTCAATGATTGCATATTTTCCATTTAAAAAATGAGAGGGGGGAACAATATGATGGCAAACCAATAAACCCAGCGGCATGAAATGAGCTCTTAGTCTAGGAAGTCACATCAGGAAGAAGGGAGAAGAAGTGGGAATGACCAATCTGAGCAGTTGCTGTAGCTTCCCTTTTATTTCCAGTACAACAAGCTGTAGGTCTTCCTTGCAAAGCACTTGTTTAATTACAGCTTCAGGAACAGAAAGCCTGTTATTATTTTAACAGAAGGAGCTGAGATTGAAATAAAGCTGAGCTGGGCCCATGTCTTTTCCTGGCAACTTGTAATTTCATGGATGGAAAAAACACCTGTTCAGTGGGGAATCCTTATCATTATGTTTTAGATTTCCCCATTAATTTATTTTACAGTCTTTAAGCACATATACAGATGGAAAGCAATCACGTTTAAGGCCTCTCATCACTCTCTCCCTAGGAATTATGGTGAGGATGTCACTTCTTCATTAATTTGCCACAGCAGGCTCAGGATTTACCTGTGCAGTGGGTGCTGGCTGGGGACAGTGGGACACAGGGACATGCCCTGCAGGGTGCCAGGTCAGCCCCATCCCTGGGAGGAGGTCACCTGCAGCTCAGCAGTTGTTCCTGCCCTGGGGCTCTGCACCCTTGTCAAGATTAAAATCTTCACCTTCAGCTACCACCACATAGCCAGGAGTTATAAAAGTATTTTACTGAAACAGCTCAAAAAAATTAGACTCAAAAAGGCACCTTTGTGTCCTTGTAAGCAGGATTTAGCAGGATTTGTTTTTGGAGGTGTCTGCCTTTAGATCCTGACCTCAGGGCAGGGTTTGAGGGTGTGCTGTCCTCCCTTGCTGGCAGTGGCAGGCAGGGTCAGGGCACAGAGGTGAGCTCTGTGGCATCACCACGTGTGACTTGGAGCATAAACAGGAGCATTTCCCAGAGCTGGAGGTTGGAGTCACAGCCATTGGGCTGGATTTGAATGAAAGTAGCAAATCTGTGAAGTGCTGAAAATGCTGATTTGGTGTTCTTTGGTCTTTTTTCTATAGGGGAATACGTGGTTTTATTTTTTGTGCTGTCAAAGTAGAATAAGTTTTGAACATTGAACTGAAGTGACCCTTTGCAGGACCACAGAGAGCACCTGGAGATGAAGGCTGAACTCAGTTTGGCTTGGAACAATTAGCTTGTATTACAAATGACAAAATGAGACAAGATGATCATGAGGTCTTCGCAGCTCAGGGAACTGCTAGTGGGATATAGAAATTTCCATTTTCACTGGACAGCTCAAATCAGAATCAGCTAAAAACTGTAGCTGCCTGATGTCCATTGAACACTTGGAACTAAATGCTCTGAGTGACAGCAGTGTGTGTCCCAGCAGGTGGTTTGTGTTATCCACAAACTCTGGCAGTGCCACTGTCTCCAGGGTGACTGGGCTCTGCTCTCTGAACCATTCACTGATACCCAGAAGAAACTTGTAATTTCCTGTGAGGGTGCTGAGGCACTGGATCAGGTTGCCCAGAGCGGCTGCCTCATCCCTGGAAGTGCCCAAGGCCAGGTTGGATGGGGTATTGAGCAAGGAGCAGCTGTGGCCATCCCCAGCATGGATGTGGCCACATGGCAGCGAGGGAGCAAGAGCCTCCCATGGTGTGCAGTGAATTCTGTGCCACTTCCCCAATTTTTAGCACCACAACCATAAAGGTACCATGTGGGCAAGAGGCTGTGGGGTGGGCACGCTGCCGGTACCATTCCTTGAGCAGGGCTTGGGAAGGCAGAGGATGGAGTTTGTCACAGGATAGACTGGAGTCCAGCTGTTCCAGCAATTTGTTGTTAATAAATATGCTAAAAATTGAAGCAATAGAGTATCAGTGCTACTTCATGATCATTTGACTCCACATAAATTTCGTGACAAGAAGGAAAGTAATCTGTTGTGGGGGAGAGCGGGGAGGCTTCTCTTCTTTTACCCTCCCCTCCTTCATTCCTCTTTTAATAAAGAAAATCACTTTTCTTTGTCACCATTTTAATGATTCTCAGGGCACTTCACAGCACAGACATAAATCTGGAAATCAGCTTTCAGAAAGAATGAGAGATTTCTCTTCTCTAAATCACAAAAGTATGCTGAGCTCTTTGTAAATCCCCACAACAATGTAATTGCGGTTCTCCCATCATTATGTGGAATGTTTTTGGTGGCTTGTTTACAAGCTAAATAAATAGCTGTGCAAAACATCTGGAACCACAGTATGTCTTAAAAAGCTGCTTTTACTATGGCTTAGAATCTCAGTTATTACTGGGCTTGAGTCTTTCTGATATGATTGGCATATATTAATAAACTGTATGGAAATATTTGCCTGAAATATGATTAATGCTCTTAATTATTCATAGTGAGAGTTGGAATGATTAGTGTTTTATGGGGAAACTGCATTGATCTTTCTGTATAGTAAAATACCCACAAAACCAAGGCATAACTACCTTGTGCCCAGATGGTTCCACTGTCCAGCTGATGTCAACTATTTAGAAGCACAGGGGGTTAGGGCAGAACCAAGAGAGATGGAGGTGTAGGAACTTTAATCAAAATCTCAGGTAAACTCTTGGTATCACAGGGTTTTGTTGTTGTACTGTGGAGCAGTGTTGGGGTTCTTTTAGCCCTGCAGATATGTTTCTCAAGAAGAGAAGCTAAAATTCTTAAAGCGAAAGCTAATAAAATGAAGGCTTAGCAGATTAGTTTGTGTAATAATAAATAATAATAATAATGAGTGGCAAACAGTGTGGTGTCCTGAAGTCTTGGCTGAAGCATCAGGAAACCTGCAACTGCATCCATCAGCTCATGGTAACTGAGTGTTTCTCAGCTACTGAACCTTCAGAGCTGATTTTGAAGATCCCCTTACATTACTGGAAGCCTAGCCAAGCAATCTCATTTCAGCAGACTTTTCAAGCTGGGTGTGAAAGCTCATAACTAGGTAAACCTTTCCCTCTGGGAGAACACCGTGATTTTTTTGTCTGTGGTTCTCTCAGTTGCCTCTGTATGGTCCTGTGTTTAACACGCTGAGGACATTTGGGATCAGTAGGAGGAAGGGTCTGGAGTGGAGAGGCTTCAGCTGGAGACCTGCACTGGGGATGCCCCTGCACTCTGAGTACACCAAAATAGTTCTCATTTGAGTTCTGCAACATCCAGTGTAAGTTTTAGTTCCAGCACTCATGTAAGGACTTAGTAAATCACCATGAAATGTATGATAGTTACTGTACTGGTAAATCATGTTGCCTGGGTCATTGCCCACATTAGCCTAACACAGTAGCTCTTGTGATTTGTGTGGGGTTGTCAGTGCTGTGCTGTGCCTGCTACAGGTCTGTGTGTTGTTTTCCGACCCAAAAAAAGAAATTGGGAATAGGCTGTCCCAGAGCAGAAATTCTCCCCTGTGTTTCTGGAAACTGAGCGCATGAAAGGCTTTCCAAAGCTTTTGGAAAAAGCAGAGGTGCTGGGGTAGGTCACCATCCTTCCAGCAAGAGCACAGAAGAGTTGATCTTCCTAAGGGAAAGGAGGGACTAGATGGTCCTGTCCAGAGCTGGGATGCTGTGAACACCACAGGGTGATTCACACCTGGGAAGTTCTTCCCAAAAATCCCAGCATATCTGGTCAAAAACCAAAGCTGGGTGGTGGGGCCTGGAGTCTGCTACTTCTCACTGTTTGCCTCATTCTTCTAATTTTGTGGACCTTCAGGAAACATTTGGGATTCTCGTCAAAGTTGGATAGTTCTCTACTGTGCTCCCTATTTTTTTTAAAAAATGAGGTTTTTACCATTGCAGCTGGGGATTTCTTTTTCCCCCAGTACACAAAGGGATAGTGGGCTCTGAGAGCAAGTGCTGCAACAGCCAGAAACCTTTGAGACAATAGACCAGCCTTCAGAAGACTTTGTGTGACTGTGGGCCATTTACTGGGGTTACCAAAATGTTGAGAGAAGGGATAATTGGCAGATTCCTGTCCCTGTCACATGCAGGGAAAAAGGATTGACCCAGAAGCCTTAAGTACTTTTCCCTATCAGGTATTTGTGAATTGCTGTAGCCGGCTCACGGCCCTGAGAAAAAAAAATATTAAACTCAATGAAAGCAAAACAACTGATATTAATATGTGATTAAAACAAGCTTTTCTAGGCTTAACACTAGTCCTTTTGCTGGTTATTGAATACAATGGAAATTGCACTGTAAATTTTCCATGCAACATTGAGAAAGTAATACTTACAGTATGTTTGATGGTCTTTTACACTGCAATTAGCAGGGAAAGATTGCTTTGGGGAAGGGTTTTCCCTTTTAAATACAACATTTCAGGACGGAATAAGACTTTGTTTACTAGTCTGGTATTGAAATGATTACTTTTAAAGCGTGACTTGAGCAACCCTGATTGCCTGCTGCAATGAAGGGGGAGAGAATGAAATTCCCTTTTTCTACCACAGCAAAGTTTCGTTCCTTGTGTCGCTTGAAGGATCTGTGGTGCTCAGCCACATGAATTGAGTCCTATGGATTTCAAAAGTTGTGCTTTTCAAACTTGAGAGGAGCTGCACCAGTTGTAACTTTTATGAGGAAAAATCTGTTATAGAATAAGCCTGAAAGGGAAAAGAAAACATGTCTGTCCAGACTGGCCAACTGGCACAGGCCTGCGTAGTAGTAAAATGGGTAATTTTCAGCCACATGGGCCAGGGAAGATCCAGAGCTTTTTCCCTTCCTTCCTTCTTTCAGAATACTTTGGAGACTTCTAAAATAAACCACAGTTCAGTCCAAAAAAATAGCCACTCTAAAATCACTTCCATCCGTGGCCGGGGGTATGTCATGCTCGAGTTTACTGGAGCGCTGTGGAAAGCCAATGCACTTGTCAAAAAAAACCAACAAAAAAAAAGGGAGCAGGGGATCTACCTCATCTCCTTTTTCTTCCAACCACCCCCTCTTTCATGAGCCTTCCCAAATCTGTCATAAAAGGTATCCCAAGGTGGTTGTTAGTGAACTCCCCTCATGAGAGATGATTAAAGCCAGATGAGTCGGAGCCCCGAAACACAGTCCCTTTGTTAGGGAAAACAAAGGCCTTGGTAATTGGATTCACATTGAGTGAGGCACTTAAAACAGCAAAGTAACAAGAAAAATCTGCCGGGTTATGTCATAACTGCCAGGGTGGGTGTTTTGTTATTTTAAAAGAGCATGACCGTCTCATTTTTTTACTAGCTTAGTCTGGTATATTGAAGTGGAAGATTAAAAAAATATATATATCCCCAATTGTAACATATTTTATACAACCAACAGAGAGAGTTTGGGACATGGGAAGCAGCAGGATCCGGAGCAGGTCACTGTGCTGGTGCAATAGCCATAAAACAAGGAGCTGTTTCCATCTGTTTGCCAACGCTGCGATGTGCTGCAGAGGATATACCCTCCCAGAGCCTTTGGTGGGGCAAGGAGTCAATCCCAGCATATCACTCATCCTTAAATCTCACTTGTTTGGCTCGTGGATAAACTATTCAGCTTCCAGTTGGCCTGTAGAGTCATTTTCCATAGCTTGGGAGCAGGCGTGTACAGATGGGAATTAGTCGTCACCATCTTGTGCTGTATTTGGGGGAAAAGCTAATAAATACCAAATTGAAGGGAGACCTGAGCTGTCTTGGGGATTTACTGCAGGAGTGCGTGTCTTCCAGACCTTTGATCATCAATTTTGCTTGGAGCACTAAGAGCACAAGGAACAGCTGAATGTGCCAGGTTATCAGGCCTCCAAAAAAACAGGTTGGTGTTACTTACAGAGGTGCTAGTGAGATCTTGCAGGAAGGATGTGAAGTGGCTTTCAAGAATTGCTTTTCACTGTGTCATGGCAAACAATTTTAGATTTAATATGCAAATGTCTGCCAAAGAAAAGTATCTGGTTTGGCAAAGACTGATTTATTCCATCATAGGCTCCAGAGTAAAAATAAAAACAACTACAGAAAATAATCTGCTCTGAAGATCCCAGCGCCTATAAAAGATTAGTCTTAAGAAGAGTTAGCAGAGTGTTGAAAAATGTCGTGTCTTGTTTTCCATTGAAACTTGGCTGGCAATCTTGGATGGAAAACCCAGAATCACACAGCCTAACACCCGCAAAGCTCAGCACTTTTCAGCTCAGATTAAAACACTCGTCTGCTTTCTTGTTGCAAAGGCGTGATGCACACAGCTCCTGGGAAGAGCAAACCTTTGATTACCAAGTCAGTCATTAGGTAAGGGGTAGTGCTCATTCCTCACTTTGGAGACAGTAGACATCTTCTTTATTAAAATTTCACAAAGCTCTCGGGGATTAAGGCACCCAGTTTCCATTAATTTGAACTAAGCATCCAGATCCTGCTGGCAGCTTTGTAAAAACAGCTTTTCTTCCTCAGAGTCAGTGTACCTGTAGTTCAGGGGTTCTGTTCTGGATCCCAGCATTCCCAGCAGGAGCTGGGTTCAGTGTGAGGCCATAACAGGTTTTGCAAACACAGTCAAACTCTTTCCCTGTATCAGGCACCGGGGTGATGCACAGCTGAATGACAGGACTGCTTTCCTTTTTCTCTTTGGCTGGGGTTACTCTCCCTTGAAGGAGCTGCAGCATTTGTGCTTCACAGGGTGTCTGTCTTCCTCTCCCCAGCTGCACAGTCACTTGTCTGAGCTCTTGATGTTCTCCATCATGCCTGTTGAGAGCTGAGTTCCTATGGAGGTCCATCAGCAGCAGCAGCTCCTCTGTGTACTGGCCTTTCTTGGTTCTCATTCAGCCTCTGGGTTTAAGCTCCCAGGAGAAGTAAGGGAAGAGATCCTGCAGGACTAAGGAGTTCCCACTTCATTCTTTACTTAGATGGGAACGAGCCAAAGGGATTTAGTTCTCTTTTTGCCCTTGCTGACTCTGAGAACAGAGGGAGAAAGCTACCAAAGCTGCTCTTTGGCTGAGTTGTTGCAGGATTTAGAGCCTAAAGCCATGTCTCATTTCTATAAGGCCCTCATGCTCTGTTGGTAATCTCTGAACTGTTTCTTCAGGGATGAACAAACCTCAGTCACTGAGTCTGAACTGAAAAAAAGGTACTAGACTGGTGCTGCTTTTCCAGGAGCTGTGAGCACAGGCTGATGTGTTCCACCAGGGAATAGAGTCATTTCCCTCCTACGCATGTGTCTGCTCTTGGTCCAGCACAAGCATAATTTCCCAAGACTCTCCTGCAGGGAAGAGTTGTGAATACAGCCCTTAAGTCCTTACTGAGCCCTTGAATCTTAGGCCTTAGTAGGGTTGGTGTGATACAAATTAAGCCTAACCTGTAAATCAATTTGCCAGTTACTCAGAATTGGCCGGGGATAGCAGCTGAAACCCACTTTTACAGCAGCTGCAAATGATGGGGTTGTGGAAGTTCATGCATTTGGGGAGCACACAGGGAGATAGATGGACTCTCACCTGGGAGAGACCAGGTGGAAGAGCAAAACCAAGAGCCAGCAGTGTCTTTGGGCAGTCTTCCCAGCCTCATTCCCCGTGGTTCAGGTGTAGCAGGCAGCCCCTCAGGGTGCTCAAAGCACAGAAGGCTTCGCACATCTCCACACCAGCCCCACTCAGAAATGGCAATAGCAGGGTAAAAAGTAGCTCAGCATCTAGAAGTGTGCTGGGGAGGAGGGAGCCACAGCTCTCCTCATCCCTGCAAACCCATTCCACGTTCGTCTGCAGTCAGGCTTATTGCTCACAGAAACCTGAGCTGCCTGTAATGCACCAGATGTGCAAAAAGAGCAGCCGTTCCTCTTGCTATCATAGGCAGCCACACTTACAACAACAGTGACTTGTGCTTTGATTGCTTGTCTAAAACTAAAATTCAATTATGCAGTGCAGGCAGGCTTTGCTGTGACACAGAGGGTTAGAAATTAATGTTAACACTGTTTCTGGTTAAGACTTTTTGTGTTGATAAATAATTCATAAGGCAGTTAGCTCTTTGAGTCTGACAACACAAGAATATATTAATACAGTAGACTCAGCTAAAGGTCAGCCCTGAACAGTGAAGCATCTGAGCCATCTTTTATTCATTTTCTGACACAGACTCATTAATTATTACCACATTTGAAGGTCTGCACGGGAAAAGTGCTAATGAGAAAAAGGATATTGGGTTTGATATCTGACGCTCACTCTTTGAAATTACTTTAGATTAAAAAAAAAAGAGAGCAGAGAGAACAATACAAAACAGGCCAGGTAAGACCTTTTCTTTAATAAAAATTGAAATTAAAAAATGAAAGACTACAGATAAATTGGGAGACATTATTCAATCAAAACCAGATGCTGCTGGGCTGCCAGTTTGAGTGGCTGATGGGTGATGAAGTTTTTAAGAAAGCATTAATAAAGACATGATTAAAATATGTTCCTATTTAGGTGAGATGTAGTTGCTTTGACTCTTATTTGTTGCCCTCTGATTTGTTTTCCACATTTTTCATTTTGGTTGACCATTTACCTTCCTACACTGTTTATGATCAGAAAAAAAAAGGGTTGTTGGTTGCCATGCTGGTTTTAAATACCTTCCAAAACCTACCTTGATACACTTATCCGTGCAGCCATCTACCACCAAAGGAGATGGTTGCTTTTCTCATTTAGCCTGGTTTCCTAAGAAAGCACGATCTGTGCAATCACATGTCCTTGTGTGTGTGTTTGTATTTCCCCATTCTAATAATTTTTTTAATCCCATCAGAGAGTTGGTCTGTCAAATTTGATGGAACAATAAATATCTCAAACCCAGTAAACTTACAGTGTTTGTGGGTGAAAAAAAAAGAAAAGAACACATCTTCAGTATTCCCATAGGGAAAATGTTGAAGCTTAAGCTTACTCCTTATTAGATATCAGAGAATTTACACAGGAAGGAACTCTAAGCACAGGCCAAAGGCAGTGGGGGCCTCGTTAGCAATTCTGCTTGGGGAAGTGTCTGGGGACAGGATGTGAGCAGAGCTCTGTTTATCCATAGGACAGATGAGGTCTCCTCATGCTTTTGCATTTGTTAGCATAGGTGTGTCTCGTATTTATTAACGAACATACAGGAACCAGCCTGGGCAGTTGGTGGAATTCAGTGGGACTGTGATGATACCAGCTTGAAGGTTTGACCTGTGTGTGCAGCTTAAAAAAATGTATACTTCCAGCTCCTGGACTTCCAAGTATTGGCTTGTCTTTAACATCAGGTTAAAGTCAGGGCACGACTATACCCAATTATCTTTACTGCTTACAGCATGTTTCCATGGAGCTCCTGGGGAAATGCAGCAGCCTGGCGGGGAAATACTGCACTGCTTACATGATTTTGGTCTATGAAACCATCCTTATTTACATAGTGCAGCCTGTGCTTTGAAGTGATACTATGCCTGTGAAAGAGGTGAACTAAGGTTTTTTTTTTTGTGTGCTAGTAGATAAATGGAAACCTGTCTCATATGGGCAGAAAGAAATGATCGATCTATTTTGAGTTTCATTTAGTCTCACTCAGAAAAAAATATATTTTCTTAAAACTGATGAAATGGTTGCTTTACAAATAGAGCTTTTCTCCATGCAATCAAAATTCTACTAAAAGATACACCCGTTATTGATGTGAAAATTGCACCACACTGAGATACAGATATAATGTGGTGGGTTTGATGTAGTCATTGAAGGGAAGAGAGCACAGGAGTTAAGACCAAACTCTTCCTTAGCTTTCATGCCACTGTGCTTTGTGGCTGCTCAGTGTGCAGGAGGGAAGAGTTTCCTTCTAATACTGCACCATCATTCAGGGCTGTTTTGCTTCCTCACAGGTAATCCCATCTGTCTCACAGGAGTTTACAGAAACATCTTGTCTCTGCACACAGTAAAATGTCCTCATCATCACAACCCAGCTGCCAACCTAAAACTTCCAGTACAATGTCACCTGCTGCAGAGAGCAGCTTAGACTCCTGAAATAAGTGTAATTATTTGTTGAAAATGACTGAACTGTAATTTCTTCCTAAATTAAGGCAAAATTTAAAATTTTATGGTGAATATTACTCACCTTGGTTAAAAGCCACCTGATTTTTCAAGAAGGCTTTGAGGTACAGACATCCACTTCTCATCCATCCCTGGGTTGTAGCTGCTGGTACAACGTGACAGACCTTCCCTTTGTCAGAGCTTGGCTGAGTAAACTGGCAAACTATTCACTAAACCAGTGAATGATGTTTCAAGGCTGCGAAAATATTAGCATGTAATGTAACATCTCTGGAAATGTAATGTTTGCTACAGCTGTGTATAAATTTGTTTAATGGGTCTCTAACTCACCATCAGACTCATAAAGGCAGCCACTGTACAGGCTATTAGGCTGCAGTAACTTAATTGCTCGTTAATTGGGTAATTAGTGCTTTGTTTTGCTTTAAAGCCTAAACACTCATAAAAAGTGAATTAGCTGAGTAAACAAGAATGGAATTTTCATGATATGCTGTCCCAGTTATTGCACATAATTAATCAACCTTTTATTATCATTCCTTTTTTTTTTTTTCCCTCTTGGTGACTGCCTCAGGTAGGTTGGATAAACATCCCAGTTCAAAGCCCAGGGAAGGAGCCCCCTGTAAATCTCATTAGCTGAGGGTGGTGCTTGTATTTCATGGCTAAGGGGGTTTGTGTACTGCCCCCAGCAGCAGAGAGGTTCATGGGCAGCTCAGGTGGCTGGGACTTGGTGGAGCCAGTTGGCTCTTAGGTGGGAAGCTGTGCAAGAAAGGACTGATTTACCTCTTCCCATTTCCTGGTATAGTGGTGTTCAGTTCCACAGCTCAGACTAATCTACCAGAAATGTAAATGAAAACCCAGCAGCCTGGAAAACTGGTTTATTTAACCAAGGTGTGCATTAACATGAAAGTATTGCTGTACTATTAGGTATTTGGGCAAGAGATGGGCCTGCAAATGAACGTTCTTAGCAGTAATTGTCCCCCTGGCTTTAACACAGGTAGTTAAACTAAATATTGGGAAAGGAAGAAGTTAATGGAAACCCTGTTTGCACCCAACTGTAGGAAGCTTAATTTGCACTCCCAAAGAGGATCACAGCACCCTCATCCCTGCCAGGGTCACGCAGTCCTGAATGCCAAAAGGATTGCAGTTGCCATGCAGCTGAAACAGCGAACGTCCGTAATTGGGATGACGGCCGTTGCTCTAATGAGCGGCTGCAGTCGTGCTGTAGGTGCTCCATGGTGCCTTCCATTGCTGGGCCTGGCTGTTTAATGATGTCTTAATTGGCTTTGAGACCTCCTCAAGAGGAGGAGAGCCAGAAAGAAAGGAATTGGTGCATTTTTTGATATGTTTGTTCTTGCTTTAGAGAAAATTTTGAAGGGAGGACAGCTGAGGTAGAATAGTGTTCTTGTCATGTAATATTACACATAGAATTTTATATGTGAAGAACATTTTGGTTCCAATCTAAAGCAATGGAAGTTAATGCTGGATTTCCACGTTGAAGGGAAGTTAAGTATTTACTGGTAGATGCAAATGTCAGCTGCCTGAGCGTTCACTGACTAAGGCTAAAAGATTTGGTGCACAAAGAGAGCACGAAACGCAATTAAAGTGAGTCCCAGTGACTTTTATATTTGGCACTTGTGGTCAGATGTTGATACTAAATATAAGCAGAACTGTGCTGTAAAAATTAGACCTCTTTTATTGCAGAGCAATTGAGGTTTTACGAAGAATGGCACCAATCCATGGAGACTTTTTCCTAGTGAGCTGATAAAGGGAACAGCTGCAAAGTTTGCCGCGTAGAAAGTTTGAGTTATAAATCTTTGATCTGCTTGAATATATGAAGTTAAACACTTCTTTCATGCTTCACGTTTTCCAGATTCAGCACTGTCTATGGTTGCTTTCTTGGCTGTGCTCTGTACAGGCATCATTTAGCTGAATGGTCTGTGAAGGAGAGCACCAGACTCTTCCCTGCAGCATTGTAGGTTGGCTCTGGATGGCCTCCTGGGAGCAGAGTTTCTTGGAGATCTGGTCTGGTGTGTGCTTTTATTTAAAACCCATCTGTCTGTAACGTGCAGAAGTTTGCCACGTAGTTGCTGCTGTGTTGTGGGACACTGGAGCATGAAAGGGCTTGGCTGGTGGTGTGGCTGTGGTTTTCTAGTGCTCAGAATCCAGCTGAATGTGGCCTAGTCCTTTTATTGATCGTGAGGAGGGCTGGGGCTAAAGGAAGGACTGGCCAGAGTTAGGAACCAGGCGCCTGGAGCTACAATAGCCAGATGAATCCTGTCTTCATTGTCTCTCCCAGACCTGGCATTTCTTGAAGTCACTAATTGAGCAATAAACATTCCTTTTCTATGTTGACTGCAGTAACTCCACTAGACCATCACTTATTGTTTTTACTTCTTGAGCGACTGTGCCATACCAAACTTATAAAAACTCAGGAAGAGACTTTGCTGTTGTTATAAAAAAAAAATTAGAGGAAAGAGTGATCTTAATGAAAAGAATGAAACTGTTTGAAATACCTGGCCTTTCTCTGCACTTTTTTTATGTATGCTGCAAAATTCCCTACAAAAATGCTGACTAAAAAGACATGTGTGAAAGGTGTGTATTTTTTTCCACGTAATCTTATACCCTCACCATTTTTTTCTAAGTAGCATTCCAGATAAGTTTTAAAGAATTGCAGAAAATGTATTCTGTAATTTGTACTATTCATGTACTTCAAGGGTTTATTTTTCCCTTTTGCGGAGATTTTTCCAGTCTACAAAGAAATATTGGCTCCTCCAAAACTGTGCAGGAATTTTTAAAATTGGCTGAAGGCATAAATGCCGGGAATTAACAGGTTTCAGCCTTTCTTTATGAACGCATATTAAGCTATATGTAAAACATATCTTTCTCCCAAATAGCAGTTCATCATCTATTAATGCTCAGGCTGCAGTGCCTGGCACGTGCTGGAAGGAGCAGACAGCGGGTTTCCCGTCAACCACTGCTTGGCTCTGCCCATGAAATACCTACAGCCACTTTGGTCCCAAGCAGGGTGCAAATTTGCAAAGCAGACAGACTGCCAAGGCGAGGCAAGCGTGATTTATTGTTTCACAGTTGCGTAAGTTCTGCTTGTGTTTGGAAACTTCACTTGCTCGGTAGCTGCTGAGGAGAGGGGGAAAGGAGAAGACAACCCTGTAAGCACCGGTGCTCAAGAGTTTCCTGTGATGGTCTGTTAGGAGAACTCAGCATCCAAATTGGAACCTCTCATTGAAGACACTCTCCAAAACTGAAGCTGCTTGTGTTTTTTGGTGTTTTTTTTGCCTTGCATGCAAATGCACTCTCACATTTATCTAACCAAGTGAAAAGCAGGTTCCACATTTAACCTCTAATCCATTGGCCAAATGAAAACTTCTCTCACTTTTGCCCAGGATCTCCATTTTCTCATTTTTCAGGGTTATATTTTCCATCTTTCATTTGTGAATCACCTTCCTTGAAAGCACAGTTCATAGTGGAAAAACTTCCTAGCTGGATGCCGTGTGTTCCTTAGCAAAACTGAGGCTGAAAAGCAAAGTGAGCATTGATGGAGCTGGGGGAGGAGGGTGTTACCTGGAAGCTGGCACGAACTTCCTGTCAGCTAAGTGCTCTCACAGGAATTGGTGAAGTTCCTGGCAGGCTTGTTATTAGGTCAATTAATAGCAAAACAGATCATAATGGGGTGAAGCATTATCATGGAAGAGTTGTCCTCAGTGAATCCCCCAAATGTTGGAGGGGGATTTTTTTTTCCCAAGTGTCTTGCCCCCAGCCCTTTGGACCTAACCAAGGAAGCCAAAAGAGAAGCATGCAGACATTTCTTCTCCCTCCCAGATTTTCTGCTGAGATAAGAGTGGTTCAGCTAGATGTTATTGTTATTATTGCTGGTATCATAATAAGGGTGGCAGTTTTGTCATGGAGGGATACAGCCCTCTGCAGAGCCCCACCCCTGGAAGGCTGTGACATTGTTTGGCAGCTGCCTTGATCTCTCTGTTTCAGGGAGTTTTCAGGAGGACTGTAAGGGATGATAAAGGCTGACAGAGAAGATCAAGCTGATAAATAGTCGGAAAATTTTCACATACAAAACCCAGCAAATCTGAAAACAGAGCCACAGCAGCAGAGAGATTTATGTATTATGTATTGAAAAATACAAGCGTGGCACGCTTTATGAATGCTGAATGGCTGGCTCTCCTCAGCTGGGCTTTCCAGTCTATTAAATTACTCTGGGCCATAATCTGTTATAATAAATCGTTTGCATAGCACCTCTGGAGCACACTGCCAAGCAGAGAAAAACAGGCGACTTTTCCTCTGAAAAGCTTGTGGCCTGACCAGGGAGGAGTCACAAATGGGGCAGTGGTTCAGGAGAAAGGAGATGGAAAAATTATTAGGAAGGGGGGTGGCAAGGGAGGTTTTCCTGGGAGAGTTGTTTTTTATAGTGGTTGTGTAAAGGAAGAGAGTTGGGGCTGAAAGATGAGGAGGGAAGGAGATGCTGGAAAATAAAAGAAGAGAGCAGGATGGGATTTCTATCATTTAGCTTCCATGGGATCAAGTGCATTACTGCTCTGAATAATGCCCTCGTTTAGCTCCATTGTGTGATGGATTTGAAGCTTCAAAACATAAATGAAACTAAGGGCCTAGATAGCCTAATGCTGTTATAAATTTTGAAGACTTGGTTTCAAATATGATTCAGGGGCCTTCGTGAAATGCGTTTGGGGATCTCTGCTCCATCCCTGTTGGGTAATTGTGCACATCACAGAAACATCACATCCTGGCATGATGCTGGTGCTCTGCCAAATGGAGGCTCTGAGGCTGCAATAGCAAGGGCAGCTGCAAGTTGTGATTTAGGAATGTTGGCTGGGAGATGTGGAGGCAAAGTCTACAAAGTTTCTGCCTAGAAAGCATTTTAAAAAAAGGAGAGAAAAAAGAATCTTCAAGTTAATTCTCTTGTGGAAAAAAGCATGTTGGGAAAGAGGCAAGTACTTTGTGAAATTGCCAATGTCCCATTTCCCTGGGTTATAAAACTTCTGGCAAAGACATCAGCTGTATTCCCCTCCCCTTTCAGATTACATGTAGTGTGTATTTGAAATAACTTTTTAACAAATCAAAACATTAAAAAGGAGGACAAAAGTCTGAATAGTATAGCTCTAGCTAGGTCAAAGTTGAAGTGCTGGCCTAATGCACAGCAAAAGTAGCTGCTTCCATTACTGTTGCTATTCTAAAACTCGTGGTCACTGGCTGGTTGTGCCCACCACATGGGACTGCTGACATTTTTCTCTGTCATCCAAAAACGTAGAAAAACTTAGGCTGCAAACATCCTCAACTCTGTTTGAGTAGCTCTAATTTACATGACTTAGGTAGGCGTAAAAAGTGAGAAATGACCTTTTCAACATGACTTCAGATATTAAAACGATCTTACAATCTTATTATCATGAGAACATTTCGCAGAGTATTAAGCTCAATAAATTACCTTTTCCCCAAGCTGCTAACCCTCGATCCCTCAGGGGCAGCTGCAGCAACGATGTTGGTTCACGGCCTTCTTATTTTAGCTGAATTGCTTAATTGGTATGTGTTCTACATCCCCGATTGAGTATTTGGAGCACAAATGAAGGTTAGAACCTTTGCGCTAGTTATCGACTGGAAGAAAATTGATTCACGCTCAGGAGTGCAGTTGGGAGACAATTCACAATCCTCTCTTGGAAGGAAAGATTCTGCTCTTTTCTCTTCCCCTAGATTTCTTGCAAAGGTCACTCCAGCTGAACACGGTCATATTTTTGGCTTGGTGGTTGCTTTTTATGCAGCAAATCACTGTTAGAGAGACGGGGTTTGAGTTTCCTGGATGTAGCTGAATTGGAAATTGAGGTGCTGGGGTTGTTGTCCTTCCCTCTCCCTGCCTCCCCCTGGTCTTTTCACACCTGCATTTGCTCTTCTCCAGAAGAGATGTCCCTGTGAGGGGCATCCGTGGAAATGCAAGTTATAATTCCCCAGGTGTTCTCCCCCTTTGTTGGATCCAAGAGAAGGGAGGAAAGGGTTATAAAGAACGTCACTGTTTCAGCTCCTAATCTCAAGATGTATCCCATAAGGTGACTTCCTGAAGACATCTTTCCATTGTGCTGAGCATCTTCAGTTCAGTGAGTGAAAATAAATCCTTAAGTAAAGGTCATTCAAGACAAAGCTCAGAAATGCCAGAAAGCGACAGCAAAATTTACCAAACTGCTGTGCTGAACAAATTTAAACTGAGCACGTGCTTTGTGCTGCCTGATAATTGATCTTTTCTTTGCAATATGATCAAGCCCTTCTGCATCAGCTGCTACAGAAGCCTTTGTTTTTTTTGTGATCTTTGTAGCAGGAACCTGAGCTTTCTTGTGGCCTGTATTAATAGAAACATCAAAATGGCAGAGATTCTGCTTTCTTTTTAATGTTCATTAAAGGGCAAACATGTGACTTAGCCGGCCTCAGCAAGATTCCCTGTGGCTCCATGAGCATGCCAAAAAGAGAGGCAAGGCAGCCAAAGCAAGAGGCATTCCTGGACTACAGAGCATGTTACACATAATCCAGAAGGGAAATGGAAAGAAAAAGCTTAAAAGTCAGACAGGCACGGAGGGGGCAGCAGGATGTCAGCTCAGCATGTTGACATGCCACAATCTGTTAGCTCAGTCTCATTAATACAGAGGCCAGTGAGAGAGGAGATAGACAGGATTGGAGGAGGAAATTTGGCAGCATGAAATAAACCCAGACAGAGTCACTGAGATACCATGAGATGCTTCGTCTAAGGAACACTGTAAAATTAGAATAGAGCTCTTCAGTTCAGCAGTGAGCAGTGTGCCACCTTGAGTGCTTTGTTCAGTGGGTGGTAACTAATCTGAGCACTGGCAGATCTCCCCCATTGCTCCAAGGGACAGCAGTACAGTAGAAATGGTGATTTTTGTATAATGCATGACCAGGTACAATGGGAGAGCCCATTTGCTGTGACAGGTTTTGCCTCTGTAACTCACTCACCCCGTGGGCTCTGCAGAGTTCCAGTGGCCATTGGCCACCATCCCAGGGCTTCCCAGGCACTGCAGAGGTGGAATGTTTGTGGAAGCTTGAGCAAGTGAGACAGCTGATATCTTAAAGATAATTCCAGTGCTGGCTGTTGTCTGAAAGTATGTAAGTGCCATAGTCTGAAGGACCCTGTGGAAAGCTAGGAGCATTTTTATTTGGCCACTTGCCTTTATTTTTTCTATTTTGTGGCATTCTATACTTTATTGGAAGCCTTTGTATGCCACCAAGAGTCTTAAAACTTGTGGTAAGCATTTTGATGGTTTAAATGTGTAAATTCAGATTTGTTGTTCTGGCAGAAGAATAAGTGTTTCAGCTACTTGCATAGGAGATCTAACAGAAAATTATCCACTGCATGGAATGTAATACAGAAAGATATCACTATTCTAGAAATCTGTGAGGTAAAAATATAAAATATTAACTACGAATCAGCATTCAGAGATAGCAACAGTAGTTCTGTGAATGTCTCAGTTTGTTTTTGGATTTACCCTGAGTTGTGTATTATCTTTATTTTAACACAGCTAAGATTTCAGAGCCAAAGACAAATATCAGCATGATCAGTGACTGACCATAAAAATAAGTAAATGGAGCACTCCCCTGATTCTTGGCACTTCTGCAATGTTTTTTCTTGGTATTGTTTGGAAGAGTCTCTTGGGACCTTCAAAATGAAAACGTTTCCTTATGTTTTCTCTTCCATTAAAGCTGACACTGAACTGGAGGTTACTCTTGCTGTCAAACTGTTGGTGTTCAGGGCTTTTATTTTGGCTTTTTTTTTTTTTTCCTGTGGGAAAAGTAAAAAGCTTTTCAGTAATTTATTTTAAATTCTCTTGCATCTCACAGAGTTAAAACAAGATAGGCAACAGCTCATGACTTAGGCAGAAGAAGTGGTATTTGCTTCTTGTGTCACAGTACTTACCTTAGTTAGGTTGTTCCAGGTCTCCTGCTGTGCATGCCGGAGGTGGGAATGTCACCTTTCTCTGTGGAGGAGACTCCCCTCCCAGGGAACAGCAGCAGAAAGGCCAGCAATGCCACACCGGGGTTTTGCCAAAGGAAATCCAGCAAATGTGAGCGTGTTAGGAAAGATGCAGCTGTCTCATGCTGGAAGCAGACATGGTGACGTGCCCTGTCCCCCGGGGAGCATCCCCAGGACAAAACCCTCCTGATGGACCACACGCTCTCCTGAGCTGTCTCAGGAAAGAAACTCAGTTCTGATCTTGGGCCTTCAAAGATTATTGTCTGTTTCTCTTTTTCTTCAAAAAAGAAATCCACACACACATGGATTTTGTGTGGTCTAAATGTATTTATAACTCTTCTAATAACCCACAGGGTTATCCTGGCTGGGTCTGCCCTACGACACTGCTGCAGCTCATTTTGCCATTCTGATAAAAGCAGCATAGCCCTTAAACCACTTGAGATCTCTCTTGGCTGAAAAGAAATATGTTTGTTATTAGGCTGTGTGGGGGAACGTAAATAATTGTATTGGGAGTGAAATAATATTTGTAGCTTTTATTTATATCGTGAATGCTTGCAGTGAAAGGTCTAAGGAGCAAATGAGCAAATACCTTTTTTTCAGTGTCTGTATCACGCACATTGTCTGCAGATACCAGACATCAATTCCATAACTTAAAAGTTACAGAAAGCTAACTGTAAATATGTCAACATTTTCTTTGTCATCCCAGAGCACTCAATAATCTCTTAGATAACTTGGATGTAAGCCGGGGAGTGCTGTAGCAATAAGGTCCAAGGCTTTGAACTTGATTCAAAATTGTATGGAAATTTAGTTTAAATTGAAGATTTTGATGTTCTTACAGTAAGTTCTCTTGCCAAAGGGACAAATTCCAATATTTTGTATTACTTAGGATTTTTGCGTGCCGTACTCTTCATGCCTAACGTGCTGTCAGTTCTGTGACCTACATGGCAGCACTGAAACTGCAGTCCAGCTTCCCTTCCCTCTTGACCATGTCCTTTGGCACTGCCTCGATTCCACCCCAGGTTTTTACATTTTGGGTGTAGATCTTTCATAGGAAGAGAGAGACATTAATGTATAAAGTGTCCAAGTTTTCTGTGTCAGCAAAACCCCCAAAGTGCTGGCAACTTGGAGGTGAGCAGTGGAGGCATGTGACACGCTGGAGACCTTTCAGGTTTATTTCCACCTTCTTGACATTTATTCAGTGGTGTTGAGTCTTCAACAGCCTCTTCAAGGCAAAAGAACGTGTCCCATCTTCCTTTAACATGTTTTTCCCTTGTGCCTCTCAGTTGGTGAGCTGCTGTCATTGACTGGAATAGCCAATTACTGAAAAACCAGGAGTCCTGGCCGTGTTCCCCAGGGGAAATGGGGAGGCAGAGGCACCCCATATTCTCAGTCCCATTGCAGCAGTGCCCAGGCCAAGCTGGGGACACGAAGTCCAGGAGGAGCCGGGATCGGAAGCGTCCAATTCTCACCCTGCCAGCTCCGGGCTGGCAAACCTCCCTGCTGGCAGCCAAGCCACTGGGGGCAGCCTCCGATTGAATTTCCCAGCCTGGAAAATGTTCTAAGAAAGGAAAAGGAGTTAAAACAGAAATAGACAAAACATGCCAAATGGCAGCCAGGAAGCCGAGAGCAGGTTCTAGGCCAGAGGCCAAGCCAGGCTGAGCGCAGCGGCGTCTGAGGCGCGGTGACAGGACGGGGACAGGGCTGTCACCTTGCAAAGGAGCAGCAGCCACCAGCACTGGTGGCACTGAGGTTTTGGAAAAGGAAACAGCCCTCCAAGTCTCCTTCTATGAAAACCTCATTCTCAGGGCAGAGGGGATGACTTTTTAAGAAAAACCAGGCGAGCCAGCGCAGCATTTGCAAGCATGAAGTTCTGGATTCTCAAGCCAGTTTTTAATTATTTCTTTTTGCCATTTTTTCACATCTCGATTTTTCAAGCAAATGTTTAAATTTTGGGACAAAAGTGATCCCCTGTGACTCAGGGAGCAGCCGTGGAGGTGTGAAATGTGGGGCTTGTGGGTGTGAGAGCAGGCTGAGCACAGGGAGGGCGCTTGGATGAGCGACGCCGAGCAGCCAGCTCGCAGTCAGACTGCAGGTGATCAAATACAGGTGGCCAAGAGCTTTAGGGAGTTTTAAGCCAACATAGTAAAGTACAGAATATTCTTTCATAAAAGAGTAGTTTTCAGGGCCAGATGGAACTAGTTCCTTTCACACTTTATGTATAACCCAAACCAGGTAATTTTATTCCTTCATACTGTGAGCGTGGTAACTTGGGTTGGCCAGTTCATGTCATGCTCAGCTCTCCTAGTCTGGGTCAGAAGACTCAGAGCAGTGATAAACCACAGCAGCTAGGCCAGGGAATGGGGCAGGGAGTGTGCTGGGAGGATAGCTGGACAGACACCTCTTGGCCTCCTTTCCTGTGCATACTGCATATCACAGCTTCTTCTGGCCTTGTCCTCGGCGTGGTTCAAATACACTGGTTTTCTTTCTGCTTTTTCATATTTCAGCAGCAGCAGCGACCCACCATCTTGTACCAGATATCTGAATTTGTCCAGTTTTACCATGCCACTATTTCTTGTTTAGTTTTCTGTTCATCCAGGAATAAAAACAATTATATTACCAATAAATCTCTTCAAACCCAGTGAAGGAAATTTTGAAACAACAATGATTAGCTTATAATCATTGTGGCCCTAGCTTTGGCTTAAAGCAAAAAAGCCCTTGTGTCCAGCATATGAAAATATGTATAATTCTAATTTCCATCTTCTGAAGCTCTTGAATCAGCAGTAGGAATCCTGCCCAAATGTAGAGGGCAACTATGAGCTCAAAAGCTCTGAGATTCTTGGATCTCTCTTTTCCTGGGAAGGGTGGGAGCAAAAAGAAGGCACAGAATGTTCTCATAAGCTTTCACGAGGAAAACAATATGGTAAGATTGAGAAGATACACATGTGGAAGGAATGTACTCTTAAGATCAAGGCACTCCAGAGGGAGATCTTGGGTACATGTGTTTCCTTGATTAATTCTCATTGCCTGCACTTGTGGCAGAGGGAAAAAGGGGAATGACTGTGAGCAAGGTGGGCTTATGTCTTCTCTACTGTGCTCTTCTGGTGTGCCTTTTTGTTGTGTTCTTTAGCTCAGATATTTCCTGCAGCACGAGGAGTGGCCTGGCTTACACCGCCACCCAGGCTGCTGTGGGGTGGCTTTGTCACTGTTTTTCTCTTGAAGTTACAGTTATGCAAAAGCCATTTGTTTTCAGTGAGTTGAGCAAGTTTCCTCCTCCTGTTTCTTAGAAGGATAGCAAGAAGCAGACGATCAGGTTGAAGCAGAAACTGAGAAATGTTTATTAACACTTGCTTTGAATCTGTTTTACTGCAAAGAAGCTAAAGAATCAATATATATTTTAATTCTGCTAAGGAGGAATGGGTGACTCACTGACAAAACTCCACTGTCTCTTTTGGGTGGAGTTTTGCAGGTTTATGCTTGTTAACATTAGTATCTTCTAAACTGACAGTTTTAAATAAACAGACCAACTCTAATCAGAAATTTTGTTTCTTTAATGCAAAAGAAGTCAAATTTTGCAAAATAGTCTTACCAGTTAAGATCGGGATGTAAGTTTATCAGATGAAAAGTAAAGCATACTTTTCTTTGTTCTTTAATGGAGAGCTGGTTGTTTTGAGCACGTAGCCAGCCCAGGTCACTCAACCACAAAAGTCTTCTCAAAGGTATTTAAATTGACAACACAGCCTAACGCAAAGAACTTGGTTTTGTTTCTGTTTTCATGACAAAGAATTACATTAAATGAGGGAAGTTATCAGGCTGAATCTTTGTTATCCTAAACTTATGTTTGGAATAGAATAAATTACAGGTTCTTCTGTAGTTGTTGCTGAATTTAGTGATTGTGTAACTGAATATGAAATTATGACCTAGTTTTTTTGGAAGTGGTCGAATACGCAAATACAGCCAAAGATTTCTTTGATGTGGTCTTTCTTCTTTTTCTTTTTGCAGTTGTAGTTTTTAAACACACAACTAAGCTTTTGTTAAAAATCCGCAGGACACAGGTGATGATTAGGAACCAAAATGCTTGACCTTGAAAGATGAGTTGAGATACAGGTTTGCTCTTACAGAGGAGATTTGGAAAAGGAAGACTATTTGGTGATAGCTTTTGCTTCTTATGATGTGCATTTAAAACTGGCAAAAGATGCCACATTCATAGAATGTGAATGACAAGTATGTGAGGAGGGGACTGTGCCCCTTACTACAGATATGGTGTCATTCCTCAAACTGCATGTGTTTTGAATAGGTGGGTTAATGTCTTGTGTTTGGGATGTTATTTGATACCTGGATGATAAGATTTTTTGGGTCTGAGGACTGTGTTTACTCTGGAGGAGCCTAAAGTGGCCAAGAGAGAGAAAAAGAGAGTAAACAGTTAATGTGTTCAGGAAACAGACTTCAAAGTTTGCTGTGAGAGTAACATTCTTCCTCCTGAAAGTTCAAAATGCCAGACTCTAAAAGCCACTCAGTACTTCAAAAGCAAATGTATCACAGTAATGCATAACCTTCTAGATAAGGTGTCTCTTGCCAGCAGGAAAAAAAGAAAGTAAGCCTGAGTGTGTGTGAGACAGACAGAGATGTTGGGTGTGGTGGGCAGGGTCTGGGTTCCAGCTGTGTAGAGATGGTTTTTCTCAGTGAAATCCTGAAGCAGGGCTGGAGACGGAGCCAAAAGCTCCTCAGTGGCACTTGACTTCATCCCATCTCTCCAAATTCCTCATGGCAGGAGGTGTGACAGAGTGGGGAGCCATTAGACCCCACTGTGCAGCTGCTCCTGCTCAGTCCAGCAGCATGAAAATTGTCCTTAGAGATTGCATGTGCTCTGTGTCCTCCACATTTCTCACTATTTCCAGTCCTGTTTCACAAAACCATGTCTGCACCAGTTTCACCAAGAGCACACACAGAGCATTTGGCAAGTGTGCTGCTACATGCAGATTTTTTTGGGAAGCAACTCAAAGTGGGAGTAATGACATTCATGAATCATTGGTAATAGAGAAATTCTCTTTATTGACCTGTGTGGCTGGCACTGATATCAGTCAGTACTCTGTGGGGCTGTGGGAAACCTTATGAACATCATTCATTTAAGCTATAAACAATAAAAAGAAAAAAGGCATCCAGACTGCATATTGTTCCCACTGCAGCCTCTTAGCAAAGAATTGTCTCTAGTCCACTGCAACTGTGTAACATTTCATACATATATTCATTATTATTCTTCCCCTATTTTTGCAAAGACATTTTAACTGTTGTTTTCCATAATTAAAGGATTGTTCTCCTCCTCCAAAGAGAGTAAAATATAGAAATCATGGGATTGTTAAGGTAGGAAAAGATCTCCAAGATCATCAAGTCCAGCTGTCCATGTAGCACCACCACCAAATGTTCACCACTAAACCATGACCTCAAGTCCATATCCACACATTTTTTTAGCATCTCCAGGGATGGCAATTCCACCACTTCCCTGGGCAGAAAGTGGCTGATGGTTAAGCAGTAGCTGTGTGGCAGCAAACCCTGTACATTGGTGGGACAGTAATTTCAGAGACCTTTCCTGCAAGAGCAAAGACAGTTTTGCCCTCTGATGCTGGTTTCCATCCAGATGCTTCATACGCTCTGGGATCAAGCTTGTTTCCATCCCTCTGTACTTGCTCCTATTGTCCCCTGAAGAATGAACAGCCATCTCTGAAGCACTGGGCATGAAGTGGTGATGGTGAGTTTAGTAGAAGAGCAGGACTGAGAGCCTTCAGCTCCACTTCCAAAGCTTCTCCAACCCTGCACATGGCCATTCCCTGCTGCCTCTTTAGCTTTGGAGCAGCAGATGTCTTTTATGGTGTTTTGGTGTGGCGCATAGCCAAACCTTGGGCAAGGGTAAATGATGAAGTATTTTTTCCCACTGTATCACCAGACAGGTAGATAGGTGAGTCAGTAGGTAGAAGGATAAGAATGCAACTAAAAGTATTTTCTCTCTTTCAAGCTGTAGCAATCAGCCAGTCCTTTCCCACTGATGTATATCAGATAGGTGCATAAAACCATACAGCTTCTTTTTTCCTTAAAGGCCCCTTCCTCCTTGAATATTCTGTGCTGTTTTCAGCAGCAGTGCAGCTGCACCAGGGCTAACAAAATCAAATGCTCGTGTGGACAATGCCTATCCTCTCAGTGCACTTGCAGGATTTTTTCATGGCATTGTAGTAAAAACACCTGAGCCCTGTCTATTTTCAGATGCACAGGGCTGTTGGGAAGTGAGTGTGTTTTGCAGGGTACCAGAGACATGCTCTATAACAAATACTGCTGGAGAACATTAAGCAGCAATTCGCTGTTTCATTGGCAGGAAATAGGATGTTTTTGAAGTGTGACAACGTGTCTGCTTAAATTTTGATGAGACACAGGTTCACAAAAGGTAACAAGGGTTTGTTAACCATCCTGGAGTGCTTGCTGCAGAGGTGGGTGTCTGTTTTCAGTGTCAGCTGATGGGGAAGGACGTTAGTCAGCCAGCGTGTGACTCGCTGCTCATTCACTGAATCTGGTCTCCATGTGCTAAGGAGAGGGACAGAAAAGTGTCACTGGCCACTGAACATTTCTCATGGCTGACCAGCACCTTGAAGTCAAGCTATTCCAACCTGCTGGAGGTATGCTCTGGAAAGAGTCCTTAATTAAAACTCACTTGGAATTAGAGCCTGATATGGGCCAGATAGCTGAAGAGCACTGCAAGGAGTGAAGGCTTCTGGTGTTTTACATATTAATTTGTTAGATATGCTGTAGGGCACGCTTTGTCCTTTCCTAGGTGTCAGGACTGATGCTTTTATGATCTGGCATGGGATTTCTGTGTACTAATTTCCACCTCCCTTTGTAAGGCTACTATCCTTGTGTTCAGATTGTCCCTTCAGAGCAGATCTGTTCTTCAGGAGCACTGTGGGGTTGTGTGGGTCTTGCTGGGTTATCCCATGAGCTTATTTTCACAAGGTACATGTGAGTTAATAAGGCAGATCCATTTCAAGTCTTAGGTGGCTTTATCCTCATCTTGTCTTCTGCTGGGAACTGTTAGCAGCATTTACCTTCTTCTTTCTCAGATGTGTGAGATGTACTTTGGACTGTTCCACATTTTTTGTTTGTGTAAAGTACAGTAAAAACTGCAAACAGGAAGGATGTATGTGATTGCCTGCTGGTTATGAAAGCTCCTGTAAGCGCCAGCTTGGAACAAAGGAAGCACTGAAAAAGGCAACTGTAAAGAAGCAAAGGATTAATTTTAATGCAGTTTAGAAATTCCAGCAACTTTTTTCTGAGTGTAGAATAAACATTTTAGTGAATCGAGTGAAACAATCTGGAGGAAACAGGGATTTGTGCTCTTCTTGATGGACTTGATCCAATTTTTAGTGGAAATTATCCTTCAAAGCTTTACTGAGGCCCAGATTTAAAAAAAGCAGCCCTTCCTATCAAGCCTGTTCCGATGAATCATTGTTCACTATTTGTGTTATACATTAATGTGTGGTTGCTTCCATCCAGATAGATGTTCTGCCATATGCAAGCACATATTAGAGACAGACTTTGCCAAGAGCCTTCTTGATAGCTGAGGGGGGAAGCAGGATGGGAGAGGAGGAGGAGGAGGAAGGAGGGTTGGATGACGAACCAAGCGCCAACAGGGAATGTGATTTCCAGAAAAAACCTCCACTGAAAGTCTGCCAATGTAAAACCAAGGTTGCCTCCCCACACATCTTCCTCTAACAGCCCATCATCCATGGACTCCCAAGACATTTGATTGCACCTACCTCCTCCTTGTATGCATTTCCTTAGCTGGGAAATCACACTGTCTCTGAGCGTGATTTATTGAGGCTCAAATTGTCATAAATAATGGGAAGTGACATGGTGGAGCTGTGCTGCTGTCCAGAGCACGAGCATAAAGGTCACAGCACGTGCAGAAGAGTGTCACCTTCACAGCCCAGCTTCTGAGCTATTATTCCTAGACCTAACAGTAGCCTTAGGAGGAGAACTAATAAAAACATCATGGCAGAATGGATGTACAGCAGCCTGAGTGCAGCACGTCTTCATTTGATTCTGCATCAAATGCAGTCTATGATTTTTATCTCCATCACCTCAAAGCAAAAATAAATAAATAAAATACAGATTTTCCCACCTGTTATGCATTACTATACTTATCCTGTGCAATTGAATCAAAAAGAGATGAAAAGAGGGTTAATTACCATATGTCAGTGTTTCAGATTCCACAGATTCTGAGGATTATGACACTACTCAAAAACTGCCAAAGATTCAGAGATAAATATTTTTGCTCCTCATCGACAAGAAAGTTCACTGCCTGGAAATATCCCATCCCTCCATCCTACAAGATCCTGTACTGGAGCAGTGGCTGGGATCAGGGAAAACCCACTGGAGTGCAGAGTCATTCCTGTAGGCACATTCCATTCCATAAATTCAGTGGGCCAAGCACATCACTGGATGCTTTGCAGCTGAGGAATAAGACAGCAAAGGTTTTGGCCCCTCTCTTCAGAAGTAAGAACCATTTATCAGGACTCCATTCCTGGTTCCTTGTGTGCTCCAGGGGGGGCTGCACTCAGCCAAACGTGAAGGGGTGTTGGAGCACTAGAGATAGTTTGTCTTTCACTAAAACATCCGATCTTGATTTTCAAGTGTTACAAGGTATTATGGTGTTAGTGATGGACTGCCACATTCAGACCTTATGAGTCTGGCAAGAGCATGCATCTGCCACATTATCCACACTTCACTTCTTTTTGTTCATATTACATACTTGAATTTATTCCTAATTTCTGTAGGCAATTGTAATTAACTGCATAGTTTTTCCTCTCCATTTTTACTAGGTATAATTAGATGTCACAGCAACTGTATGTTGTTCTTCTTATAACTTTAGGAAGACAAAAACCAGTGATATAATAGCTTTCATTCCTATAACATTTTCATGCCAGCTTCAGAAAACACAGAAATGGTGAAAGATCTGAAACTCCCTCGCCCACCAAGAGGGAAAGAGAGGCACAGCTGAGTTAGGTCATTTGCTCCAGTCCCAAGTGGTCATGGCTTGGTTCAGAGCAGAGATTTCACCTCTGCACCTCAAGATCTCTCTGACAAACTGGGAGGGTGATAGGTACTCTGGGCTCTCACAGGGGTTTTCAAATCTTATTTTTACCTTTCTTTCTTCTGAAGAAAGGTGTAAAATAGGGTTGCTTTCATGAGATGTGCATAAAGAAGGCAGCTGTTACCAAGCTCTGAATAGACCTGATTAATCAGATGTATCCACAGCGGGATGTTGTGTGTCTTGTGTGTAATTTGGAGTTGGATGTTTTTACCTCTAGCACACCTTAAAAACCTCTCTGGATAATTCTCAGTAAGTCTTCCATCGATCATATGGAATTTTTCAGCTGAAATCTGCTTTCCATTTACTTTTCACCTTCAAATTGCAGTTCCCCAAGGTCCTTTATAGAGAACTATAAATTGTAGATAGACGTTTTTGATTCTTTTTATTCAAGCTTAATATCTTGCTCAGTTAGTGAACCCTTAGGAATTGCCGTGTGGCCCCTTATAACCGGGGTGGTAATAAAGTGGCGGATTTGCAGAAACCCTATAAAAATGTGTGCAACGGTAAATTGTATTTAGGCTACTACTGGGGAGAGAGGCATGAATGTACAATTATGAGAAGGATGTCCCTGAAGAGAGATTTCAGTCCGTTGCCATAGTCTAAATCCTCTATCTTGTGGTGCACAAGGTAATTCAGGCATAGAGCAGAGGATTTTTTTTTCTAAAGAGATTATATTACCCATCTCCTCTGTTGATGGATTTTATTGCACAGGTTCACTGAGAGTTTTATTATTGCATTACTTAATGTGTTTTTGAGGTTCCTGAAACATTTAAAATATAATAATGAGTTCAGCTGTATGCCTGCACTTGGCTCCTCTCAATCTGGGACCAAGGCAGGGCTGTGACCCCGGTGAGCGGCCGGCCCGGCAGCTCCCTGGGGACTCAATGGCTGTGGTGGATCCCAGAGCCCTGATTCCCTGGAGAACGGCTTGAATGTTAAACAGACTTGTCAGATATCGTCAAAATAACAGATTCCAGTCCTCTGCCTTCTCTTGAAACAGGGCAAGGGCGAGTTATGACAAAGATGGAGCGATGGCTACGGGATGTGCCGTGATTGACAGGCTGCTTCTGCCGCCCGGGTTCCTGGTGCCACATCTCCTTCCCAAAGCCAGCTGCTCAGATAACAAAGTGTTGTTAAGAGCCATGACACTTGTCACACCATTTTAAAGAAGTGTTGTGGTGCTATTAAGAAAAAAAAGCATTCCCGTGTGGAAATCGTGGCATAACATCCTTCTTAATAGTGTGATAATGTGGACCACAGTCTTAGTTCTCTTCAAATAGATAAGAAGTTCTTCTTAATTAGCAAGAATGTTTATATTGTGTTGATAGGATGATTTTTGAGACTTAATCCAGAGCCTTTAAAAAAAACAAAAAGTGTTTCTTCATTACAGGGTTTTTTCGTACAGAAAACAGAGGATTTTGCCTGCCTAACTGCATTTTTTTCTGTTATTCTCAAAAGAGTGGGAATAGTAGATCTGTTGGAATAGTTCAGCATTCATACATTGTGTGCTAACCCAATCTAAAAGCAGCCTGGGAATACAGATCTCTATAACAGTGAATTCCCATGCTGCTTATGTCAGAAATGATACAATATTTTGGTAAAAGAGCAACTTCCACTACTAGCAGTAGGAAGGGTCCAGGTTTGTGATGTCAATTTTAAGACAAAAATTAACAAAAACACCATGACTGAACCATCTCAGGTGCTCTTTTGCAAGGTTTCCTTTGGGCTTTGCTAGGCTGTGGAGTGCTGGGCAAATCCTGCAGAGTGCTGCCATGGCTGAGACAAGTATCCGAGCAGTCATGTTGGATTTCTTGTTTGACTTTTCTTTTCCCAAATGGATACATGGTTACCTACAGCAGCACAAAGTTCTCTCAACAGGAAGAGTTTTCTGCACCCTACAGGGCTTAATTAATCCAATTTTCAGCCATTTTTCCATTAATGGGACCCTGAAGTAGTTTAGTAGAATGCACACAAGTGCAGGCTTTTTACAGCTTGGTAAAGTCTCAAATTAGTTCACCTGAAAGTTTGTATTCATAGCTTAGAGAGCAATGCTTAACATGAGTAAGGCAGTAATACTGGATAGGGTCTCTTACTTGTCTTTTTCAGTCTCCTTTCCAGTGAATTACATGGATCTAGGGTTTAGGTTCTGGCCTCTGAATGTGGGGATCAACTGAGGCCATCTAGCTCAGTATGAAGATGATGTAGCATCTGGAGTTTAGAGGAACCATGTCTCTAAACTTCAGAAAGTTGCTTTATTTTTCCAGTATATCGAAAACAAATCGACTTTATTCCCTTTACTGTTATTGCCAAATACACTTTTGTGTTACCTGTGCCTTGCCATGTTTCTGATGCTGGTGAACAGCAAGTATCTAATGTTCAAAAGTTCCTTCAGGATTACATTCAGTACAACCAAAGCAGCCCACCTGTGCCTCTGAGCTCTTGTGTCTAGTAGTCTCTATATGTAGCTATAAGCCACATCTATGAATGAAAAAATTCTGCATAGGCAGCTGGAGACAAGGGAAATCTCTCCTGTTGCATGGCTGAGGACAGGTAATCTGGCAGCCCTCGTTAGGCAATGCTTAGCTGATAATGAGCCTCAGCAAATGGACTGCATTCAATACAAACTCCTCTGTGTGTTTGAATGTTTCACCAGTCCACAATATAGTTTAATCTTTATGTTTCTAATGTTACTCAATGGAAACCAGATGAAATGAAAACAAGAATAGTCAAAAGAAAACACTGTTTGAAATACAGGCCTGTGAGCAAGGAAAAACCCTGAATTCTTTCTTAACCCAGATGAGTCACCAACCCACTGTAAGAGATGCCTCAATCACTTGAGTACTCTCCATCTTTTATTAAGCTCAGCAGGAAAAGAGCTTAAGCCATGACAAAACTGACCCTGCAGCTGCGTTATTTTCTCGGGCAAATCGGCCTGGGATGGAGGACGCTGTGATTTCACAGATCAGGGTGGTGGAGGCTGGCCACATTTCACCCAGCAGATTAGTCACCCTTCTGGTGGCTTTGCCTGGTACATTCCCCTCTGCTTAACCATTGGCCACGATCGATTTGGCTGCGTCTGTGTCGAGTTTCCTCTTTGTGGTGGATGTGTAGGAGGCTGAATTTTGGTTCTCATGAAAGCGAGAGAGCGAGCGGTAGCCAAGCATGGGACGTGCAGGTGCTGCTGGGGAGATCAGTCATAACTCAGAGCCTCAGCTGGGACCTGAAACTGCCCCAGCTATTTAGGGTTTAACTGCAGCCGCCGTGGCCCCAGCGGGACCGAGGTGTCTCGTGTCTCGGGGACGTGGACACGCTTCCGTGGAGATCAATCTGTGATTCTGAATCTTATTTGCATTACTAGTAGAGACAGATTGTTTTTTAAACATAGATCTTTAAAATGTCAAGGTAAGATATCAGCGCAGTTTAAACATATTGGTAAGTAATAAACAGAAATAAACCTCTTAGAGGAAGGAAATCTGGGAGCAGACATGCTTTAGATCTTCTCCTCTCTGGTGAAGGATTTGTCTTTTCTATGTTCTATCTCTTCAATCAGACTTCATCTTGTAGATTGGACCCAAACCAGAAAAATAAATGCACTGGGTAGTAATTTATAAATACACAAGCAGAAATGTCTGAAGGTATAAGCAGAGACAGACTGTGGTTTGGTACCATGGAAGTTCCCCTTATACCTAAAGTAAATGCCTTTTCCGTGGCAAATGATAGGCCAGCTTTAAGTTAGTTCTCTGTTTACTTTTTGAATACGAGTACATTTTAATTTTTTGCAAAGCCATTACCAGCACTGTTTCAGCTCAAGCTCTCTGTTTCTAAGGCTATCTGGGAAAAACATGAGGGATCCACTGTTTTATATACAGTCATTAGGTTTGTCTTCTCCCTTGGAGGTTTAGTTACAGGATGTCTGGTAAAGCAGAAACCAAATTGGTCATGCTGGTAGTACTGGTGACTCACATAGAGATATGTTCTTATTTAAAACTGGAGCAAAGTGGTGCAGTTGCTGGGTCTGCAGCTCAAGCTTGATGAATGTTTTGGGCCAGCAACAATGGACAAAACCTGCTCTCATTTGCTCCATTATGTTCTCAGTGAGGAGCTCCAGAGCACAAACCAGCTACAAATTGCTCCAGCTGAGATACTGATATGAAAATCTACAGGACACTTTTCTCTAGTCAGAACTTCTTTGTGCATGAGCTGCTCTGTGATCTAACAGATTTCACCTGCAACATTGTGGTGATCTGAAATGAAAGACAGCACTTGCCACCGTGGCAGGAACAGACAGGAGTGCAAGGGAACAGGCAGGGGAAGCGACAGCTTTGTTGGATATAAAACAAACAGAAAAAGAAGGCACTTGCCAGGAGTGAAGAGTGAAACAAAATGGTTTGTGAAGGATTTGTGCTCACTGATACTGAAAGTGAGTGGTGGAGCCCAAACACTCATTTCAGAAGGAAGCAGGTCAGGATTTCAGTAACCTCAGAGAGGGAGGAAACTCGGCATCAGTGCAGGATTGACACCTGAACCCTGCTCTGCTGTTCCCCAGTGCAGACTCAGAAATTATTATGGAGGTATATTTATTTTTTCTTTTTCATTTGTGGATCACCACACTGTTGCATGATGAAGAGGTGCAAGCTCAGGTCGCAAAAGCAGCAAATAGATTTTGAATTCTCCTGGTTTTTAACAGGCCAGGTGTTTTCTTAGCAGTCACAAAGTGCTGTTCTGCTTGTCATGCTGAAATCAGGCTCAGACTGGGACCAGAAACTTCCAAAATGTTCCACACCCAGTGCTGAATTCTCCATGTGTCTACCAAGCACTGAAACAGCCGTATGTGGATGGGATTTGCGAGTGTAGGCTGTCCAAAAGACACAGTGAGTACAGTGTCAGCTTTAGAAAAGCAAAATTAGTAATTTTACATCAGCTGTCTATCCCCACTCGCTGTTCCCAGCAGATTTAGAGTGCAGCTGAGAATCCATCCTCACAATTTTGCCAGGGAGGCAAATCTCTGAAAGATACTTCTTGCAACAAAAATACGTGTCCCAAGAAGAAGATATTTTGCTCAGGGGAGAGCAGCCAGGGAGTGAAGCATGGGGAAGAGCAGCTGGGAAGGGCAGTGCTGTGCCGTGCTGCACCCAGAGGAGCGGAGACGCGCCGGCTGGGGCAGCGGTGCTGGGGAGCTGCGTGCCTGGAGCAGGGTTTGGGAGCTCAGCCTGCTTAGCTCAGAGCCTGTGGCACTGAGAGAAGCATGCTGAGGTTAAATGCACTGCTTCTTGCTTTATCACCCAGCTAAGATACAGAATTGATGAAGCCAGTGTGTTTATTTACTTTGCCTTTGACTTTCCATCGCTTGTTTACTGTGTTTCCTCTAAACATCAACAGATTATCTTTCAAAGGCCAGGATGGCACTCATCAGCAACAGTTTATAAAAGAAGAGAAAGAAGCTGCTAGCATTCTTTCCTGTCACTTAATTGTAAAACAAAGACTTAGTATTCTTAATAACTTTTTGCTTTTAGAGTAGAAGTTGAATCCCATTTCTTTTCTGGGGGAGGGACATGATGGCAATAGTTGAGTAAAATTTTAGCAGATGTGAAGGAGAAAGTACATTGACTGAAGAGTTTGTAGCTCTTGGAAACTTAAAACTTCCTGATTTTGGTGGCAGACACTTTGGGGGATTTGACTGCATCGCTCATGAGTGTCCAGAGTCTTCTGCTTTAACTGATGGACTTCAGCTTTACTCCTAAAGGCACAGTACTGGGAAACCTAATCAAATGTTGCCTTCCAATTCCAGTGTCATTATTAGAAAATTCTGATAAGTACCTCTGTGACTGCCAAAACCCTTCTGGGTTTAGTGGCACCAACGGTAGCAAGAGAAGAACCTCCCAGGCTCTTGAGTCACAAGCAGCAATAAGGTGTTACATATGAAACTACGCCTAACACAGGTACAGGAAACCCCTGCAAACCATTCAGATCAGGAAATTTGGGGTTCTAAAGAAGAGTCTCATTTCAAAACAGTGCTGTCGGAGAGAATGAGTATACATTTGTGAAGTTTTGGCTCCACTGAGATCTTAAACACACTGCCATGATTATGAGAGGTTTTTCCTTGTTTAGTAATATTTTTATCTGAACGTTCTTGCCTAAGTTCAGAGACGTAAGCCTATGTTAAATCTGTCTCCTTGCCAAAAAAGCTTTCTGGGAAGTGAGATTAATTAAGAAATCACCTCAAATTCACAATTCAGGCATCTCTTCTTGCAGCATGTTCCATGCTACTGGTGTGTGGTGGTTTTGTGAGATCAACACAGATAGAGCACACAGACTGTGGTGAGGCTGTTGGCTTGTCTTTGTCCAATAGACTGTTCTGGAAGAGGTGGTATGTTGAGAATTTTGATGCAGAATAATTTTTAAAAGCATGGGAGCACGGATTAGGGAAGTTTTTGATTTGAAGAGTGATTCTTAGTGACTCACCTGAGGGGTTTCTCTTTATTAAACTAACAAGGAAAGAAAACATTGAGCGGTTCAGACTTTGAAGGCCTCGTCAAATTCCTGCTTCTGCTGTGGTGAATTTGATTAGGGAAGGGAAGGGAAAGAGTTTCACATGATCCCAAAAGCTTTTGTGTTACACTTGTTTCTTGTTAGTCCACTAAACAGCCTTGTTCTCCTCACACTTGATCTATGCCTGACCTACATGTCAGCAAACAGCAATTCCTTTTGTAATCTTAAGGAAAAAAACACCTCAGCTGAGTTTTAATAAAGCTGCAGCCAACGTGCGAAGCATTTGTGTGTCTAAAGCCAGTTACTTCAAAAGAAGGTTTAGATCTTAGAAACCATGCCAGACATAGTGGGATCTTGCTTCCTATTTAAAAGGTGACATTTTGGACTGTGTAGAGTCCTGATAAATTTTTTTGTGATCGACAGAGTTTCCCTGGAGCCCAATATCTGGTTGTCAGCACAAAGGTACATTTGGACCGTTTTAGAGCGATATGCAGACATCAGCATTTCATGACACCAGATGAACCGTCTTAGTTGCTGTGTTTTGGACAGGTTGGTGTAGTGAGTGCTGTGCCCTTAGCAGAACAGCCATTTCAGTGTTCTCTTTTATTGTAAACTGAGTGAATGATGCTGGAAGACGCCGTTGGCCAGTGAAAATACGTTGACAAGGTCACATGTAGCCTATAAAACTCCTGTTCCTTTTAGATCCAGCTGACAGGCATCCTTTAGACTTGAATATTGCTGTGTAACCTTCCCAAGGACCTCTGGAGCTGAAATATTTGACAAGAAAACTGAAGCTCAACACCAAGGTCTTCCCTGCTCATGAATTTTTCATGTCTTTGTTTGAAAAATGCTAGGCAGTAAAACCCTCTCGTTATCTCTGCTGTAAGGCACGGTAATTAACATTCACACTGGAAAAAAAAAAAAACCAAACCAAAACAAAAAGAACTGTCTTGTTTCTGTTGAAGCTTAATTGCTGTGTTGATTTTATCTTTTGGGTTTGTGTGTGTCAGTGAAGCCCCCACTCGTGCTCTCCTCTTTCTCTTCCTCCTTCCTCGCCCTCCCTTTCTATTACAGATCCCAATATCAGTCTCATGGCAGCCAACAAAACACACACCGTTGTCTGTGATCAGATCAGGATTCAGCCTTGAATCCTGCATCTTCCCATGAAGCAGGATGAGTTAACTGTCCCTGCAGATAGTTGGTGTTATCAATGCCCTCCTTGGCATTTAGGTGCTGCTAAACTCTTTTGTTGTGATGGGTTTGATACAAGCTGTGGTGTCTTGGACCTGGCAGCTGAGACTGGAGCAGCCCTGTTCCATCCTGCTGTGCTCCTTCAAAGTGATACCCTGGATCACAGCTCATGCCTGCATCTCACACTGGTATCCAAAGAAAAGATTGCCAGCCTGAAAATATATCCTGGGAAACTGTCTAAATGCCCTTAAAATATGGAAGAGTATTGTTCCCTGTCCTTTAAGGGAATAATGTTTATCCAGTGAGAGCTTTGGCACATGCCAGGTGTCACTTTTCTCAGGAAAGGAGACCTGATGCTTCCCAGGGCCTCCTCTGATCCATACCCATTAATAAACAGGATCTGAGAGAAGGCATAGGTGGTCTGTATTCCTCGGGCTTTCTACAGCAGCTGAAATGAACTTTCAGTTTTGCTGACCTCCCTCCTAGCCTGTGGCAGTGACTTTGAGACCCCAACTTCCCCCTGATGAACCGAGGTGCTGTACAGATCCAGTCATGTTCACCTCCAGTACCCATTTTAGGCACTGTGGGCAAACATGTGGTTGCAAAGTGTTAATGGAAAGATAACAGTATAGCCTGACGTGGCTTTTTTTTTTTGGTGCAAAAAACAATATATTGTGATAAATGACAAATCATTATGCATTGTAAAGTAATATGATGACTTTAACACACTCACTAGTGTGAGTTCCTACAGCAGGAGTGTAGGAACAGGTTAACCACTCCTCAGTTCTCTGGCAAACTTTCTTAACCCCTAATTGTTAGCTGCTTTATCAATGAATATATGAGAAATCCTTTTTTTTTAACCAGAAAATCCTGAACTCAGTCCTTATTGCTGCTGAAAGAGGAGTATGCTGATTTACCTACATGCCAGTCGCTCCATCAATGCAATGTAGTAAAACAATCGTGGCTTGGAAAATTTGCAGTTCATTTGCATTGAGGGTGAAAAAAAAAATCTTTATTCAAAGATAATTATTGCTTAAGAACTTGCTACAAAAATACCGATGGATTTTTCTTTTTAAATATTGTTTAATATTCATAATATGTTACACAGAAGAAAAGTACGTATCCCTACCAATCTGTCAAAGGTAGGACTGGTGAACAATAGATACTGTTCTACATGGGAAGTGCAAAAAGCTTTAGCTAGGATAAGGGTCATTATCATCATTAGTATTATAATTTTACTCCTCCTTAAACTCTGAAATAAATTGAACTAAGACTTTTCAACAGTTAAGAACCTGATGGAGTTTAATTAACCCGTTAAAGAAAATTTCACTACAGAGTTGAAAACTGATGAAGGGAAATTTAAATTAATGTATTTTAGTTGATCAAAGCACAATCCGTGGAACAAAAGCTTCTGAACATAATTTTTTTAGCCTCCCCTAGATGTTGAAGAGCATTAAGCCTGTAAAAATTATCATTAATGTATGTCAACTCCCCCAGTTTCATTTTCTGGTGACTTTGAGCAGATGTAGTTCACATTTATAACCAGCATGATCTTCACCATCAGAACATTCATGATTTTATGAAATAAGGCCCTTGAGACATAATGTTTTATTCCCTCAGGGTGAGATGTACCCATGAAGTGACTCAGATGGAAAGCTTGTCTCTGTTACACTGACTAAACTTTCTCTCTGTGGTGGCACCAAGACTGTCAAATCAGTGGGCGGCGTGGTGTGATTGGCAGTGCCGTTTTGAAGGTCGTTTTGCTCAATGTATTCAAAGTGAGACAGATGTGGCTTTTTTTTTTTTTTCACTTCTTACTCTGATTAATTGCCTCATTCAATTTCAACTCTATTGCAGTTAAACATTAATTCAGTAGGACTTAATAATGTATTCATTTATGATCTTGCTTGTGCATTAATGACAATGATTTGCTGTTTTTTTAATTATAGGGATCCATGCAATGCGTATTTTACATCCACTTACAGGAAAATGCTATACACTCTTGTTCTTTTATGTCAGATAAATTAAACACTCAAAGAAGTGCTGAAGTACTTTATGAAATATTTCATTCTAAATATTTGCTGCAAAATATGTGTTGCTACAGACTCTAGCTTTAAAAACACTTGGCAAAGATTTGTATATACCTAGGGATTACATCTTTTCATACATTATGTGAGTGATAGTCCTAGACCTCTACAAGAGCCCACTACAGACAAATGTGCATCCTGCATAATAAGAAAGTGTCTTTGTTTTATTTGAACAGTAATTAGGAGGTTTGCTTTGTTTTGTCTTTCTTCTGCCTCAGTTCTTTTCAGTAACTCAGGCACTGGAGAATAAGTGGTTTAATGTGATTTCTGCATCATGTCAGTCTGTCTTCCAACCATGGGGCATCACTAGGGGACCCACTTGCCCTGGTCCCCAAATATTATTTTTGACATCAGCTCACAGAGATTTTGCTAAGCTTGAAGAGCAACTGTGATGCATCTGTAGTGTTTTAATTCTGCATGGTTTTTGTATTACTGGGACTTTCCTTGGTCACGTTTCTTACTCCATTAAAAAAACCCAGTTTTTGTTCTTTGAGTCTCCATGTCTGTTTCTGCATCACAATGGAGTTCAAAATTAAATATTCACACACTGAGTATTTCCTTGTTTTGTGCCTACTGTTTTGGTACATTTCATCTTTATTTTATTTCAAACCACGACACGCAGTGCCTGCTCCCGCAGATGTGGTTACCCAGTCTTGCTCAATACTTTTATAGAATTAGAGCCACACGTCTTCCCTGCATTGCACTGGATACAGCTGCCTCCTGGGACCTCAGTCTCCTTTCAGACATGGCTGGAACTGCAGGTACTAGTTTGCCTGGTAATCCTCAGAGGTTACCAGACTGGGCATTAAGAGCCTTCCCGTTGGCCACATTTATACTGCTCGTGGTTCCTGCTAGCATAATTACTTAGTGTAGCTTGAAAGGTCTGATCACCTACTGCTAAAATGGCACTTTAATGGGGATTACAGGTTTCCAGCTCGAGTGTTCAGTGGCTTTAATTAAGCAGGAAAAGGCCAGATCAGTAGCAGAGTCAACATCTCTCTGTTGGATGGCATTCTGGTTTGATCCTGGGCTCTGCACTGGTCCCACGAGAGTGATGTATTGGGATGGCCTTTTGGCTGTAAATGATTTTACATATTCTGCAACATACTGTTCCTCTAATACAGATTTCATTCTCCACCACCTTACTGAAGTCCAGTTTCAAAATTTCTGATGAAAGCTGGGCAGGAATTTCTTCCTTTCTTTTTCTCTTTTTCCACTCTCCATTCTGAGGGTACATCTTTTTTTTTCCCTTGTGCATATCAGACAAAATACTTTTTTCATTCTCATTGCTACAGAACACCTCTTGGGAAGATATTTGTTTATGTTCTACTAAGGCCATTAGATTTTTGAAGTTTTGGTTCAGCAAATGTTTCTGATTCCTGAGATATCTCTGTATCTCACAAACCAATGGGAGTATTTCTGGTGATGATAGAGGGAGGTAAAACAGTGTTTTTCAAATAATTATGAGCTCCATCTTTCTGCCTTAAATATTTCCAGCTATCTATCTTAAATATCTTCACTGGGGCATTGAATACTCCTTCTCTCTCCCTTTTATACATTTGTTTATTCACTTGAAATTTAAAGCATTTCTTTACATCTCGTGGGTTCTTCAATCTTTGGGCAGATAGTTTAAACTTCTGCAGTTTCTTATTTACTGATCTGGATTGCATTGGGGCATCAACCAGCCTAAGCCAGAAATTCTAATTAACACTTTACATCTTCAAAGCATTGTACAAACGTGGACTAATCATATATTCATCATGCTGAATTTTATGTTGGCTTATGTATTCTCTCTCATGTGCTGTGTGTTACAACCATCATACTATGAGCCATGGTACTGGAGAGATGAATCCAAGCTCCTTAGTGTTGTGTTCTTTAGAAGAAAGGCAGTTGTATCAAAATAGCTCCTACTGCTTTTCTTCCTTGTCTTTAACATTTGGCACTATCAGTAGTCATTTGAAAAATGACTATCCTTATTTCTATGGATTGTCCAATTATGATTGCTCTAATCTGTTCACTCTGATTTCTGATTCTTCTGATTGTTGCTTCACTGAGCTGTTTTCTGTCATTATGCAGGTCCTGGAGTTGCTAAGTAGAAAGTATCATTGGTTTAATTTAAAAAATATGCCATGTAGTGTTTGTGCCCAAATGGATTCTTCTTCCCTAAGCCCATTTAATTAATGTGGAATCTCCCTCTTCCTCCTTGCTATTTGTCTCTAAATGAAATAGTAAGAAGTTGTTAGGATACCAGTACTGGTGGGTTCAGTGAGAGCATGGCACTGTGCTGGCCTGTCTGTTACAAATGCAGCCCTGTTACTTGTGCAATGGTTCTGATCACATCTTGTCAGGCGTGGCTTGACTACAAGATCTACCAAAAATAAAAATGCAGGAGATTTATTTTTAATAGTCACTCCTTGAGTAAAATAAGTGAATTTAGTTGTGAGGGAAATTAGCAAGAAAGCATCTAATCAAAGTGTCCTGGTGTCATACTGTGGGTAAATATTTAGAGCCTGGTCCTGTAGCATGTGAGTGCTGTCATTTCCCACCACCCCACCAACCATTTGCTCGTTGCAAAAGCTGTGTCCAAATGATTGCCAAACTTCAGGACAAATCCTTGTGGAGCTGTGCTGAACACCACAGGTTGGTAAGGAGCAGCAGAGCATCTGAGGTGCCAGGGTGTTAGGCAGGTGCTTTAGGATCCTGAAGGTTTTCAGGTGACTGAGTGTTATGAAAACTTGTAATTCCTGCTGCCTGTGCTCAGAGGAGTATTTCTGATCTGAACCTCTATTAACTCTAGCATGATGCAATTTGCTTAGACATTACCGTGCTAATTACATGTTAACTTTTCATAGTTACCATGTAATATACCTCCCAGAGGAAAATACTGTATTCAGAACAAAAAAGATTTAGAGTTCATACACTTAAAGGAATGCCTAAGACTTTGGCAGGAACAGAGTATTGAAGTAATCTATCTTCTTAATAACTGAAATAAGCAGCATTGTGTTGTTGCTGTAGGAATTTTTCAGTCATCCTTGGTTAGTTATTTGAAATATGGTAGGATGATGGTTCCCACTCATATATTTCATTTGTTTGTCATCCTTTTCAGAATGGAAATTTCTGAGAACAGATTGTGCTGAAAACTTCTATGAACTACTTGCACAAAGTACAAAAATGTGTGTGTGGACTTAAGTCTCAAATACACTTCAGAGCAAAATATAACTTTTGTTGACACTTAATAGGTTAGTACTGCATTTCTGGATATTACATTAAATCAGATCAATACAATAAATGAGGAAATACATCACACTGTGGATTTATCATGTGTGTCATTGTCTTTAGAGGTCATCAGATAAGCAAATAAGAAAGTGCTTTCTCATTTCTTATTTTCAATGAGCAATTACTAATAATGTTGAAATATATTATGCATCATTACTTATTCGGTGCCCTTTATTAAAAAAGAAGTGTAGAGGTTTAATGAAAGGTCTTTAGATAACCAGAAAGTTGTAGATGTATAGGAAACTCACTTAAAGCAAATTTTTAATGAAAATTGGGTATCATTGCCCCTTTTCTGTTAGCACAGTGTTCTTAAAACAAAACTGTGGGGTGAAAGATGCATTGCTGTTGTCATCCAAGATCAGGAAAATCAAGGTTCAGAACCACTTGGCAAACTGTGGTTCGGGTTAGGAAGTGAATCCAGTCCTTGCTTGCACTCTTGTCTTCTGACCACTTCACTGCTTTCCAGACCTCCACTGTATGAGCAGCAGAGAGGAAGGTGAAGTGGATGTTTCCAGTAACATTTGCAGTAACATGAACAGGAATTATTTCATTAACTCTGGCTCAGTACAGGAGAACCCTCCCTCCACCCCTGGTGGAGGAGCAGCCGGGGAAGGGAGGCAAAGCTCGAGCAAAGGTGGCTGATGGGCAGAGCCATGTCTCACTCTGCTGCAGTAATGGTAGCCATGGCAACCCCAGGACATTAACTTATGCACTGATTGCAAGCCATGAGCATCAAAGCAAGTAATTAGGGAGACAAATGGGAAGTCTTGATGGATTCTTCCACCAAGATCAAAGCTTTATATAAGTTTTTCATTCATTTGGGAGCAAGCACTGAGATATTTGTATGTTCTATTAGGCTATCAGTGAAAATTGGGACCCAAGTTAGATTGTGTCATAATTTTTCAAGGAAGGGCCACTCAACTGAGCCCAAAACCGTTTAATAGTCATGATGCTAAATCAGGAATTGGACTTGTTGAATCAGGCCCTTGGAGTATTCAGCACACACCTTGATATTTTCAGGAGAAAACTGTGCTGAACTGAGGTTTTCCATGTCATTATCAGGAATGTTAACTGTAACAAAAAAATTTTAGGAATGCACTTTTTAATCCATGACATGTGCTTCTAAAGATTCCTGTGATTTAGGGGATTCACTCTGAATATCTTCAGATCAAGAGCAGAGGAGAGTTACTGTCTGAAGTGTAATGACTTGTGCGATGTGAATGCTCTGAAGTGATGCTCTGTGTTCCCTTCTGCCTTTATACTTTAACACGTCTGCTGTAATTAAAGACACTGGGCAGCAGAAACCCTGTGGGCAGCATGAGGTCCTCAGACAAGAGGGGAGAACATAAATTGAATGATGCAACAACGACTAATTGTGATGTAGATATTTGCACAAACTTTTGGATGGGCAACTTCTCTCAGTACTGGGCATTTAGAGTGAATTTCCAAACACCTTATTTCCTATTTTCCCCCAAGTGCACACATTTCAATAACCATAGGGTCTATTTCTCTTTTTCCAAGATTTGCTTTTCTGAAAGGTAACTTGTCTAAATCAGGCAGGAGTTTTTCAAATCACTGGAACTTCCACAGCACTCCATTGAGTACAGAGCTTCATGTGGGATGCAGCGATAGTCCCTAGAGCATAAATAACTTCATTTTGCTGGGATTTTAAGGCAGGCATTAATATTTGGGTTGGGCTTTCATTTTTAATTGATGAAGGAAAAGACTATCTGCCTTTCTTTGCTTCTTGATAACGCAAGCTTCTCTTTAGTAACTTCAAACACCCCAATTCCTCAGTTAAAGGCGAATTAAGTTTTCCTGTATTTAAAATTAGCTCTCTGAGGGTGGTATCAGCTCTCTTTCTTTTATGTTTTAAGTCCCAGTTCTTTAATCTGTTTCTAATACATTCTGTTCAGCAATTTTGCATTTCTGTTTTAGTGGAAGCAATGCTGATTAATTCCTTCTTATGACATCTGTGGCTGCATCCTAGATTAAACCTACTCTAATACAGAGCCTATCATTAAGTGTTAAATATTCTTGCAAGGCTACTTAAATTAGATTCAACATCAGTGGATCATTTAGTAGAGAGTCGTTAATTCTCCATCTTATGGCAAGGCCACATTCTGGTGATGCTTTTAATCAGAAGATTATTGAGGTATGATTTGAAAGGGATATGCTGCCCATATTTTGCCTTTGGGCAAATTATGAAAGGTCAAGTTGCCAAGGAAACAAAACTAAGATAACATTACTAATTCCTGACTCCAAGAGTTGTCTTTCCTGATCATATCATTTGCTCACTGTACATGCTTAGAAAAGATACCAGCTGACAATATCTCTGCCATTTAGTTCAACAGAAAATGGCTTTATAATTCTTGCTCCTCTAGATAGTGTTCACAGTGATGACAAGGCTCACCAGAATACTTGGCCTCTGTGGAATCCACAGATTGGTTGGTTTGTTCACAGATAAGGTAAATTATTCCTGATTTATGGAAGGGAGAGGAAGGAAGGGAAGGGTTACAATTTACATATTCAAAGATAGCTGCAAAGTTAAGATGTTACTGGTTTTGACAGGCTAATTTACAGGCCTTTAGAGAATCCTGATGTTCATAAAGTGAAGAGCACTTGATAACACAACTTCATTAAGGCCCCTCAAGTTAAACACTCAGTTGCTTCTTCTGGTCACTGGTCAGGCCAGTGGAAGAGCCAGGAAGATTTCTCCAATGTTTGCTGCTATCCTGGGTGTCATGCTTCCTCTTTTTCCATCATTTTCTCTTCTCTTTTCCTATTCCAGGTGGGAAGCAACAGTATAGGATTGGCTCTGGTGCAAGAGAGCCTGCATGGAGTAGCAGCATGTTATGATGAGTCTGTTCCTGCCTCTTTCTCCTTTCCATCTGTGTGTGTGTGTGTAATATGTGTGTGTGCATGTTTCTGTTCAATTTCTTGTCCTTCCTTTGGAGAACTCATGAGAAAGGAATCATTTCATTCCCTTAAATATCAACATCTGAGATTGTGGTAGATTCTGTCCTTAAATTTTCACTGGGAACTGTGCTGTGTCGTAGGGCACTGCATAATGAATACGACCCTGCCAATCAAGACACTCTGTTTTATATCACTTATTACTAAATTGAAAATGGTGTTTTACTACAGCAATAAAGGGCTGGTACAGCATGAGGTACATTTTTATACAACTCTATGAACTTTGTCATTGAAAACATTATAGCCTTGAATTTGAGAGCACAGTGGAAGGCAGTATAATTTGATTACCTATATTAATCAAGTAGAGTACAACATATAAAACCAGTAATGCATAAGTCTGACTGGAGCCAGATAACCCTCTTGTGCATCTTAGAAAGATTTATTTTCTGTAATATAATTCATTTGACATGGAAGTATCATAATTGCAGTTGCTAGGAAGGATTTCTTTCTTTCTTTCCTTTTTTAGGGAATTAAAACTATCATGCTTTCAAAAGCAGTTTGTTCTTCTAAAGCTGTGCTTACTGAAAATTGAAAACAAAGATTTGTTTTTGTAATTGTGGCAATTATTCATTAGCCAGCTGAGCTAACACAGTGGTTTGTTTTGAACACTGCTTCTGATTCTTGAACAAGTATTAGGTGTGAATTTAAAAGAATATTTTTTGCTGTACATTGATTATTAGTGCTGTCATTCTCAGCCTGTGCTTCTAAAAGCTGCCCAGAAGCTCTTGAGCCTTCAGTTACCTGTGCAAGTACTTTGCATAAGCTCTGAAAAGAACTTCCCCTCACTCACTCCATGAAGAGTCTTTAAAGCATATTTAAAGACACCTGATTGCCTTGCAGTCTGTGAAAACCCCTGTTGTTATTCGATATGCAGTAGGGACACGTACTAATAATAGCTTTATCGTGAGCTGCTATTTATGCGTTTTATTGCTGAGTGTGGCTGCAAACCACACGTGAGCTGGTTGGTGTGTCACAGCTGATACAGCAACATTCACAAGTGAAAAAAGAACAACCCACTGTGCCACAGCTTCCCTTGGAGCAGGAAAACTTGCCTGCTTCATAGTGACAGTGCACACAGAGAGGGGCTGAAATACCCTGGTCAAGGTATTTTCCAGTCCTTCAAACAGATTTCACATTTGCTTCTGTTCATCAGAACTTACTGGAAAATAAAAGGTTTGTATAATTCAATGTGTTCTGACTCTGTGACAAATACATAATAGCTTGTTCCAGCTAATTATTATTTCCTCATTGTGCTAATGAAAGTTGATAGAGCCCATTCTCAACAGTGTTGGTAGCCTCATCTCATTATTGGTCCGCAGAGCAGTAAGTTGGTTTTTTCCATTTTTACTCTTCAGTCTGATTTTTTTCTCTTCTTTCCCCTCCTGTTGAGATGTTTTCTCTTTCTTTTATTCTCTAATTGCTCAAGTCTGAATTAGACTTACAGGGGTCATCAGTGCTGAGGGAACAGTTTGACATGTTGGAACTTCTGTTCATAGATGACATCTACCAAAGAGCTGAGCATTTCCTCATCAGCTCTGGAGTGAAAATACAAATTTAAAAAGTGACAATAGAAAGCATACATTTGCAAGCCTATTCAGAAAGTTTCAGGATGGCTTAGCTAAGGATACTCACATTCCCATCTTCCAACATGTACAGCCAACCCTTGTCTTGGTCCTTGAGGTCAGAGCTGCTCAAGCTACCTTGGCAGTGTGAAAGCAGAACAGTGAGGTAGGAGTCTCCATTTGTAAATCATTCCAGTTCCATCAGTCATGGGCATTTTGGGGGCTGACAAGAACAAATGAGTATCTGTGGGCTTTGAAAGAGGGGAACAGACATGCTAAGGTAGGGGGAAGCCTTTACAATTTTACCTGGAGTAGGATATATATGTTTTCAAAATTGCTTAGTGTTTAAAGCTTTGTCATTTAGTCGTCCAAAGAAGTATTCTCCAGGTCATGGCACAGGTCTTGAAGCTTTTATATTTACCTGTGATGGGGCATAATTCTCCAAGAGTGAATAACCAAGTTGTTATTTTCTTATCAAATTAGCTTGAAGTCTCTGCTGTATTCCTTAGATTACATTGAAGATGCCCAAATGTATGTCCTAGGCAATGCTTGTCCTTCACTTCCAAGACTTACTTACTTTAATATTTCTAAGATCTAAATGGAATGGAAGAAAAAAAGCAGACTTAATTTGCATTGTATTAATGTTAATGACAACTGCTGGATATTACAGGTGTGGGGGTGTGCAGAGGTGGTTTTTAGTTTTCATATTTAAATTTTTTTATTTCTCTCTTGGTGAATTTCTTTGTTCCAGGGTAGTTCACCTGTGGTGAGTGGGGCAGCCATCCCTTAAGACTTATTTTAAAAGCAGTGGTTGAAATCTGTAAGCACATGCTCTGGATTTCCTTGGAGGAATAGGCCTTCTGTAGATGTCTCAATTCTTGTGCTAAATATTTTACCAGATTTGAATTTTAATGTTCAATAATGCAAACATTAATGGTAGCTATAGTAAGCTTAATATTTTTTACCCACAACAACATAAACCTTGCTATGAGTTAAATAGCAGTGGAATTAAATAACATTAATTATTACATTAATTATATATAAGTATAGTTAATCTTGTCCCTGACAGCAACGGGGACTTTTAGTGACTAAAGGCATTTGGCAAAACACTTTAAGTGAAGAATGAGAAAGTTCTTTTCACTGAAGGGACTTTTAGTGACTAAAGGCGTTTGACAAAACAAAGCAGCTGATTCACATAACCTTCATATATTCATTAAGTGAAGAATGAGAAAGTTCTTTTCACTGAATTAATGTATTTTGAGAACACAGTAGGTGCTTTAGATTGTTTTCCATGTTCAGAATCCCTAATTAAACAGTGCTCTAAAATATTCTATTTACCAGGGTAGTGGTGTGTTTCCAGGTGTGCAGCTGGTCAGCCCAGCCTCACCCACCTGAACTCAGCCTGGCTTCAGCCACTCCTCCTGCCAGCTCCAGCCTAAGGCTGAGCTCTGAGTCATGTCAGCTCTGGTTCTAAAATTAGTCCCCTCTTCTTCATGTTCATATTAGACATTTTTGGGCCTTCAGCTTGAATCTGAATGCAAAAAGCTGTAATATACCTGTGGGGGAACTTTAGGGTTCTCAGATGGGTTCATACATAACCTGGTGTGTTCTCTTGCTGCTGCACCACTTGGACTTAAAGGGAGAAGTAAGGAGGAAAGGAAGTTGGCAGCAGAAAAAGTGTCTGTGTGTGTAAATATATACATCAAGAAATTAAATGTATAAATGAAAAAAAAAAAAAAAAGCATTCACGTGAATGAGCTGTAAGATTAAATATATACATCAAGACATTAAATGTATAAATGGAAAAAGAAAAAAAAAAGCATTCACGTGAATGAGCTGTAAGAAACCACAGCAAGTCTGATAACCAGAAATCCATCACCCTGATTCCAAAGGGTGGCTGTCATTAAGCAGGATGGGGAGGTATTTGGAAATGCCTTTCCTCCTGAGTTCCATGCTGAAATCCTCTCTAACAGCTTCCTGCAGCTCATAATGGTTCTGCACAGAGGGAAGACAGCCATGCATGCTCTCTACTAAATAAATATGTAAATGGAGCTCCCAAACAGAGTCACATACCATGGAGTCACATAGCTCACAATAACTGAATGCTTTCCATTAGAGGAGGGTACTTTAACAAATTCTATTGTTTTGTACTGGCCCAACAGTTTTTGGTGACTACACAGTGATGTGGACATGGCATAGTAATAGACTAGATTTGCAATCCAAATAGAAGAAAACTGATGTTTATAGTAAATGGGGAATTACTAGACAGATCATTATGGTTAAAGTGGCTTTTGACTATATCTGTATTAAGTCCTGAACTCCTTAATTTTAGAGAAAGCTTATAACCCCCTCTCCAAACAGCAGCAGCCTCTCATTGTTATAAATAATGGCTTTAAGCCATTTTTCTTCTGTTGGACATATCATCTAGGCATCCTTGCATTAAACAAAATTAGAGTTGCTCTGTGCAGTGAGCCACTGCAAATCCCATCTTGGTTTCTGCTCCTCCCAGGAGAGCACGAGGGACCAAAGCAGCTAGGGCAGGGGTCCAGGTAACTCTAGGCCAGGAGGCTCTTGGTAAAGGGGAGACAGCAAGGCAAGATGTCTCTTGCAAGCACTTGGTGTTAGTCATAGCCTAAAAAAAGAGAATTAGAAAGTAATGGGTGTTTCTCTGGCTTTTTAGTGAAACCCATGTACAGCTACTGTAATGTCTCCAAGAGTGTCTGTCTAATGAAAAGAAATGAGTGACAGGTGACACAATGCCCAAGGGAGAGAAGAGTGAAAAGAGCTGGTGAGCACTTCAGAAGAGAAGCAGACTGCATCCCTTTTCTTGTTAGAGTTTCCTCTGTTTTGTAAATTGGTGAAATGCAGCATCAACCACTCAACTTTTTGTGCACTGTTCTTTCAATTAGCCGAGTGTGACTATGGGTGCACCACCAGAGATGGTGTGGAAACAAGGAGAGCTAGGAAAGAGGTGAAAAAGCTTCAGTTCATTATTTGTGTGATCCCTGCAAATGCTGGGCTAAGTGTGGTCCATAATTCACATTACCCTGTGGTGTACTCATAGACAGTACAAGTGAAAATTACCTCCTGCATTGTCCAGTCACTCTCCTTCCTGGCAAATACGGGCTGAAATTAAGCATGAAATTGTATGTTGGGTTTCCCAAGTTTTCCCAAGGGTGCTGAGATTCTGCAACCATAGATATAATGAGTCAATCCCAGTCAGTAAATGGACTTCCAGGCAGCTACATCAACCTACCATTAAATACTTAGAATGAGTCCAGATAGTGAAAGTGAGGGAGACTGTATATTGAGAGAAGTGTATTATAGGGAGATAGATAGATAGATAGATAGATAGATAGATAGATAGATAGATAGATAGATCTATTTTTCTTTCTGACCATTAAGTAGAATAGATTGATTCTGGAAAGAGCATCATTAATTCATCCAAAAATTATGGCAAATCATTCTCCTGGTATATTAAGGCCTGAAGTAGGAGGTATAATATGGTAAACCAGCCAGAAGGCCTCTCCTGAGTGTGGTACCAAACTCTGGTGTGTAGATGGCATTCAATGCTGACTTTTCTATTTTTAATGAATGTGTCTTTATTAAGCATTTAGGTAGCAACATTCTGTGTAGGCATCAGTAAAAGACTGCACTATGGAAAGATCTTTCTACCTTTCCTACTGGGGGGAAGGGCAGGGATGTGGGAAATGAAATCAGGTGGTCTTACAGCTTTTTCAAGACGGGTTAGTCACTCTCTCCCTTGAACTAGGTAATTTTTAGACTTGGTTGGAAAGTAGGCAGCTGTAGATCTTATTTTGTAGATCTCAAGGAATAATTTCTGATTATCCCTTTATCTCCAAAGTGCTTTCCTGTGTATAGGTATAATAATAAAGAAACCATTTTCAGCATAAAAGATGTGCTTGTCAAACCACAGCAATGATTTTCCAGTTCCTGGCTTTTTAGTTGTGCAGCCTTCTAATATTTCTGCTTGAATTCTTTCACGACAGAAGCAAATGAAAATTACACCGTGGTTTTTAGGTCTCTGTTCCCTGATTTTTGCTTGTCATGTCATGAACTTCTTCGAAGCAGTGAAATGGCAGCCCATCTCCCTGAGAGCTCCAGACAGATTTCTAAAGTTGTCTTGTTAACAGCTTGTCAGAAACCTACATTTCAGTCTCGCTGAGTTTATATCATGCAAAAAGGAAAAAAAAAAAAAAAAGTTGCTGGAAGATATGATTTTTACAGGTTCTGACATTTTTCTAAAGAACTGAAATGCTCAAGGCTGCTGTCTCCCTTAACAGGCTGTGCTGTTTTGGGTAATATTCTGCGTTGCATCAACTGAACATCAGAGCAACATTCAGTTTCTTCCCTTTAACATGTTCTTTGAATTATTTAAGGTGTTTTGATGTTGGCTAGAATTCGTAACAAAGTCCTCCAGCTTTTATCCTAAAATATCAAAAAGGTTGAGATTTTTTCCTTCCCCCTCCTCCCTTTTCTCCCTCTTCCCTAACCCTTCCTCCCTCCCTCCTCCCGCTTTTAATAGATCCTTGCATGGATCATCAGGGGACTTTCTTTTATGTTGTACAGCATGAAATGACTTAGTCAGGGTCTTCCTGATTAATTTATGAGTGCTATGAAAAAGGGAAGGGGGGGAAAAACAGTCCTTGAGGGATTGACCCTAAGCTGCAGCAGATCAACTCAATTTTATGGAATGAAAAGAGACTTAAACAGTATTTTTAGCGTCGGTTTCTCAACCCACAGAGGTAGAGAAGCTCCCTGCATCCAGCAGGCTGGAGCAGGGCAAGAGGTGCCCATCTCTCCGGGTGGCTGATGGAGTGGAGCTCGAGTCTTTGGAGGCACCGAGCACGTTTAGAGTTAAAGCTGTGACAGATTGGTGGATTAATGTGCTCTGCCTCCAAGGGACAAATGCTCTTTTTTTTTTTTTTTTTTTTTCTTTTCCCCTTTTCCCTTCCCCTTGCTCCCTCCTTCCCCACTCTGGGCTTGCAGATGACAGCTGTTGGTCACTTAACAAAATGTCCTCTTGATTGCTGCTTCACAACAGGGGCCCCCTCAGACCAAACAGCACATAGCCCATACAATGCATCACTGCCCCTCAAAATTAGTTATAGTGCTCTGGGCTATTCTCGGCTGCCATAGCTAATACTCTCTTGCTGTTCTTCTCTCTCCCCCTCGCCCTCCCCCTCTGCAGACAAAGGCTCAGCCTATACATCTGTAGTGCTCATAACCTCCCCCTTCCCCCAGCCAAATGCTGAGGAGAGAAAGGGAAAAAAAAAAAAAATTGCTGCCCTGAGGCTCAATCTGTTTCTTACAGCTCTACCCCGGCACTTGGAAGCCTGAGCTGGTCTAGCCATGGGGAGGCCCTGACTCATTTCATCAAGCTGTCAGGGAGGCAGTGGAGCTAAGAGGACTCTGCTGCCTGGGGCAAGTTCAAGTCAACATTCGATTTCCGTCCTCCCCCCGGCCCCCTCCTTTTGCTTGGACACTTTCTGTGCTCTGGATCTAAACTTCTCCCCGAGCTGCAGCAGCTCACAGCTTCTTGCCAGGAGGAAGGACTTGTGGGACCTTATAAAGGACACAGTGGCAAAATTGCTGCAATAAATCAGTGGCCCTCTGACACTTGGCGGTAGCTTAATGTTTTGGCACTTTCTTTCCTGTGTATGCCTCAAGTCCCATTAGCAAGCTTTTCTGTCAGTCTGGCTCATGATAAAACTCTCTCTTCCTATCATCTTAAGCAAGCCCCTGCAGACATGAATCTGATGCCAGGCTTAATAGGAAACAACACCCTCCCCTGCACACACGAGCGCGCATCCATACGCACCACCACGGCTCCTGGGAAGTCAGCTCAGAGGGCATGGAGAAGGGAGGGCTCTTAAAAACAGGCTTGGTTTTACTCCTTCCTTTAAAAGAAACATTAACAACCCGGGATTTAAGCTTGGTACTTCCCCAAGCCTTGCTATTAAAAGAAAATTCAGTAACTAAATATGGTTGGAAATAATAAGATAGCGGTAACATGGCTGTGGAGTGGGTGTGCAGGCTGCATAGGTGTCTACACTGTTCAGATATTCTGTGCAACTCTCTTCATACATATTCTACCCTTCCAGCTTTCATTATAATGTTATAGGCAGTATATTTAATATTTTTGCCTCCTCTCCTCTCAGCCTTGCACTTCCCCAGACAGTTCTAGTTGCAGGTAGACTGGTTGGATTGCGTGTCCCTCCGGGCTGGGATCTGTTTCTTCACATGGCTAGCTTAGATGTCTATCACCCTCTGCTTAATCATAATATAAATAATATCTATGGGTATGTGTGTTTATGTGGAGAGGAAAAAAACCAAGCCTTTCTCTCAGCTGTCTGGGCAGGAACCTGTAACTCCTGTGCTGTGCAGTGTCTGGCACAACAGGGCCCACAGCCTTGGGACTGTGTAGGCACAACCTAAATCAAAAACCACTGGGTTTGGGTGAAGTAGGAGATAATCATCTTTGTGTGGATAATCTGAGGTGACTTCTCAAAAGCTTGGAGGAAGTGGCTCCATTTGAAATAACTGTATTTCTGTGCACCCATTGTGACATAACAGCCAGGTATTGCCAGTCTTGTTGAAATCTTAGGAGAGTTGGTTGGTTTTGTTTTCATTTCTTGAAGCTCTTATTCCTGGTATGAGACAGTCTACAAGACTATGTGATGTGAGTTAATCAATGTAGTGTTTTTATTATGTGAAGAAAAGCTGGATAATGCAGTAGTTAAAACACTGGGGGTAAGAAAAGAGTCAAAGGACATTCTCCTGATTCCTAAACTCACCAGAAAACAGCTAGAATCATAGTACAGCTTTAATATAGCTTGTAAGGAGCTGAATGCCAATCTAATGGTAAGAGAAGATCCTTTGCCAAATGTGCTGTTGCCTGTTTTACAGTAGCCATAAGTCCATCTTCGTCCCCTCTTCTAGAAGGAGGTGATGGAGTGCATCACAGCTCATTGCCTGGTTGGAAAGCCATGATGGAGGGGGGTCTTGTAAAGAGAGATTTCACCCCAGGCATCTAAAAAATGAGAAACCACAAGGCCCAGTCTACACACATGGATGCTCCATCTGTGATTCCTGAGTTTTGTGCTGTCCTGCTGAACCTCACCTCATGGGAGGCTTCCTTCCAACCGGAATCTGTCACTGCAAGAAATTGTTTCCAAAAAGCTGCGCAATTAGGGGCCGACTTTGCAAACATTCTTGGTGGAATTGAGATACAATTGGCACAACCCAGTGAATAATCCCTTTAGGAGCCTTTATGAACCCTGTACAATGGCTGTTTACAGTCCTGCTTATAGACCAGGAGTGTTAACAGGACTTTAGAAAAATCCAGGTAATTGAAGCTTTTGTCTTTCAATGAGCCCCCATTGCTTTCAACAGTTGCCATTCTCCACATTTTCTTTAACTTTTTTTGTTTTGACAAGGGCTTTTGTCCCTCAACAACAGCAGCGTGGGAGGTGAGCCTGGCCGGGTGGTGGCCTCAGCCTTCGCAGCATGGCCTCCTCCTCCTCCTCCTCCTCACACGGGATAAGTTGGCTTTTAAGGCACAGAAAACCCTCTGTGTCTGAAGCAAAGTTTCTCCCATGACTGCATTATTCATTCCAACACCCCAGGGATGCAGGGTCCCTGCCTCACCTCTGTGCTGAGCCGGGGCTCTGCGCGGCGAGGGTGAGGAGGAGGCTGGAGGAGAGCAGGCGTGTGAGGCCGAAGGAGTTCCCACAAAAACTGAACCAGCCCCTCGAAACCAGGGCTTTTCCACACACACACACCCCGGCCCCGGGGAGGGAGAGGGGTCAGCAGTGGTTCTGCTTTTCACAGCTCTGTCTGGGCCCGTTTGGTTTTGCTGGCGTTGGTTTTTCTGTGCTGTTGCTTGTTCAGCAGCCTCTGGGTTCCTGTTTCTTGGTGCAAGTGTGGGAACCTGTTCCTTTTGCGTAAAACAAAGAAAACCTGTGGGAATTCTGAAGCTTAGGGCCTTTTCCACCAAAGCTGGTTGTATTTTCTTCAGGCGTTGATGGGAGGTTAGCATAGGTTGGTAGCCATGAGTCTCTCTTTTTATTTTCTTGTATGTTAAGCAGAAGTCCAAATTTTATAAATATCAATGTGTTAATTCTTCCCCTCATCCTGTAGGCCAGTTTGGAACATTCTCATGTGGATTAAGATAAGTATTTTGGTGGTTTAAAGCTAGGCAGGAACCAATACAAGGGACAGTTCGCTCGCGTGTGTGATCCTACATGACTGCAGAGGGGGCAGAAGATTTGCTTTCACAAGGCAAACAAGAAATTAGGCAACTCACTGCCCAAATGCGGTTTTTAAACCACTCATCTTGCAGTCCCAGCTTCACAGAAGGCTCTGTGTCCACATGGATTCACATGTGGATCTGCATCCACAGCCCTGCTGCCTTCTGCAGTTTCCAGACTGATGTAATCATGATTAAAGTAAGGAAGATGTAAGCTAAAACGAAACAAAATTCTTGTCTGTCTTTTCCATTTTAAAAGCAATTAATTATGAAGTCTTTACAGATCCTGAATGGGGAAAAATGTATCCTCAGAGAGCAGATGTTTGCTTCATTCATATGTCTGTTTATAAAATCTAGCATGTGGATTTGATGGTTCACTGGCTTTTTGCAACTTTCACTTATCTACATGAGACAAAGTTGCATATTGGTACAAAGCAAAATTAGGCACCTAAATAAAGCAGTTCTGCACCTTTTAGTAATGTAAACCGTCTGTAAGAGGGTTTTGTACTCATTATAGGTATACAAATTTTGGAAGTCATCTGTTTTCAACAAGAAAAACCCTCTTGTCTTTTTTTTTAACATATAAGAAGTAAGAATTATGAAGACAAGTTTTGTTACAAAAACCTGAGAAGACTAAAATGCTACCTTGTATTTGAATAATAATGGTTACTAAAGTTCAAAAAAATTGTTTACATCTCAAATATTTTTAAGCTAAATTTGGTAATGTTTACAGTACTGAGGTTTTATTAAACCAGGACTCATAGGCAGAACTGTCTGAGATTTAGTGATCATTTTGAATGCTTTCTAGTCAATGGATTTCAAAGTTTAATTTATTTGGTTATTTTATTACTGCAGCGTATAATTTTTAAGCCCCTGTTAGAATTAAAATTTGTGTTGATATTGCCTAAGCATACAATTTGAAGAAACCCATGGCTGAGTGTGCTAACTTATTTTTATGCCATTCTTGCAATAAATGTAATTCTGCTGTAACATGCTTTAGTCTGAACAATAAATCACAGAGTCAAAATATTCTGCCTCTAAAATATGAGCGTTCTTGTGAATGAGCACCAAGATTAAAATGGTAACTTAGGATACTTTAGTGTAGACAGGCTTTAAAGGGTAAAATAACAAGGTCTTTGTGACCCACTCCATTATGCCAGTAATTTGGAGGAATGCACAGTCCCTGTAGCATTAGGGCTTGATTTGAACTCCCCCTGGGTGGAGGTGAAAGGCTTCCCTGCACTCAGCCAGTGTTTCTCAGGAGCATGTAAATAATAAGAAGTGGACTGCTGTGACTGCATCTTCCCCCACCCCCAGCTCAGTTTTGATGAGTGTGTTGCTCTGTCAGCGTGAATTATTGCTGTCTTGGGCAGGCACTAGTGCAGCAGGTACTGGGGCAGCCTTTGCCCAGCAAACCTGTTTCAGCATGTCTCGGTGTGATGGACAATTAGTCCCATTCCGAGCCCGGAGCAGACACTTGTAATTGTTTGTGGTTGCGTGACACGGGTTTGGGGAAGTCAGCAGATGGTGATTTATCAGGATTGAGTTCACTTTTGGGTTGTGAAAAAAAAACAGAAACTGTGTTTCGTATGATAATTTCCATGAAGGTCAGTGACAGAATAAAAGTCACAAAAAAGCACAAATGGCTTGTGGCAAGGTATTTACTAAAGACATGGCTATCTGATGTTCTTGCATACTGCAAAGCAATTGGCTGGGGCTTTGTGCAGTTTTCTGGTATTAACCCTGTTTTTTCCCATAGAACTTGCCCACTCACAGCTCCAGGCCCCTGCAAGGCAATGTCCTATTACTTCTTCCATTTTTCTTCAGGTTCTTTCTTTTCCAGAATGGTTACACATACAATTAGATCTATGCACATCCTGCTAAACAGTCAGATTTCTCTGTGAAAACATGCTGTGGATCATGTGGGGCAGTGTAAAATGATTTCCTTTTGAAAGAAAAAGAGTTCTGCTTAGTCAAGACTGTAGAAAAACAGATTCCTTAAACCAAGCATTTTCACTGCAGTAAAATGGGAAGAAGGTGTCAGTCAGAAAGCTGAGCACTCTTCACTGCAGAATCACTGTGGGAGATTCCTCCAATATATCGGGGCTGTTTGTGTGCTTCGTGTGTTTCAGAGAATTTAATAATAAAAGGTTCAAATAGAAGAAGAAGAGATTAAATATTCTCTCATAAATCAGCAGAAAACTAAGAATGTAACAGCTGAAATTTCTGCTGTGTGTCTTGAGGATAAAAGAATGCGACAGGAAAGATTCCCCTTCCCCACTCCAGGAGGAAATCTGGACAAAATGACCAAACAAATCTATTCCTTTTGCATTCATGACACCGAATCATGTTTGTTCTCATGGACCATTTCCACACTTGGGGGTTGTCACTGCTGGCTTGCAGAGTCCCCTCTTGTTGACCCAGTGAACTCTGGAGGGTGCTGCCAGTTACAGAAACCCACCAGGCCATCCCATCAGCAGTTGGCTGAAGGAGAAAATTCCCGTTGGGCACCAAGGCTACAGAACACACTGACCACTTCTGCCAGCATAACAGACACCAAGAGATTTACTGCTGCTCCCAGCTGTTAATCTTTCTGAGCTCCAGCCAGCAAGATGTGCATGTCCTGAAATGCTCAGTGCCCGAGTTATCTTTCCATCATTTGTGCTGTGAAAATAGAGCATTTCATTTTCAGAGCCTGAAAGAGATTGCACTCCAAAACTCTTTAAGTAAACACTTCCTCCTGGGATCGTGATCCCATTCAAACTAAAAAATGTACCAGAATTTATGATGTATTTTAATTACTATTCTTGGTACCACTCATTAAATTAGAAATTGATTGCCAGTTTCACAGTTTCCTTGTTAGATGACAAAGTGCTTATCAAGGTGAAGCAATGCAAAACTGTTACTATATATTCCATGATTTGGGAGATAAAAAGGCATGCTTTTTGTTGTCGCACTCATGTTACAGTGGTTGTTATAATGCATCACTGAATGTCTTTTTTGTTTAAAGTTTGCTTTCCCCCACCATACATTTGTGTAAGAGAGGATCTGGCATTCTGTGGTTTACGCCACCAATGTAAAAGGCATTACTGCAGACATCAGAAGTGTGTTTCATTGAACTGTGAACATCATAAACAGCTATCCTAAAGATTTAAGAGGATGATGTAAAAGATCCCTATACAAAAAGGTGTTTCTCAAAATCTTTTTTTCTCTCTCTAATCCACAGTGTGACAGCGAGAGCGATATTGACGATAAGGTAAGACTGAATTTTCTTATTTCATATGCTTGGAAATTCCCTGATAGTCAAAATAAGAATGAATTTGAAAATAACATTTTCCTCCAATCTTTATGTCAAATTAAAAAATATCTACAATTGAATGAAAAAGCATCAGACCTGCTACTCTGTGATCTTCACTAGCTTCTATTTGCAGAAAAGAGAGTCCTGTTAACATAATAGTCTTTATTGATTATTATGTGAGCATTTTGTGAGACCTGAGTTACAGCATTAGTGCTGTTTCAGAGGAAGTTTCCACTGATAACTTGTCAGGAGCCAATATTGTATATATAGTAACCTTTGAAGATGTCAGCTTTGTAATCAGTTAGAAGATGGGACCTGCCCTCCCAAGGCAGTGGTAACTGTCAAGGAGTGTTTTGTCATGATGCATGCATATTTATCACAGAGCAATGATTTTTCTGACCTTCTTTTGAATACAGAGGTTGGTCATTGAAAGGTTGTAGTTTGTGTATGGGGATTTCTTGTTCACCTCTGCAAGGAAAACAGACAAGTCCCACTGTGTAGCACCACTGGCACCATGCTTTTAAACATCAAATATATAAAAGACTTGAGTATTCCTTGCCAGCTTCTGGCAGATCAAACCTGTCAGTCTCAGGTCAGCTCTTCATCAAACCTTTATTATATTTTGGCTGTCCAGTCTCTTGCATTCGTTGATGAGAGGCTGTGGCACAGAGTTTTCTCCTGGATCAGCATTACACAGGTGCAGGCTGCCTTCAGGTGGCCCTGTGTCCTCAGCAGCACACCCAGCTGCATCAGAGGTTACCATGAGTTCAAGAGACTGCTCTGAAAGCTTTTTGTTCATATTGTTAGAGCTTTAGAAACATTAGGGTTTCCTCAACTTCTTTTAAAAATCCCATCAGATACTAAATATTCTTGTAGTATGGCAAAAGCTGTGTTTTGAGATGGCAGCGTGATAGAAGAGAAACATTTAAATCGTGTGTTGAATGAAAGATGCTGTACATATTTTATTTCATACTATTTTAAATTTATATGAGTATATATGTATAAAGTCACTTGCTGAAACCACCCCTCTCCCCAAGTTCTGTTTCTTACAAGGTTACACAGCAGCAGAGCTGACAGCAGGGGTGATGAGGGTGAAATATTGTTCCCTAAAAGCTTAGATACCATGGGGTTAAAACGTTTCTCAGACTGCCCAATCAAAGGAAGTAAAAGCAATCACTTAGAAAACTGTTTAAAGATCTGCCAGTCAAAGCTCAGATGAAGTTGTAAGTGACATGTAGTTTTATTATACAGCTATGCTATTAATGATTATCTAAATTACACTGGTAGACCCAGCTAGAGGCATTACATCTGAGACTGACGTTTGTTAGATTAGGTTTGACTTCACCTTGTAGAGAAGAAATTGAAATCTGAACAACATTGATTAGCTTTCAGAATGTGGGATCTGAGGTTACCTTCAGAGGAAGCTGCATTGTGTTTGGCTGGTAACTTGCTGTCCTTTACAGCAAATGAAAGGCTATTATAGTGTTCCTTACCATTAATATGACATTTCTTTACATTTCTGTAACTGTAATTTGACTTTCTAGGCTCACCTATTTCCCAGCTACCTTCTGTTTAAGGTGACTCTGCCTTAATAATAACAACATTTCTTTTCTTCATAAGGAGAGCAGCACAAGATCATCATCTTTCTATCTCTTGCCTGATCTGCAGAGATGTGAAACATGACACAGTACTGTTAAATAGGTGTCTGGAATTAAGTGGGGTTTTTTTCTTGTCAGCAAAGATGTGGGCACATGCACATAAACTCACCAGGGCTGAAGTGAAGATGCTTCAAACCTTTCATGGGGATAATGTGAGTGCAACATTGCCTTCCAGTTGGGGAACACAGGGGCAGCCTGACTCGCTCTGTTGGTTCCTGACATTCTGCACTCCCCTGGAAACTCGTTCAGTGTTTGTCTAAAACTTAATCTGACTGATGCAACAAAGTGCTGTAAAATTTTTGGTGTGACTGTCCTGAGGGACTACACTCATTTTCCTCCTCCCTGTGATGGCAGTGTGTCTCCTGCCAATGCTCCCAGGCTATTGCAGCCAGGTGGAGGATTCAGCACAGTGCCTAGCCCAGCACCAGCCTTCCCAAATTACGTGGTGGGTCAGCTTCTTTCCCCACTGCTGCAGAGCAATGCTGCCTGGTCAGCAAGAACCAGCTTTTTCAAGGTACACCTACACATGCTGGCGCTAAGGAAGGGCAGGGCAGGAATTACTAATGTACTTTTGATTTGCATGACATTTTTTGTTAGTCATAAACAGCAGGTCAGTGTTGCCTGCATAAAACTCACGAGGAAAGCAGACAAAAAAAGTTCGTGTTCAAGTACAAACTGAGTCAGCGACTGAGCTAGAAGCAAAACTGAAATTTTCCACCTCCTACTTCTCCCTCTGTACCATGCTAGTAATTATCCACTATTTATTTAGTTCATAGGTGTATGGGTTATTGAGCTCCTAATGTTTGCAAACATAGATGTTAGGGTAAAATTAAGGTTTTACCGTCACTGCATTGTAAAATATAAACACGCTCCTGATGGTTTGGTTTTTTCCCTTGTGCAGGGCTCCAGGGGAGAAAAGCAATTGAGCATAGTCAGTCACATGTACAGTGTATCAGAAAGAGGAGCCATTACTTTAGTGCAAGGTACAGTTTCACAGCAGATTGTGAGTGTTTCCAAACATTGCGCTGCTGTTTTTAATAACTGGAGAAGAGGAGCTGAAGGCAGGGGACCTGTCAATCCCATCTACTTTCTGAGAACTGTCTCTGGCCAAGTATAGCCTTTCACTTCTGCATCACTGCTGAAATCTCAGAGGAAGTAAGTGGGATGATACTTTCTCACACCTATCATTCTGTCACCATGTGCTTCTCACAGAACTGTTTGAGATAGCCAAACTAATAAAGTGAGCTGTCCAGCCATTTAACCAAGCGAGAAACTTAGCAAATCATGCGTTCCCCGAGATGGAAATGCAAATCCTGTTTCCTTTACTCTGTGCTCAGTGAAGGACATTGGTTTGGGCTCTGCAGCTGTGAGGAGGATTGCAGTGTTGCTTGATGAAGCTGGGGAAATGATACTGTGCTTTTTGAGGGGGAGGAGGGAGAGAAAGGGAGTCAGTCTGATAGTTGCATTACACTGTCTTCTCTCTGCACTAGCTGAGATGTGAAGCTCACGGTCCATAAACATTGTTACTGAAAATATATACTTCCTTTAATAGCAACAACAGCATTAACAGATAGCAATTACCCTTCATTTTCAGGAACTATAAAGTCTCCATTAATTCAAGATTTATGTAGTTATAGCATTTAGCACAGGAATAACACCACAGAGAATTGGTTTATACACATGTAATGAGAGAGCTTATGGCATACTTTAGTGAACATTAACATAATAGAGTAATATAAACCATCAACAGTTCCACTTATTGTCTCTTACCTGCTTTAGCATCACTGTGAAAAGTGGCTAGCAGCTTGGTAATGTGCTCAGTTAAATGGTGTTCTGCAGAAAGCCAAAAGTCAACTTGTGTGAAACAAGGGAATGAGTAATCTCTGCTCGTTACTCCAAAATGTTGCTCTCATTTTTTTAATAACAGTGTTCAAGATTGCATTAAAAAGGCGCCTGTTTCTTTCTTTAAAAGTAATTCAGTGTTCATGTTCTTTCAGTCTTGGACTTCTGTCTGCTCTGTGTGAAATTGTGGGTTGTCAGCTTAATTACATGGCCCCGCCGTGTAAGTGAGCTCTCCAAATCAGGGGTTAGATATCAAGCATTCTTCATTTAATGCAGTACTAAGTAAGATGTGCAAAAAATGGAACTGTATTTCTAAGTTCAGTCAGTATTTACTGTATATTTGTTCTGCAGTTTATGTTTTAGCTGTAGCAAGCAACTTCTGAGACAGGCAAAGTTAAATCCAAGGTGGAGACAAAAACTTTTGAAGTCATTGTTTTCTCACGACTTTTGCAGCAGCCCAGTGAGTTCCTAAGGCTGTGCTTGTGGCAAAGTGAATCAGCCTTGCCATGCTGTAGTCTGCTAATCCCAGCGTCCCAGGAGGTGCCTGGAAGTCAGCAGCAACAGGAGAGCAGGTGCAGTTTAGCCTGGGATAGGTGGGAGGGGAGCAGCACGGTGGTGTGTGATCCCTCCACCTGGGGCTGGGTTCCATCCTGCTGCGTGCTGTAGAAACACAGAACAGCTCATGGCTTGAGGATGAGATGAGATGAGAGAGAAGGGGCCCAGGTGAGTGGGGGGACACTGTCAACAGCTGCACTGTTTCAGTATGCCAGCAGCCTCCTTGTTGTCCAGCTTTGATTTCATAGGTATTAATCTAAAGAGGGGATTTGTAGGCATTGATGTTTTAGGAGGCACTTGAGAGGGAAAGTTGGGCAGCTTTATGGCTGTGAATGGGAAGTTATTCTCTGTAGCAAAAGGCACAGTGGTGAAAAGTGAGGAGGTGCTTATTTGAAAGTTTACCAAGGGGGTGATTGAATCAGACCGGTGAGAGATGGAAGTTTACAGCAATGCTGAATGTCAGTGCTGGGAAGAAGTAAGCTGTGAGAGAGTCAAAACACAAAGAGTGATAGTTTGCCATTCAGGAAGTGAGAAGCTGTGTAGGAAGCAAAGCCACAGACTAGGAAAATGATCTTGCAGCAACTTTTCCTTGGCACAAGGACACAGTTACATCTGCTGTCACCAAAGGGAAGACAAAATGGTAAATGAAGGGTGAGGTAGCTTGACCAAGAATGTGGCTGTGTGGATAAACAGAGGATGCTCCTTATGTTACAGAGAACAAGGATACACAGGACTTAAAACATAAGTTGAATATTTTGATGTCAGGAGTATTGTGAGTCAAAGAGAGTGCTGAGAACTGTGGGCTTGAGTGAGAGATGGAGGTGATAAGAGTAGAAGCAATGAGAAGAATAAACTGTATGGAAGATCTGGGGGATGAAATTATCACTGTTGTTTCAGCTGTGTTGACCTTGAAAGGATATCCACAAGCCCACAGGAAAAATCATAGTTCAGGCAGGAGGAGAAAGGGATGCAATAATGAAGAGAAACCTAGGAGCTGCTCTAGCAGGAATGGTCACTCTGTTTGTGTGTGTTTGTGTCTGAGATTACCCAGAAATAAGAAAAAACCCCTCCAGTGCTATTACTGGAGTCTTCTCTTCCTCTGCTCATTACATTTTATCTGGCAATGGAAAAGGTGGGTTCCATCTGATTTGTTTTTGTAAGTTTAGTTCCCACTTCAGGTAATCTGTTATTTGCTGGTTTTGAAGCCTACCCAGACCAAGGTCCCCAAACTGGTTTTGTCCATCATTTGATTGTCCTTTTCTCTGAGAAATTGAACTTGGTACTTTCCCAGAAATTGACATTCATACTGGTTGCAGCAGAAGGGAAAGATCAAACATGGAATTGAACTGAGGGCTTTCACGTGGCAGTATTTGCACTTCTGTTAGCATTACACTTCAGTCTATGACAGCTCTCAGCTGTGGCAAATAATGAGAAATCTCCATTTGCCAGTTACTTCCCAGCTGGGTTCTCAGAACTGAAGTGGTTTTTACCATGGGATGCTCTGGCTTATGGACAGCAGTGCTGAGTGTCCTTGTGGAAGTGTGTGGCTGGGCTCTGCTGCAGGCTTGGCATCCTGCAGTAGTGTTACATATATGCACATATACATGCACCGAATCAGTGCTTCTGCTGAGGTTTATTTCTTACAGACAGATAACCCAGTGATACAGGGTGAAAACTAGTGAGAAAGCTCTCTCCCATACAGTAATAACTGGGTAAAGACTGTTAGTTCTCCTAATGGAAGAAGGCCTCTGTTTTACAGACAATCTGTGTGTTGTTATTAAAAACAGATCTGCTTTTTAAACAATATCAAAATATTGAATTTAAAATAACCTTGTAGCCCTTGAAAGATTTGGGTGCTATAAACAGGCAAATGTAATCTTGTTGCCAGTACAGGAAGACAAAAATTCACCACTCAGTGAATTTGTTTTATTTCAACGTTCTCCATGAATATATTTACTAGAAAAATAGCATCCTCTAGGCCCACTGCATACCCAGTTCACTCCGTGGCTCTTTGGGAAATGCCAGATGGGGGAGAGACTTGGCATGGGTTGGGCTTCCATCGTTCCACCCACCATGTGCATGGAGCAGACACAAAGGTTCCCACTGAGACTTGGGGCAGCTGAGTTAAGCCCTGCAAGTCCTTCCAGAGGGAGAGGAGCCTTCCAAGTTGTGCTTCTCAACTACAGCTCTGCTAAATATTATTAGTAATAATAGCCCTCCTTGACCTTTATATTTAAATAAAGCAAGAATGTGGTTTAAAAAATGAAACAGAGTCAAAGCTTCAGCACCAATGTGCTCCCCTCCTGCTGAGATTTTGTGGTTTTTTCTTATCCAGACAAAAACTCAAATTTTAAGTACATTAGTCTGTATATAACAAGCTGAGTCATCACAGTCTGTGGTGCCCATATTCATTCTTGAAAATGTAAAAAAGAGTTTTCAGAGCAAACAATGAGAAGAGCCTTCTAGTTTGCTGAAAAAAAAAATCCATCATTAATTCACATAAAAGGCTTGAAGAGATCTTATGCAGAGCTCTTGGGCACAACAGGATAATACCAGTTCTGTTGCTGGCAGGCAGCATGTCCCTGGCTTCCTGCTTTCTCCATTGTTTAACATCTCCCTGTTCCAGCTCCCCATCCAGGAGCGTTTTCTTATCTTACCAGGCACCTTGTGGAGAATCTTTTCAGCTGTGAGGCAACAGAGAAGAGAGCAGTTGTGTACAGCTGTCTGCCCACATCAAGAAAAGCCATTATAACATTGTAAGGTAGTCTGAGTCCAAAGGGCTACCTGTGCAATGGCAGGAGCTCCTTGGAAGGTGATCAGATAGAAGATAAGAGTAGGCAGGTGATAGGAATTGGCAACTGAGTTAGGCAATTCAATTAATTAAATCGAATGATATAATTAACTGTAAAGATGCCAAGGAGATGGGAATTCTGGAGGATGCATGCTCCAATAGCCACAATTGCAGGCCCTCATTTGGCTTGCAGAGTTTCTCATTCCTGTATTCCAAAATCCTTTGCCAGGTTAGGTACCACAGAAGGGCACAGTGTGCAGCACCGTGTCCCCTGGGCAGGAATAAAGGATACAGCTCAAGTGGGCTCTGTTCCTGCCCTGGCTGTGCCTGGAGTGGGAAATGAACCTTCCTCTGCCCTGCCCACCCTTGATGCTCAAAGCACATTGTCTGCAAACATGGTACTTTACCTCAGCATGAAATTGAAGTTAGAACGTCACTTCTGATTCCATGTTAGTAATTATTGTTTTGTCTGTGTGTACTGTAAAGATTGTGTAATTCCAGTTAATACTTCATACTTTTTAATGCTTCCTGATGGTCTTTAATACTGAGTTCTACCCACCTGCATTTTTCTTGAGAAGGAAAATGTTCTCCTTAGCAAATGGCTCACATTTGGTTTTGTGGTATCTGAAAGCTTCTCTTGATCCCTGGTACAGCTCTTGGTCTTCCGAAGTTTCTGCATTTTCATGAGTTTGCTCTGATTTTGTTTGGTACCTGTGTGACTGTCTGAGGAGTCATTTGACATTCAGTCAAAGCTGTGCTTAAGTTCAAAACAGACCAGTGACTTGAATGAAGGTTTTATGAGTTCTTGTCTGCTTCAGGTGAACTCTGCAGGTTGTGCTCTGGGGCAGCACAGCTCCCATCCCAAGCCTGTGTCTGGAGTGTCAGAAGCATCAGCAGGTCTCGATTGCACCCACTGATGCCCAGTCTTCCACTCTTGGATGGTCAGTTTGAAATATCTCACATAACAGGCTCCGTTTCCAAGGTTTCCAAGCCTTTCCTTGGCCTTTGCCACACCTGTGTCAAAATTAGTTGGAGATCTTTGCCTAAATCTTTGGCAGCAGCTGACTTAATTTGTGGTTTACTACTCCTGACAGTTTATTGGGGAAGCAAAGCATGCCTTCATCTCCAATAATAAACAGCCCACCCGCCGACACTTTGACAGACTTAATGGTTTTTTTATACAAAAATGGACAGACTTAATGTTTCAACTGTAGCGATCATCTGTCCTGATCTCCTTAATGAAATTAGATTAAGTGCACCTGGGAAAATGCTGAGACGGCACATTGCCTTCATCACCTTCCTTAATTTAAAACCAATTTGCGGGGAAAATATCCTCTGAAGCTGAGGGAGGCAGAGGGAAGGGGGAGGGAAGGGGATTTTAAAATCTATCTGGATAGCTACTGGCAGTTTTAATTCCTTTCCCTGCTGGCAGTGTGAAATATTAACAGCCATAAGAACTGAGAGTTTAAAGACTTACTAACCTTTTTGCCTTTCGTAGGGGAAACAGAAACAAAAAAATATCTTTACCATCAAGATCACATATAGGAATAAAGTCCAGAATATGCTGGGGCTCAGAGTTGGGGCTGGGCAGGGAAGAGAGAAATGGCTGAAATATGAAAGTGTCTTCTTCCAAGAGCTAGACCATGTTTTCCTAAAATATATTGTAACCTCTAGGTGTTGGTGGTGCTCACTGTCTGCTTTTACCTTGATAATGATTTAGTTGTGCTGAAAAATAGTAATTTGCCCACATAGCTGTGAAATCAGCTGCAATATGTGCAATATAATGTGACCTGAAAACGACTGCAAATGTTCCTTTGGCTCATTCTGAGAAGAGCAAGAAACATGTCTTTTTAATTAAAAAGAAAACGTTGCAAAGAATAACAATAACTTTTCTTTTTCTCCATGAAGGATGATTCCTGTTCTCTCTCTGACTCCACTGATTGGAACCATGCTAGCAGTCAGCTCCAGCTCTTCCAGTGCCGAGGTGGTCAGAGAGCACAGTAGTCTGTGATAGGCTGGAAAGTCTCTTTATAGCAGAATTTTATTACAGTCCAAGCTCAGCAATGCAGTTGATTTATCCATCTCCTGTCTCTGATTTCAGTATTTCAGGAAGAGGAAAACTCACACTAGAGATGGGCATTTTCTACTGTTTGGAGGTGCTTTTCTTTATTTGCTTAGAATTGGCTTTGCTCTTGGTGAAATCTTTCCCAGCCCAGGTTGGGCAGAGGTGTCCACCTCATGTTTGGTGCTCTCAGGATCACTGAACCCACACCAAAAAGGGAAGCCCCATCTAACCCCGAGCTCTAGAAATGTCTGGTAACAGGCTGGGGTTTTGTGGAGGTAATTGATGCACAGTCACTCCTGTTCCTCCAGCTGCTGCTGATCACCCCTCAGGACCTCAGTCATGGTGACCTGTGAAGAAAAAGTCATTCAGAACAACCATGTTGAAAGTCTCAGCTAAATTATATTCATTAGTGGAGGTGGGGCCCCAATTTCAAAAGTACTCCTCACGCTAATCAAAGTCAGCAGTGTCCATGGATGCTCTGTGCATCCCAAAATCTGTTCAGCCATCTTCATCCACTTGACTGGTCTATCAGTGGGACTCCTTCTGTAAGTAGGAGTTTGTATGAGTAGCCCAATTGCTGTCAATGAATAATTTAAATGATTTAAGCCTCAGACGTGCTTCTTAATAATGAGGGAAATCAGCCCCATATGTCCTTGTCCATAAATACTAGAAGATGGGGACAAGTCACTTTTAAATGGGATTCATTTATTTTTAAATGGAATCATGATAAGTGTTTTAAAGGTAATCAAGCATGTGTCGCTATCCTGAATATTATAAATATAAAAGAATATTAGCCTAAAATCGAAGGGGATCCCATTCATATATAAACTCAATTAAGGTATCATGCAAGGATAAAAGCACAGAGTAACCTTTGGTAACCAACAAAGATTTTAAGGTGTCTGTTCTTTTTATTAATTGCCACAAAGGTGGCTGAAGTGACCAGCATGTTATACATGTCACTATAAATTATGGACACTCAGATCCCAGTTACTGAGTGACTGCAGCCATTTTCAACCCCTTTAAATTTGTAGATAACCTCACCCTGCCTGCAGAAGGTGAAGTTGAAGGAAGTAAGATTTTTTGTACTGTGATTATTGAGCTTGTTCCTATAAAACAACATACATCCTACCAAAAAGGTCTCCTTCCTATCTTTGTACTTTTAGTATCCTTTCTTTTGTGAAACATGAGTTTCATGTCCTTTTCCCATCTCTCAGGTTTTGTCTGACAGCATCAGTGGCACCTCCTCTGCTCTTGGCCCTGGGCTGTGAGGTGCCAATCTCTTGCTGGTGGTTTTCTCCATGAGACAGGCTGCCTTCAAGGACCAATCTGTGGCTCTTCCCCACAAAACCTAACAAATGTTATATACAGGATGGTATGCAGCTAGTGATTGTTTGTATTTCTGGTGTTGCATTTTAGGATCCATAAGACAGAGAATCCATATTGAGACACAGGGAAGGGGAGAAGTATGCCTGCCAGTTATTTTTAGTAGCACTATAAAGTCAATTAGAACTAAAGCAGATGTGTATTAGAGGTTAATTCATATTAAGAATAGCACTGCACTAGCTACCACTTTCATCTGGAAGCAGGTGCAAGTCTGTCTGTGTTACTTGCTTTTAATGTGATCTAGTAAAAAAAAAAAAAAAAAAAAAAGGATCTTTTTATGCCATCTTATTAGCTTCAAAAGTTATTATATCCCACCTTCTTAGTCTGTATGATCACTGGTGTTGAATTGATTTGTCAGTGCTGCCAGTTTGCATTGCCATGGGTGTAAAGGAGGTAGGAGGAAGGACAGTTCTTGCCTGGGCAGTCTTACAGTTTTCAGCTACAATTCTTGGCTGTTCAGGTGGTGGGTATATTTGGTACAGTAGCAATGCTTGAAAACATTTCTAACAGGTCTGTAAGCCCCAGTGATCATTAAATCCATTCTGTCATATAATTTCAAACTTTCTTCTCCCTCCCTATGCTGCCTCCCTTTTGTGTTCCCTCTGCCTCGTGGTTCTTCCAAGTTAATGTTGTCCAAGGCAGGCAAACAACACACAAAGGATTGAGTGGAGCTGGGAAAGGTGATGTTGTTACCTCTCAGTGTTACTCTTCTTCCCTCCGTTCAGCAGAATGACTGAGCAATGCTAATCATGTACCTAAGTCTCCTCTGCATCGGTTTAAATTCTTGAAGAGCTGTGAGAAGTGGATTAATCCTGTGCCCTAGTGCCCTGCTGAAACCAGGTCTGGGTTTTCACTCCCTCCCAAACACACAGAGCCCGGGGGCACTGGGATCCTGTTTGGAGTGGGGGCTGTAGCAGCACAAGAGCCATTTCTTGTGGCTGAGTGCTGAAACTCACTGTTCTCTGACCTTCAGTTGTGGCTGTGTCTCAGGCTTGTACCTCAGGCAAAATTCCCATTCATCCTGCCATTGTAAAGAGCAAACATTGGGGGGGCAGAATAACTCTGCGGCGAGGACTGGATAATGTAGTTCAAGTCCGTGGCCTAATTCCTCTGATGATGTTGTTTAAAACATTATTTTCTCATTACCCTTTGTGAGCTGAGCTTCAGAGCTCTCCATTAAAAATAACAGCAGTGACTTGAATTAATTGGTTAGAAAACATTTCTTCTCTCACCCATGTTCCACAACAAAACCTGAGGAAGCCAAGAAAAATGCTGGCCCAGATTTGGAAGAAGTTTTGTTTAGAGGCCTGAAGCCTACACGTTGCTCTGCAGACAAACACACACATCCGTGGCTCTGTTGTAACTGCCTTGGGTTTACAGGAAAAGAAGCCAGGCCGGCTGCAGGGCTCAAAAACAGTTGCTTGCCAGATTCTGATTTATTTGACAGCCTCCATAATAAAGTAACTATTTGTCTAACTCTTCCTGATTAGTCTGAAGAGGTTCTGCCAATCTGAAGAGGATTGACTAGTCAGGAAACCACTGGTATTTTGGCTTTTTTTTTTTTTCTTTAAGGGCTGTGATATTATTTGCAATAATTTCTCCTTTATTAAGTTTGGCATTTCAAAATTATTCACTGCTGCAATGTGAACATTTTCCACATCAACAATAAGTCTATTACGGAGAAATTTACAAAAACAAAATGACTTCATATTGCTTGCAGATGTATTCTGTAAAAGTAATTGTTTTTCACTAGATTTTAATGTTTCTAGGCCTTTGTAAACATAATGCCTAAATACTTTTATTCAATAAACGAGACCCATTCAGTAATTGCTTGCACATTTGAAGTCCAGTAAATAAGGAGCAGATTTCGACCAAAATCTGTGTATCATTTAAGCTGCTTAGGTCACAGCCCTAGGGCAGAAAAGAACTGGTGAGAAACTTGTGTTTTCAGAAGTGGAGAACTGTGACTTCAGAAACCAAGACAAATAAGCCCCATTTCTCTTTAATTAGTGGATTCCTGCTTTCTTTATTCTTCGTTCAGTGAGGCTGGGAATTCAAAGGAGGCTGGAGATGTTAAGCATTCTGTTCTCTGGACTTTCTTTATAGTCTAGGGATACCAAAGTCCTTGAGGCTCCATTGGAAATCCCATCACACAAATCCATATTTCTTTCCTTGAATGCATTGTTTTCAGGTTGGAAGCACCATTGTGCATAGACAGAGAACATACACGCATGTGGAATGGAAATTGTGGCTGGTGTCACTAACTGTGTGCCTTGGTTTTATGTGTATTAGGTTTAGTATGTACTAGTTTTTAAAAGCCAGAAGTATGGGAGACCTCATTGAAGCTAGGAGAACCTCTAGGAAGCATGTTGTCTTCAATTTGGGCAAAATGTCAAAACTTAAAACAAAAGAGGCAGTGCATGAATAACTGGATATTGCTTGTCATGCAAGAAAAATAACTTACAGAGCAAAGTAGAATCCAGAAATAAAATTGAAATAAAAACAAAAACAAACAAATACCACATGTATTGTAATTTTTGTGTGAGACGTGTTTGGTGGAGTCCTTAAATCAAACAGCTTACAGACTGCATTGATGAGCTCTCATCGTGCCTGAGGAAAGTAATACCCAGTGAAGTATTTTCTGTGGTGGTTTGTTTTCCTCTACAGATATTTTACAAGGCACAGGGACCTTTTAATGGAAGCAAGGAGGGAAAAGGTCTAAAAGACAATGTGTAGTTTTTTCTTGGACCTTGTTACCTTCTGTTCTCCAGACACTGTATTCTCATGGGTGAATCTTTGGCCTCTTCAAAGGCAGCAATAAAATCCTGTTTCATTTAAGTATGGCCAAGATTTCAGCTAGTCTCAGCAAGAATGCACCTCACTGTCCCTTAGGCCAGTTCTTTTAACATGGGTGCACAGGTAAGCAGTAGCAAAGTTGGCCTTTCCCTGGATGAAGGTGTGTGCAGGTAATGAGCAGTCATCTCTTATGGCACTGGGGATGTGGGGTGCAGCAGGTCACACTGACCCCATGCCAGGTGACAAGTCCTGAAAAAGCAGACCCTTTGAGAAAAACTGGCTTTGTATATATCAGCCCTTAATCTTTTGCTCGTGTGTATCACAGGGTGTTTCCCTGCCATCACAGGTCATTCCCAGCCAGCTCGCTCCATGTCTGACTCGCGCTCCTTTCCCCCCTCCTATCCAAAGAACAACAACCCTAAAAGCCCATAAAGCTTTGCAGCTGTTTTCACACATAATTAAATTGTCCTGGGTAATCCTTGCCGGTGGCTTTCGGACGGTGGTGGGGGAATCGCATTGAAGCCGCCGCCGAGATTCGATTACTGGGATTCCTGTCCACATCAGCTGCTCCACGAAGGCCTCTCTGATGTTTCCAGGGCTCAGTAAAGCTTCACACAGGGAAGAGACATTCCCTGTTCCTCACAGCAGCTGCCTCTGCCTGCACAGGGTGAAGGAGACACAGCAGGGAGAGGAGTTTTAGGCTCTGTACCTGTGGATGTTGCTTGTGAACCCCCCCAACAGACCTCTGGACAGGCTGCTGTGATCTGTTCTGTGTAGGAACTTCCTTAGTGGTTTTGGATTTATCATTTTCATTTGCCCAGAGGTGTGTACCTGCTCTTCCACCTGCACCTCTTCCTCTCTTGTGCCTCTAACTTTTGGTTGTTGCTTCATCAGATATTTCATGTTAAAGTATAGTGTGAAAAACATCAAATCAAAGGAGATAAAGGGTGATTTGAAGTGACCCTTGAGCATCAAGAACTGCAGGTTTTTTCTGGAGTTTGCAGAGGCTATAGCATTTCTCAGAGCAGGAGTGAGCTGGAAAGTATTCGCTCCTTCAGAAAAGTCAGGAAAATCAGTGTAACAAACAGGAACATACCAAAGCCTATTCTTCTCACTGGGTATTCTCTCCAGGGAATTACATATGCTGAATATTGCCATGATACATGCTCTTTATTATGTCTCTCAGCACACAGCACCACTGCTGAAAGTACTTCCATTCACTTGTTATCTAATCTCTGTCATCAGAGGTCAATGGATACAGCTCAAGGTCCTCCCTTGGCTTATTTCCAAGCAAAAGCCCTGCGTCCCTTGAAAAAGCCTGTTTCAAATGGAGTATAAACATGGACTTGCCTCACATACTGGCCAGGAGTCCAGGTTCTTCAGTGTTACTTTCCTGGGTCATGATAGTCAGTCATGCAGCTTTGTCACTGATTTCCAAAGATATCTCTGTTGGTGATGCTGGAAATGAGCTGTGTGTTGTATCAAAGCCCTCAGGAGCTCTGGCCAAGGACCACATCCTCACTAGGATATTTAGGTCACAGAAAGGCTGTCCCCCCTACAGGAGAAGGCAGAGTGCACGTGGGCTCTAAAGAGGTCCCATAAGCCGGCAAGGTGAGGAGTGGCTCTGTCAGACCTGGAAGGCTTAAGAGCAGTCTGTGGCATTGCCATTAAGGTAAATATTGAGAAGGATAGGGAGGCAGGTCTGTAGGTGTCAGTGGGAAGCTCCTCCCAGCTGCGAGGGGAGGCTGGAAGAGAGCATGGTCCAAGAGGTGGGTGCAGGAGACTGGTCTCAACCTGTTCCCACTGTGCTTGGGCATGGAGGAGCTCTGCAGAGAACTGGAAAATGATGAGAGGAGATGCAGAGGAGGTGCAATGTTTTGTGCAGTAGCTGTGTTTTGTAACAACCTCTGTTATTAGAGGAGCAGAAGCTTGTGTCCCAAGGAAAACACCCAGGCTGATAGGCTATCCTGCAGCCTGACTAGACATTTATACATGAAGGGAGGCCACATCATAGTAATTGGATTACCTAATAAATAGCTGGATGTAGGCCTGTTACAGACAGGGAAGTCTTGCAGAGCACTCCCACTTCTTTAATTGCTGCTTTAGCCTGCTGGTAGGAATTGGGAGGTGTTGGGAAATGACACAATAGCAGTTTCAGGAGCATTGCTCATGAATCACTGTCTGAGTACATCCTCTGCTCCAGTCTGTGTCATGCAGCAAGGGGGTTTTATGACTATTTTGTTTGTTCCTATGATTTATTCCTAGCATTCTTCTGAAGCTGCCAAGGCAAGGTAAAAGATGCTTGTCTCTCAGTGTGTTCTTGTAAGTCTAAAGTTCAGGGTTATTTTCTAAAGGCAAAATGAGCATGGAAAATCTTGTCCAATCTCTGCAAAATTTTTTTCCTTGAAACAGCATTTGTCTCTGTCATGTGCAGCTGACTTCATTCTCTGTTTGAAGCTTCTCACTGGTAAGCTTTGCTGTCATCCTGGATACACAAGTTATCCTTGTTTGTTTTGGAATAGCTTTGGAGACATGTTCTCTTCATTCTGCTCAAAGTCACAGAACACAGAGGTCTTTTCCACCCTCCTGTAAACAGGATGGGAAGGAAAGCCAGATGTCAAGGTTACCCTACAATTTATACCATGAAGCCCAGCTTTTACATGCTTACAATCTGCCCAGACTTTGTCATTGCAAATTTCCTTATTGAGAGTCTTCTTCAGACTGAATTATTTGGGTGAATTTCAGCTGAAACACTTCAGCAGAGTGAGATCTTCCTCTTAGTTCTCCTTGCTGCCAGCAAAGATCTGGAGCAGCGAATATGGTGGATGGCAAAAGCACATCCGTTTACACTTACAGCTTTTCCTGCTGGCATCCAGCAGTGTGGAAGAAGATGACAGGTGCTGCAGGGTGGAGGTGTGGGCCTGATGTGGTGCTGGGGAACCAGAGCCTGTGAAGGGATTGCTGAGGAAATGTGGGAGCCAGATTTTGAAAACAAAACACAGCTAAAGCATGTGTGCAAAAGGGAGCTAAACTAAGATTGCATGGACAACCCAAAGTATTTTTTCCCCAGATTTTTTGAAATGCTTTACTTTACATCTTTAAACATTTGCTTTTTTCATGCCTGGTTTTATGGCACTTGAAATAAGTAAGACTATATAAAAAGCAGTGTTACATTTTGTATGAGCTAGAAAGCCATCCTAAAGTGAGAAGCAAGAAAGTGTTTATCAAACGCCTGTGTATGTTGTTGGGTGCAAACAGATGTTCTCTATGTGAAACTTGGATAGGACCACAAGTTCAGCAAAACCTTCTCTTATCTTTTGCTGCTGCTTTTAGGGATGTATCAGCCTTCCAGAGATCAGGTTCTGCAGATGGTACAAACCATTGTTTTTTTCTTAACAAGGTTTGCCAAGCTCATCCCTGACTGTAAAGCTTTATTTCCTGTAATTTAAACAAATGGTGCATTTCAGAAGTGTCTCGGTTCCTTGAAATAAAGATGTATTTCTGCTAGCTGACTAGATGCAGGCCTGGCTCATCTATACTGCTGCCTTTCCCAAAGCTACTGCATGGCCCATAACGCTGCATGCAGCTCTTCTCAGCTTTGCTCTGAATACTGCCACAATCTCTTCCATGCCAACGTGAGTCTGAAAGAGTGTTTGGGTAAGTTTACAAACCATCAGTGTTTGAGTGAATTGTCAAAAGGCAAGGCAGTTGTTTCTAGAACTGCAGAAGAGCAAGCATGTTTGAGATGATCTCTGGCTTTGTGTCCATACCAGATTACTCAGAAAAATTAATGCAACTCAACATAAATGATAAAGCCAAAATCCAAGTGAAGGCATGTCCACATGGAGAATGCCTTTTGTGACATTTCATTGCTGAGCTGATCTGTAAAGGTCTGAAGTTGTTTTGAGTTGTATAACTATTTTAACTAATCTGCCTTGTCTTTGAACCTTTGCTTGCCTTCCTTTGCCTTTCTTTACCATACCTGTATTTCGGGTATCGTAGCACTAGTCTGATGTTCAGAAAGTTCTGAGCATTACCTCTAGTTAGCATTCATTCTTCCTTCTAACCTGTCTTACTTGCTGCCTGATGACCCATTAGGCAATTGTTTTTAATTAGCAAGTTAACTACTTGTTTGCAGTGCCATGATTTAAAAAACTCCAAGCTAAACAAAACACTTAGCTTCTCGAAAGTGTGGGTTAAGTTATTTACAATACTCCTTGTAAACTTCTTGAGTGTATTTATTAAGAATGGGGCATTTTTGTAGCTGGTGGCCTCCTTATCTTGTCCTGTGTGTTTGGTAAACAGGAAGAAAGAAGACGATGTTTGCTTCTGTTTGAAAAACCCCAAATTGAGCAAATTATTGTCTAGAACAGAGATTTCATCAGATCCTTGTGGTCAGCCAGAGAGATTTGCACAGGCCTCAGACACCTGCATAAGGAGAGCTGCAAAACCTGTTGATGGAATGAATGACATGCAGAGACTCTACCAAAAACTCTCCTTAGATTTCAGCATAAGTGAAAACAAATGTTCTGCTGTAAATATCCCCCAGGTGAATACATTTTTTCTCTTCACAGCTTTGAAACACGCTTCAGGCTAGAGAGGCTCCCTGGAGAGGGAATTTAGCGCTCAGAGCTAAAGGTCAGGGTCAGGTCACTCTGCTCCATTTGAAATTTGGCACCTAGGTACATATGGCAACTGCATCATCCCAGGGGCTAATTTGCCAAATCAGATTGCATCCTCGTTCATTGCTGTGTGCCAGGCTCTTATGTCAGTCTACTCCCTGCAAAGTTGATTGTTGAACATCCAAGACCTTCTTGTAGCACCAGCCACTTTCAGCAGCTGAGCTCCCTTGGAAGAAAACCAGAGCACACCTACCTGATAATAAGAACAACATTTATGTGGTGGTTTTGATTTCAAAACTTTATTAAGCATCAAAGGCAAAGTTGCACTTGACCCTTGGAGGCATTTACGAGCAGCTCTCTTCCTTGCTCATGCACAAGGGCCGTGGGATGAGTGGATGGAATTGCAGCCTCCATAGAGGCGGGCACAGACCCTGGCTCACAGCCTCTCCTGTGAAGCCAGCACCTCCCAGGAGTTCCCCAAGAGCTTATAATGAGGGCACACATGGATGAGGGAAGGAAGCAGAGACACTGGAGGAGGTAAATGGTGAGGATAGGAGTATCCAGGAGCATTTGTCTGAGTGCAGAGTCCACGATGCTCTCGGCGTTATCGCGCTTCAGTCAGTCAGGTTATTACAGAGCCCCACTTGGGATGCCATGGTTATCTCTACACTACAAGTTCTAGCAGCTTAATTAGGTTGGTCTGGGGTAGGAGGAGATTGACAAAAACTCCTGCTGCACATACAGTTATGCTGAGAAAGAAGTTTTTTTCCCAGTACAGCTTTGCTTTGATAGGTTTTGTTACTGGGATGAGTGTTCCTGGCATTAATACACATGAGTTGTTAAGAGTTTCTAAACATGGATGTCCTTTCTTCAAGACAGAAAAGAGGAGTCATGGAAGTGAAACAATGGAAGAACTGCAATGAGTTTCTGCCAGTGATTATACTGAGATTTGGGATGGTTTTGTTCCTGCTTCTGTACCCAGGCAGCTATAAAAGGCATCTCTGTTCTGTCAGTCATCTGGATGCTTTTGCAGAGGCTGGGGCAGGGAGACCGCAGGGGAGGGCAGAGGAAATGCTGAGATAGAGGGGGAGACTTTGGAAAACCCAGAAGGTGCTGGAGGCTTCAGCTTGCTTCAATTAGTGGAAGTCATTGTGCACCTCCTTCCCTCACTGACTCCCTTTGATCTTTCTTAAAGGTGTAATGCTAGAAACAGATTTAATCATGATACAAAAAAAAAAAAAAAGGAAATGCAGTCTGTAGCTTTTATGATTATTCCCTCAAAAGGGCCTTGGAGATTTTAGCTTTCCTTTTCTTCTGGCCTTGGAGAGAAACATGTTCATATAACCCTGCTGGTTTATCATTCCTTTCAGTAACACGCCTGCTGCCAAGATCAGGCATTTCCTGATACAGAGGCTGCCTAAAAATTGCCAGCTCTGAGGGGCTTTTGAGGATGATGGTTGTTTTCTCTGCAGACGGGTGTGAACAGAGTTTCTGGAGAGCACATTCCCTGCTGGATAATGGTGCACCCACCCTTTGCCCTCTCTTTCTGCTGAGCAGTCAGTTGCCCTCATTTGTAGTGCTCTCCAGTGCCTGTGCTCTTATTCCCCCCCTTTTTTCCACATGAAAAAAGGTTCATGTGTTTAACCTTTAGAGGAATTATTGTTGGTCTGTGTTCCCCTTGCCAAGAGGATGGGGATGTTTCTGAATAATGAAGTTCGGGAGTGGGATGGGACTCTGGACCAGAGGGTTGTGTTTGTCTGCAATGGCATCCTCACCACAGTCATGCAGTTGGGAGGAAAGATAATCTTGTATTTTGAGTGATTGAAGCCTCCTAACAGGAGATAAAAATACCTCTCAGAAAAATAGCTGGCTAAATATCCATTGGTATTATGCTGTGTCCAAAAGTGAGGGAAGAATTTTTAGCCTGTCAAGCTACTGAGAGCAAATGTGAGCCATGTTTTACCCTAATTCAGTAAAAGAAAAAACAAGCCAAAATGTTTTGTAAAAATTAGTCTTTGATCTTTCCTAATGTGCAGCCTGTGTTAGTGGTCACAGCTGTCCAATTCTCTCAGCCTGTTTCTGTTCTCCCTGATGCCATTTTTACATTGGTGCAGTTTCAGTGGCGTCAGTGGAGCGGTTCCAGATTTATACCAGCAGTTTGGCAAACCCCAAATGTTTAAAAAAATCATGAGTCAGGCTCCAGAAAATAATGTGATTTTTCTTAAAAATCATTATTTAGAACAACACATTGGATTGGGGGGTATAGTTTTAAATTTTCTTTTGAATGTTTCTGCTGACGGGTGCAGCAGGTTTTCTTTAACCTATCTGTGAGGTCTGGAAGATTAGTTTGCAGTTGCCTGTGGAAGCTGTGACTCCTGCTCGAGCACTCCTTTAAAACTTGTAAACTTGGAACTTTTAAAGCAGAACTTTAGTCAGAATTTCTTCTTGCTCTCTAGGCAGCACTTGGAGGGAAGTCTCTTTTCTGGCCCACGCTCTGAACTCTAACATGTATATAAAATGTGGTAATTATTCAACACAATTAATAATCCCAATTATAATCAATATAACAGTGATTAGTATTTTATATTAAAATCCTGAGAGTTGTCAGAATTGTATTTCAGTAAGAACAGAATGCATTGATTCACCTCTCTGTTGACTGATTCTTACCAAGCCTGGAGACAGAACACGAAGCGTCCTACCCCAAGCAAGTTTGGTTTTAGCTTGGAACCACAACACCAAGAATGCAGCCAAGTGCTGGAGTTCCTAGTGAGCTAATATTTTATACTCCTGGTTGGATTAGTTAAACTGCCCGGCAGGACAGCCTGTGTGTGTGTGCTTGCACGGATCTGAACAAAGCTTCCTCACACACATGCAGGAAGCCAGCCAGCTCCTCCATTGATTGTGGGTTTGTCTTTCTGTTGCCCATGCCTGTGCCTTTTATCATTTATTTGGAAAGTTAATGAAAACAAGCTTAGTACAAGGAAAAGCACCCAGCAGAGCTGCCATCAATGCTGCAGAAGTTTCTTCTTGCCTGCTTATAATTAATGCCTCTTCCAGCAGAGAAAGACTTAATGTGGCAAAGCCAGGCAGCATATGCATCAGTCTGCTGGAACGGTGATTATTGATAGTGGCTGGGAGGGAAAGCTGCCTTAGGTAGAAGGAAGACAGCATGTCTTACCTTGTGTCAAGGAAAGTGTGAAGACCGTAATTTTTTTGAAAAATAATTTTTGAAAATTGTTATTTCAGCTGTTACAAAGATACCAACAGCTCTGGGAGGTTGGCTGTGCTGTAGAGCTGTTCTGAAAGACCTAACCTGTATTAGAAGTTCCAGTCTGTGCTGGTGCACAAGTGCCACTTGTGTTGCTTAAAAACAGTGAGCCAAATGTATATTGGAAACAAAAGATGAACCTAGTACAGCATCTCTGGTTAGTGTAAAGCATGGACTGAGTGAACTGGAATTAAATATACATTGAGATTAATGAGGGAAGTTGTAAGCAAAGCAGAGGAGTGATGGATGATGATCTCTACTGAGGTGGTCATGCACATCTCCTGGAATAAATGTCATTACAATTCATGTGGTTCATAGCACCAGGCTTACCACAGACTCCTGCAGCTCTTGGCCTTGGGCTTTGGAGACACTGCCCCACACAGAAATGCCTTCAGCCATACTCAGACCAGCATTTTCCTGCCGTGGGATTTTAGAATTACTGTGTAGATGGTGAGTTAATGACCCAGCAAATTAATTGCTTCATGAGGCTGCATTAATAATTGATGTTCTCTTACTCCTTTTCATATTATATACAAACTCTCTGTTCACCATCTGCAACTAAAACAGGCAAAATTACAAAATTGCTTGTAATCCCTCACTGAGCATGCTGCTCTGGCAGGATGGGTACTCAGGTACTGCTTTTAGTGCCGTACCAGGGAAATAAATTGTATCAACAGGATCTGAAGTTGCAGGAAAACTTGCTGCCCAAGGGGTAACGAGAGGTTGCTTTTTCAGATTAGGGGTTATGCCTTTCTTACAGGAAGCTGCATTTTAGTTGATACCTGCCTGGTGTCAGGAGGAAAGAGCTGTGAAAGCTCTGACTAAAACCCACACCAGCAAGAGAATACATTTAATTGAGAGGCCTTATCTACACAGAGTATTGTAGGTTGTGTGACTTTGTTTTCTCAATACATATTTCTTATTCTTGCAGCTCTACCTTTGAGACCCCCTGATAACAAATCACTGTGTCACTTAATTGTCTGGGACTTTCTGCTTTCTTCAGATTATTAAATGAGGTGGTTTAAACATTAAGAGCAGGAGATCACTGATGGGCCTCTGTTAAGCTACTGTACTACTGGGAGAGATAACTAGAGACACAGAGACGTGTTTTCAGGAGAAAACAAACATTTCTAGGAGGAGGTGGATGTGCTAGTGGCTGGTGTTTAACCTGGTGTGAGGTTTGATGGCAGCTGGTGCCCCTGAGCCTCAGCCACGTTCCCTCTGGCACTACCAGCATTCTGTGTGTGTGCCGTGAGCTGCTCCAGGAAACTCAGCTAGCCGAAAAGTTGGAGGTTTGGGGTACTTCTGTTTGTCTTCTCTTCATCTGGGACAGCTCTGGATTTCTGTGTTATTTCATGAATTCCAGTGCTGGCACTGAAGAGGAGGTGGGAACATGCGACGCACAGTGAGGGAGCCCTCAGTGTTTAAAGCTCCTGTGGCAGAGCATCTAGGTATCAAAGATGAAGGAAGTTTATTTCTAATCAACCAGTCTTACATTTCAATCAAAGAGTTTAAATTTATACACATAAATAATTCATGCACTTATTATGCTGCACATTCAGAATGCGGAACGCACATTAACTTGTCCTTGTCCCACTCTAACAGATATGCAAGTGTGATCATCCCTGTTTTATTAGGGGAAAATGATACCAAAGGTGAGGTCTTGGTGCATTAAAATTAGTACAGCCCCCCCCACCCCCCCCCACTGCAACTAGATTTTCTCTTGAAATAACTGAGGGTAGTAGTGGCACTTTCTAACTGCAGTGCAATGATTGTGTCACAGCAAGGATATTAGGGTAGTTATGTAGCAGAAATAGGTGAGTGTGGCATTGCCTCAGTGCTCCCAGGAATTAATAACCCTGCAGGGATGTGAATGCCTTACCTGCTTTGCCATTTTTAGTCCACGGGGCAATGCCACCTCTCATCTGAAAAACAGAGATAAGTGTGATCGCTAATGCTTTATGCTAAGAAAGTACATCCTTGCCACTTATAGAGGGATAAAATTTATTATTAAGCTTGATTGTGTTCAATTTAAAAAATTTGGCTAGTTCCTGAAAAAAATTATTTCATATGATACACATGAGTAAGCCTTTGGCTTGGGGAAAAGTGTTGTGCCTTTCCAGTTGCTGCTCAGTTTTGTGTTCTAATTCATTTTCTTTGTTTGATTTTTTATCTTGGCAAGATCCTGACTTGTTATTTTGCAGTTTGAGGAATCAACATTTCCTTTTGATTGAAAATATAATTTAATATTATATGTAAATATTGTATTGCAGCAAGTGTCACCTAAAATGTCTAAAGTAGACTCCAAATCTGTATGAATAATGGGTGAGTCTTCAAGTGTTATGGAGCAGCCGTGATTGATCCATCTTCCCTTGCTGTAAAGCCCCCCAGTTGTAAAGCTGTGCCTTCTGCACCTCAGCCTCCACGTTGTTAGCAACGCACTCACAACACACAAATCACTGCTCTTGACCCATTTTAAAGAGCTGCCTTGGAGAGGGCACGGAGCTGACACAATGTCCATGCCTTCCTGGCCAGGCTGCAGGTGGAGCTGGAATCCCAGCCCGACGTGGGGATTGTCTGGCACATCCCTTGCAGAGCTGTTGACAATTGCCTGTAGCTTTGCCAAACTTTAACTGTTGGAGCTGAAATTTTCCATGTCATGTGTTTGCCTGCAGCTGATTTCCTTTTCTTTGAAAGTTCAAATAGAAAGATTTGGCTGCCTGAAAAAATAAGGTAGGGAGAAATAAATTGGTTTGGTCATGTTATAAGTGCTTGCAAATAGTTTGCTAGAGAACTTGCACACTTGCATACTTTGAAGCAAGGATGTGAAATTTGGCCAGGACTTGGTCCTGTGGAAGACAGATGCCTTTTGTGGTCTCTACAAAAGTTGCATAATCCTGCCAAATCAGAACACTCTCAGAAGGATCAGTTTGCACGTTCTAAGAGTCTCAGGAAAACACAGGTAGGCTTTTGAAAGGAAAATACCATTTCCTAAGTAGTTTGCTGGATATTCTATATATGGAGTTTTCCAAAAGACAGCCTCATAAAGACATGTCTTCCATCAGGAAAAAAGTGAATGCTCAGAATTGCTTAGCAGCCAAGATCACAAGAAACCCCAAGTGTACTTAAAGGGCACCTGATAAGATCAGTGAAAAAATACCCATTACTGCCTCTTGCACATCATGTAAATCTGTCTGCACTTGCCTTTCACACTTTTAATTGAAACCATAAAGGGGTGGGGGGAGCATTTGAGCAGATTAGCTATTTGATTGATTATTTACAAGGAATCAAAATTAGAGGGACAATGAAGTCTTTTTAGAGAGGCGTCAAGGCAAATTATATGATTATCGAGTTGCCCATATGCACAGTTTGCTGTGCACAAGGCTGCAGCGTCCGTTTGCACACAGATCATGCACCAGGGGTTTCCCTAGCACATGTTAAGAGAATATAACGTGCCTTTCTCAAAACCACAAAAGCAGTGCCATTGTGCATTAAGAATGAGATATTTAAGTCTGGCAGCAAGCGCTTCTCTGCCTCGTGGATGCCAGCAGAGGTTTCAGTGCAGTATTGACCATGGCTTTGCTGAGTGCTCTGGGGCCAAATCCCTCTCCTGCTTATTCCTGGGCCAGAGACAGGCTCATGAAGAATGTGTGTTAATGTGCACCATATTCTCAGCCATCTGTTGACCCCATCTGACTTGCTCTTGCCTGTGCCTGTGGGGCTGCTCTCTGGGGAGAGCCAGCGAAGGTCAGGAGGGCACCCAAGCCTTGTTGTAAGCTGCCGAGTGACAGTACCATCTGTAAGACTTTCTTCCTCTGCTTCTGTTCCAAATCTGCCTTATTGAGGGTGGTGGACAAGTATTTTGATATAATTAGCTAATCCTGAAAAAGCCAGCCCCATCCCTGACAGCCAGCAGTCCCGTCCTGGCTGGAGCAGACCCGCCAAAGGGAGGGACCTGCAAGTTCATTCTGGTTGTGCTGCTTGCTGACAGCCCTCGAAGCCCATGGGGATAGCTTGGCCAGAAGTGATTTCTTGCAATGAATGGTGTGATTTGTGCCAAGTGTTTTGAGACTATCTTTTTTTTCTTCTTTTTTTTTTTTTTCTTTTTTTTTTTTTTTTTTTTTTTTTTTAATATTCATGTATTCAGTGCTTTTGTCTGGGCATGGACAGCCTACCATTTTGGCATTTTGAAATTTAAGCACCTTCCTTAGTAGCACAAGGCAAGTTCTCAAACGTTTCCCCTGGTGACATTCACTCTTGGATGTCTGTTACAATCCTGGCAAGCGAAGATGATGGATCAAGCACAGAACCTAGCCTCCTCTCCAACTTGCCTTGATTTCTTATCTCTGAAGCTGGATTATTTGCACAGATCTTGCTGTTTCATAGTTTTCACGGTCCTATTTCATTTAATGCCATCCTGGGGACACATGATACCAGTGTAAAATGTCATCACAATGTTTGAGAGTGGTTTTGAGAGTCTGTTCTGCACATACTAAAAACTGTGTCAATACATAGTCGGGCTTTTAAAAGTGGTGTTTATAGCACCATAATGACTCTGTATCTAGGTCTTGAATCAGAACAGGGTGTGGGCCCTTTACAATGTGAATACAATAACATGTATTAAATAACGTTGAGAAGTTACTGCCAGTGCATAGTAGCCAATTTTCCAATGTTAATACCTGAGAACAACAAATCATGAGTGAGGCTGGCCAGGCTGCTGGCCTTGGGCCAGCTTTTCCTCAGGCAAGTCTGTCAAGTCAGCCTGGCTCAAGGTGGGCTCAGTGCTCGGTGGGGCTGAGGCTTTGCAGCCAGCAGCAGCACCCTGTCCTTGTCCCTGCAGAGGCAGGAACCCCGGCTGGGCTGCCTCTGACCCCCTCCCCAGGCTGCCCTTGGATGGCTGGGGAGGGAGCCAGACTTTAGAGACCCTGTTGTGAAAGTGTTGATCTAGATCCCCAGGAAATCCTGTTAAGCAACAACAGAAGTGCCTGGGGCAGGGGGAAAAAAAAAAAAATCTGTCTGCTCTGAGCTGTGGCCCTTTCATTTGCATGCAACATATGTCCTCTTCTTTTGCGTGTCAAAATAACCCTGCCCCAGTTGCCTCAAGCAAAGAGATTAGATCTGGGGAGGAGGCTTGCACCAGGACAGCTTTTAACACAACAAGGAAATTCTGAAAGAGTAAAGATAATTAAAAACAAGAGATGAAAGCTAGCTCAGTCAGCTTGCTTGACATAGCCAAGTATCTCCCAATATTTCAAGAAACCTCTCAGTATCCAGAACTGTCCATCATCCACCCTGTTTTCCCCTGCCAGCACGATCTGGCATTTTAAAATTAAAATTGTTGTGCTTGTCCTGCTGACTCATATGTTGTGCATCTCTCTTCTGTCCAGATTTGGGATGAAATCTTGGCCCTGTGCTGTAAGCCTGTGTTATGCAGGAGGTCAGAGCAGTTAATCAAAATGGATCATTCTAGCTTTATAGCATAAAAGTCAGTTAAGTCATTGGCAAAACTCCTGCTGATGCCTATAAATGCGGAATTCAAACTATATAACCCCAAGACATCCAAATGGCTGGCTGCAAGACTCTGAGCCCAGCTCTTCTGTTTAGAACTCCAGAGCCTCTCTGCTTATTTACTTTCCTTTTTTCGCACACGTCCCATGGATTTGAAGTGCTGAGATTTTTGAATGACAAAAGCAAACCCTTGTTTCTTAGGATTAAAATGTGGTTTCAATATATATATATATTTAGTGCAAATTAATGACTTGAAAATCCTCTAATCCATTTCTTACCTTTTTCCTTGTGAATTTTTTTTGTGCAATTGCAGTAAAGCAAATTTATTTTTAATAGGATCGAGGGGAAAAATTCTAGGATCAGTTTGCACCATATTTCTGCCTACAGCTGAAATCTCAAATCTAACATATAAACCCTTAAAAACTGAGGAGGAAAGGATCATTAATAACCTTAAAACTAGTTTTGAGACTCACCATAAGAGCATTATCTGTAAAGGCTGCATGTTGGTTGCACTGACAGCCATAATAAGCAATAAAAATAAAGCATACTGCAAGGCTGAAACAAGCATGAAAGCCTAAAATGTGAATTTTGGAATGTTCCACAGTGATGTGGTTGACCAGTGCTGCTGTAGTCAGGGCTCCTGCATGAAGACACACCTGCTGTTTAGCACCTTGCCCCCTACTTTGTTTGGAAGCTCTTGCTGCTGCTTTTCATTGGCCTCATTGCTGGGAAATGCAACCGGGGCTGCTCCACGGGGGATGTGGTGGTTGATGGACCTGTGGGACACATTTTGCTGTACGCAGGTAACCTAGCAGACCTGCAGTTTAGGTGAGTCCTAAACAGAATGAAAACTAGGATCAAATGCACAGTTACCTTTGTGTCTTCTCAGGGGGCTGAGAACTCTCCATGGGGCAGAGAAAGCTGGAGCAAGTTATGCAAACGCTATTGTGTGAGACTTGTGTAAGGGCTAAATCATTTTAGCCTCTGGGCTAAATTGTTTGATTGGATGGAAACCATTTAAGATGAGACTGGGGTTTTTTTTCCTTGAAATAGTTTATTCCCTGACCACATTTTAAGTAGCTAGAATGTTTTGCTTGGTGGAGTGTATGACTGTGGGGGGTAGAGAGCAAGGGAAAGGGAATTGGGATTCATTTTTGTGGATATCCCAAAATAACCCAAATGAAGACAATCCAACCTGAAATGTAAGAATTCCCAGAGGCTGCTTGGTCACAGCATATATTTCCACATTGTATTAAAGCAATTCCCTGAACTGGAGAAGACAGAGGCAGTACTGGCTGACTTGTAGTTTTACTGCCCAATTGTTTATTAGCAATCCTGCTGTGCAAAAGCATTGAAGAAATGGAAGTTATTCAGAGGTGACTCTGAGCCAGACTTGATTGTTAGCAGCTTTAGGGATTTGGCTATTAGCTGGTGCGTTCTGTGGTAATGGAATATTGTAAAAATGTTTATATAAAAAAGTGCAAATGTCAAGGCAGTGTGTGTGTGAATAACTCTTCGTACAGTAATAGTTCTTAGAAGCAAAATTTACCAGAAGTGTAACAGGAAAAAAAAAAAAAAAAAAGTTACTCTGACAGATTTGGGTAGTCTTTAATTTACTTTGCTGTAAAACCAGGTCCTTTACCCTAGCCTGCACACCGGGCCCAAATTATAGAGTTTGGAACCCCAGAACTGTCTGACCTGACTACTGATGATCAAGTCAATTCTTTTTATTACTGCCATGAGGTTTGCAGCGGGCTGCAGGGTTGTGCATTGAAAGTACATCAGCGCTTTTAGGGTGAACTGGTGTTTTAGGTCGATCGGTAGGAGATAAATTGGAGCTTTCGGCACCCACTAAAGAGATGGAGGTAATTCTTTTCCTCTTTTTCATCAGCAATTTGCACAGCCATTTCCAGTAATGGGGATAGGGCACATCACAGTTTGGGGGCCAAGGATGACTTCAGCAGCAGAGCACAAATGTGGAACCCTTCATCTCCAACACTGCAACTCAGAGCTGCACCTGACTGCTCTGCTGCTCCTGTCCCCCAAAACTGCCATCCTTTTTGGACAGCCACAGAAGTGTAAATTAATTAAAGCTATCATTACACAGTCAGCCAGTTGTATTCATCTCCAGCCTGTGCTTGGTAGGTTTCTGAATAAATGCCCACTCGTGCTGTCTCAGGGTCACTGTTCCTGCCTGTTTCCAGCCTGGGTAGCTGTGGTTGCATCAGCTTGTGCTCCAAGGTTATCTACCCAACCAGTAGGATTACAAGGGCAATATATTTCTTAATGAAAATGTTGATTCTGGAGTACAGTTATAGGGTCATTTACATTATTATGCACATAATCTCTTTCAAAGCAGGGGGTCTAGAATGACCTTTTAAGGTCCCTTTCTGTACTGCATTTCTATGATTCTGTGAAGCCCTTGCTGAAAACAAATAAATGTTATCAGCATTCCTATAAATTATTCATTTTTTAAATCCACTGGTCATTATAAGATGATTGGCATAAGTAATAATCTGTGTTAGGGATGCGAAGGAGAGGAAAACAATAAAAAGCCTCCTTGATGTTCTGCTGCTGTTTGTCATCCTTTTGGGAGAAAGAGGGGCCTGACAGCCCTCCAGCTTTGCCCTCAGAGGACCTGGGCACCAGGCCCTGCACTTCCAGTGCTTCTTTTGTGGTCTTGACAAGTCATTAGGGAAAGACTGAAGCAGTGTTTTCAAAGCATCTTAGCTGCACTTCAGCTGGCTGCCCCGCTGCTCCCATCCCCCAGACTGCCCGGCCTCGCAGACTGCATTAATCAAAGCTGTCCGGAGACATTCAGCCACTTGTATCCATCTCCAGCCTGTCCTGCTTCTGTTTGGCCCACAAGCAGTTTTTAAACGTGCTTCTTGCCTGTATTTTGATTTTTCCAGGTTTCTGAAAGACCTTTGCTTTGCATTTCTGTTTTCGAACACAGGCTGTAAAAAATAGATATTCGGTGTGTAAACACTGTGCCCCAAAATCAGCTTTCTTCTCCTGCTCACTTTCATCTTCCAGGGGAGCTGCTTGCAAGTGGCTCAAACTCATCTGACCAGACACCCAGGGCTGCAGCATCATTGTGCTGTGCCAGGTCAGTGGAGTCACCACAAATACAGGGCTCCTCACACCCCTGACCAAACTGCTGCAAAGCACAGAACAAGAAGTAAAGCTGCTCGTACTCATTTGGCTGCAATAAATGGGTTTCAGCCATAAGTCTTTGGTTTCCTCTGCAGACACATTCAAACACTGTGCCTGTAGTTATTATTTTTAATCCCTGTGAACTCACAGCACGGGCTGGATGTTGGTGACCGTGGTGGCGTGGGTTACACAGCTCCTCGAAATGTTGATTTTGAATCTCACTTTAACTTCACCAAATGTTGCTGATGGGCTCAGATACGTACAATTAGCTCACTTAAAATGATGCCTCCGGTGTGCTAAGACACTTAAAATTAGGACCAGAAGTTAGGCAGTTAATCTGTAAAGCTCAATAAAGCCCCCTGTTTCATCCAAGGGTTGTCAGAAAATTCGTTCCACATCTGTACAGAAAAAAAGCGAGGTGTAAACTGCCAAGAACCATTTTAATGATGGCTGGAGAAAAAAGCAGCCAGATGGCAGGCTCTGCTGTGGCTGCGGTTGGTATTTAACTGCTTTTTTATTGGAAAAATATGGGGTGAAAAATTGTGTGGGACTCATTAGGCAGCCTGCTGCGATTCTGATCAGCTTGCCAATCTGTTCAGTGTGGCAAAGATCCAAACAGCCATAAATTTTTAGCAGAGGCTTATAATCTATGACTTGGAGCTTGTTAAACCTTCTCTACTCCCCCCACTTTTGTACACTCCTTGGTTTTGGGGTTTTTTTTTTCCTTTTTTATTTTTTAATAAAAGCTTCAGGGCTCAAGCTGTGCTGGGAAAAAAAAAGGGGGGGGGGGAATCAAATCTCTCACAAAAAAGCTCCAGTGAATAGCACATCTCTTTGCTCCTTCTCAAAGTAAGAGCCCATAACACAAGTTTAATTTTCCTGATCCTGCATATTAACTAAAAAACTGGGTGTGCAGCAACATCTAAAGCAAGAGAGTGAGTGGTGTTATCTTTCCACTGGTATAGAGGAGCAGAGGAAATCCTCCTGCTCCTCCTTTGTCATCTTCAGAGGGAGGAAGGCTGTGGGAGGAGAGGGCTGTTTTTGCGGGCAGGCAGCTCCGCGGTGTTTTACCTTTTTCCTGAAACAATCCCAAAGTGAAGAATATGCAAATTTCAGGATTTCATAGCTTGGAGCAAAGTGTTAGGATCACAGCACGGCTGGCGCTCAGGGGAGACTGTAAACTGCTGGCAGGGTTTTAATTTTCCGTCGGAGTGGTGTCTGGATACCGGAGGATTCACAAAGGATCCTAAGAGGAAACTTAAAGCTTCCTTTTTCTTAATATTTGCATATTACAGAAATCAATTTCAGACAAAGGAAAAAGAGGTTTTAGAGGCTGCTGTGACATGTTTCCAAGTAACATACACAGAGCTATTGATCTGGCCACTTTTACGGAGATGGAAAATAAGCAGCCAGCACTCCTTCATGGGAGTATAAATATTGGTTTTGAAAGATTTATGGAAGCAAGAGGCCAGCAGTGGTGTATATGGTCTCTAGTATATCTACTGTTAAAAATACTGAAGTATTTCTCAGAAATTGCCCCAAGAAGTGAAATAAAATTATAAGCTATGGAGTTTTGATGCTTAACTGAAGCACTACCCTACTGAAATACTTTTATAATGATAACACTGAACTCACACATGCATTTATATCTGGGCATGCACGCTGCACGTATGCTGTAGGTTCAAGGTTATTTCAAGGAAATGTTTTAAACAGAGCAGTGAGCCAGTTAAAAAAGATGTGTATGCAAATAGATCAGTGTGCACAATTGCTGTCACAAGCAGCTAAACCAGAGTCCTTCTTGCTTGGACAAGACAAAGGTGTTAACTTGACTCCAGCAGAAAGGGAATGGGACTTCAGCTGATTAACTTGGATTTTTTGTGCAATTTTAAATACTGCAGGAGCATTAAAATGAGCATCTGTACAACCCTAGTGTCAAGGATTGAGATTTCTTTTTATTTGAACTAGCATTTCCAGTAGCACATCTCATTATATTTTGGGACAACAGTGCAACAGAAATAGAGAAGAGCTAGCAGACTTCCTTGCAAATGCCACTGAATTTGTTTTAATGCTGGCCAAGCCTTTTCTAGCCAACTGTCTGCACCAAAATCAGAGCCCACATGGATGGATGTTCTCCTGCTTTGTCCAAGTTTACATGTACCTATTTCCCTCACTTTCTACTGAACACTATGGCATTTTGCTACTAGTTGATTTCTTCTAGCTGTTGTCTTTGTCTAGAGTACACATGTAAATAGGGAAGATAAAAGGTGAGTTCTTTCTTTCACAGAATTTATTGTAAAAACAAGAAAAGCACACTACGAAAAAGCCTAGGGATGTTGTCTCATATTTGCTATAAACATAATACAATCAGAAAGTCTGTGTTGTGAAAAGAGGATAAATGAGCAGATAGCAGTAAGAAAATGCAAGGGTGCAGTGATCTACTTGCAGTCTTCCTCCTTTTTTGTGTCCTGCCAGTGGGAATATTTGTATATTCCTGTTCAAAGAAAAACTGTCTGTTTTCTTCCTAAAGTAATAATTTATGATGCACGAAGGAAACTTTTTATTCATATTGACTTGTCTGTGTTTAGAGAAAGTTGTGTTTTTCCTTCTCCTGCTGCAGGACTTAGCGGTTTTGGGGTCGGGCTGGTTGTGGGTTTTTTGGGATATTTCTGCCACTTGGAGTGGGTTTTCTTTAAACAAAAAGTTGAATCACGCCTCTGTCTTCCCAGCTGGCCTCAGACTTGCAAAGACAGCCAATTTTTCTTCACTTCCAGGAAACTGGTTTATTCCTTCCCCTCCCCACCTCGACATACATACATTCATAGCACAGCTCCTTCCCGTGGAAAGCCTCCCTCACCCTCCAGCACACAGCATCTCCTAAAGGTGTTGGGAGGACTTTACTCTGCCTTGCCGCCTTCTTGTTTCTCTTTATGCCTGTCTGCGGGGTGTGTAGCCATGAAAACAGCCTTATCACAGCCTGTCTAGCAATAAGATCCATGAATACTTTGGCTGTTCCCCAGGATGGTGAGAGCACAGCATGCCTGTCACTCACAGCAGAGCGGGGAGCAGAGCGGCAGGGTGACAGCCGAGTCGCTGAATTTTATTTGGTGTGGGAGGAGGCTGAAGAGGGACTACTGGAGTGTCACCAAACCTTATAATCCTGCTGCAAAATGTATCCTTAAAGGCACAGCTCCTGGAAGTCTGCAAAATAAGGAATTTTGGCTTTGCTACAAAAAATGAATTAACCCGTGCAGCCGCCAAGGAGACTCGGCAATAGGAGTGACCTCACTGCAAAGTCAGCGAGCAAATAGAGGGAATGCTCACTGTATTTATTTAATTAGGTTTTCATCTTCCAAGTTTGAAGCCAATCTTCTGATTTGTTGGGAGAAAGGGAGGAAGGCAAATGGGTGAAGATTGATTTGTGTTCTCTACCCTTCGGTGGTTCACTGGAAACGAGAATTGCCAACATGCTTCTGGTAGCTCCTACTGGGAAGAGGTTTTCCTCCTTGTTTTGAAAAACTAGAAAAATGAATTAGCATAGGATCTTCTCACACACCACTAATCTTGCTTCTGTCTCCAGAGGCTTCCATCACAGGCCAGCTGTGGTTTTGCGAGGTCAATGCTACATGTGGGGTGGATCCAGCCTCTCCTCACAACCTCTTCTCACATAAACATCAAATAGAGGCTGAACTCAATGTCAGTAACCTGGAGCCCCTTTTCTTCTCACATAAACATCAAATAGAGGCTGAACTCAATGTCAGTAACCTGGAAAGGAAGGACCAAGTTCCCCGAAAGATTTTTCTTATTGCACAGTGCAAAGCCTCACATCCTCCTGGCCAGGCTCTTCAGCACAGGGCAATGTGGGAGGTGATGCCCTCAGAGCTGCTGGGATCAGGGCAGGAGGCTCCCGAGCTCTGTGCGGGGAATGGGCACCAATGTCAGCTCAGAACAGGTCCCAGCTGGGCACAGCCGTATTCCAGACCAGGTACTCACCACCATCACCTGCTGCATGGGCGGTGGGTGAGCAGAGCAGCGTCTCCAGGACCAACTTCGGGTTAACAAACGGACAGGAAAGATCTCTCTGGAGCTGCTGTTATTTAACATACAGCATGATTCCAGCTGGCTGTATTTAGTGAGTGTATTTTTTTCCTGTGCATCAGCAATGTACAGAAAATGTTGTTTGCCTTATTTTAAATGCCATGTTTCTATACACAGCAACTTTGTGGGGGTTACAGAACCCTCACCAAAGCTGGGGTCAGCAGGCCCTTCCCTGTGCCACCTGCATGAACAAGCTGCTGTAACAGCCTCACTTTATAAGATGCTCTTTTAAATAAATAAAGACAACTCCCAGCAGGTACTAGCCCTTTACTTGCTAATAACACTCAAGTCCTTTTGGCTCTCCAAAACATCCCTTAAGAGAGGGGATTCTGCATTAAGCAACTTGTTCTGTCAGGAGCGATTCGCTCTGCGACAGGTCTGGCCCGCGGAAGAGACGGTCGTCATCTGTGCAGCCTCTGCCTGGGGAGGAGGAGACACAATGAATGAAACAGATTAGTCATCTACGGGAGGACTTGATCGTCTGTCTTCCCAGATCTCTACGCTTCCAGTGGAAGATCTAATTTTTCAATAAAGATAATTCAATTAGGAGGTTTTAATTAGGGAGTTGAAGCTGATTCCCCCCCACACTCCTTCCTGTAGCTGTCAGCCTCTGCGCGGGAGCATCCGTGCCCCTCCATCCACGCTTCTCTTTTTTTTATTTTTTTCAATTCCTAATCATCCTGGTGGAAGAAAGCAGGGAAGGGGGAAAGATGATGAAGGGAGAACAGGGACATAAAAAACCCCCCAAAATAAAAAAAAGACACACAGCATGTTGTGTCATTAAAAAGTGCCTTGTATTACCCGGGAGCTTCTCCATCTGCTTTCGGTGGGCATCCCAAGAGGACTTGGCGATTATGAAGGAATTCTCGGAGGCCATTACTGGGAAGAGGAAAAAAGGCTTGCTGCAGACAGCTTAATGGACTAATTTGTAACTGTGAGAGCAGGAGAAATGAGTTGTTGGCCACGTTTTAATTTGACAGCGAGTGGCAGAACGAATGCGAAATGTGATGAGTGAGCAGGCGCGCTCCTTTTCGCGGTGCACTTTGCAGGGGCCCCTTGGCTTTCCCCTGGGGACTGTCACTATTATTTTTTGCCTTCCCCATCCAAGCGAGGACCGTGGGGGCAAATTGGTGGGAGGTGCAAGGGGTGAGGACAGTTTGGAGGAGGGGAAGAATGATCAAGCAAACAAGGCTCAGGATCCAATTTTATGCCAGCGTGAGGAAGACAGGAGGGGACAGCTAAAGAAATTACCAGCATGTCTTAATTCTTTGTGTGATGAATGGAAGGAAGGTGCCTTATGAAGAGCATTTTCTTTGTGCATAATGACTTTGTTGTCATCTGACGTATGTGCAGCCCTGCCTTTAGTGATCCATGTGTCCAAAGGTGATGACCTGTCAAGGCAAAACTTGGTGGTCTTACCAGGAGAAACTGGAGCTCCCAATTAGGCTCATAAAGCTGATGTGCAGTTGTTGACTTACCCAACATTTGTGTCCTTGCTACAGCCACTCAGAGGCCCTTACCCTCCAGTGCTGGTGTTCCACCACCTTCCAGGGACTCCCTCACCACTCTGACACTGCCCAGTCCTACCTGTGCCCTTTGGGGCATGGCATTAATTCAGGTGATGTCTGACATGGAGCCCGGAAAGTGTGGCAATTGCCACCCCTGCTTGCTGCCCCTGTGACAAGCCCTGATTGTGGTCTGATGGGCAGCTTCAGCACCCAGCAGCCTCCCCTTGCCCTCAGGTGCCTCTGGGCACATCTCTCACCCTTTGGAATGAGGCTTCTGCCTGAGGGCAAAGGCAGTGCATTGCCTTCCCTGCATCAGGAGGCCTCTGTTCCACACTGACATTTTGTCAGATCCGTTGTTCTTTAGTTTGTGATGTTTAAAAATCAATGCTTCCCCACCCAGAGGCTATAGCAGAGCAGCTTGTATGAACTGAGAGATAAATAAGTGTAGTTCTGTCCATGCTACCTTCTTGGCAGCCAATGCTGACCAGAGCTCCCCATCATGTACTGTATTTTTTCTATTACGTGTTCTTTACTGAAGCTCACATAAGGGGAAGGGCTGCTGTGTTTTCCAGTGCGTTCTCTTCAGCGACCTGTTATGAAGGTGTTTGATTTAAAAAATACTAATTCTGCCAGAAAACACACATGGATTGCTAATAAAATTAATTTATATGTATGATCTAAATATTTATGGTTCTCTTCCCATGCTGCACTGTCAAGGTATGATGATATAAATTGCATGAGAGTTTCTTGCAGGACAGGAGACCAGATATCATCCCACACACTTGATGGGTTCTTGGAGTTTCCAGTTCCCTCTCCTGGACTGCTGTTCCTCACAGATATGTGCTGTGTGAAGGGCTCCCCTATGGGCTGGGGGATCCACTACATGGCCCCTCTGTGTCATGTCCACCTTTAAGTGCCTGTAAAACCTAATAGGAGCCATTAATCTTCCTCAGAGCTTTTACTAACCACCTAGAAGGAATTTGACATTACTTGAGTTGGATTACAAGAATTTATTTCTGTTACTGCTGATGGCAGTACAATATCCAACTCCCCTTCATTTTCTAAATGTTTCTTTAAAGATAGATTGACCTTGTTTGAAATCTTCATGTTATTCACCTTAATTATATGTAACTGGACTTTTAAGTGGGGTGGGAGAAGATCTAAGAAGACAGAAGCCCACACTTGGTCATGGCACAGAGAGAAGATGACAGAGGAGACTATTCTTACAGTACAGAACATTGGCTTTGTGCCTCCTCAACTCATTAAGCCTCGGCTCTTGCTTTGGTGTTTTGATAGAGGGTGACGGGCAAAGGACCTTTTCAGTGCTTGTTTTCATCTCACCTACTTTCCTGTTTCATCTCTATCTCTGGACATGGATCTCCAGAAGAGAAGGCATTGGGATTTCTCCAAGCTGTCACCCAGCCTCAGGATGTGATCGGTCTAGGGCAGCAAGGCAACTAAATATAAGGAAGATAGAACATGTATGGCTGTATTTATCAAGAAGACTAAGTGAATGAAATCCATGTTGCCTCCAGGACTTCTGTTCACACCTCAACCTGTCCCCTTTGAATCTAGAAACATGGCCCTCTGGTTTCAATCCTGCATGCGCAGGCAGATGAATGGAAACTAAAATTCCTAGATAGCAGCAGCCAAGACGTTCATTTACAGCAAACATGATCTTATATGTGAGATTCCCACTCCCACTGGGCTGTGAGTCCACTGTAAGCAAGGCTGGAGAGCTGCGGGTAGGGAATCTCTGGGCTGTCTCATTCCCAGGTAAAATCTTTCTTTTAAGGCTCATGTAAACTTTTGGGGGTCCCATGCCCTGGGTCTGTGGTACCCCAAAAAGCAGAGCTGGAGCTTGGTGGCTGTGTAAATTCCTGCCTTGCAGCAGCTTCCCTTCCCAAGGCAGCAGGGCTCCCGCTGCTGCCGTGGCCGCTCGCCCCCCTTTTACCTTCCAGCTCACTGCGTCTGTTCCTGGAGGCCCCGGGAGGCTTTAACAACCACTAGATTGTTAGTGACAGTCAGACACTTTAACACTTAAAGTAGAAGGTTTGATTTAATCGCAAGGCTGTCATTTATTATTTGTCTGCTGTGTTCCGCCGGGGCGCCCGCTGATCAACTGCCTGCTCCCAGGAGGGCTTTTTTTTTTTTTGCTTTTTTTTTTTTCCTTTTTTTTTTTTTTTCTTTTTTTTTTTGTTTTTTTTTTTTTTTTTTTTTTTTTTTGTTATGTCTAAATCCTCAATACAAATTGCAGCGCTCCTAGATCTCCCAGCGGGACCCATTACCGCCTGTGGGGCATTAAGGATCATTAATAGTGCTGTCAGCAAGCTAGCCAGTTGGTTAGCTTCTCATAAATAGGAAATTAATCCATCTACTTCATTAATAATGCCGAGTGTAGCTATTTTGTTGCACTTGATGTAAGGGGCCCTGTGTTTGTCTGTAATGCGATAAGACAGGACTCCAAATTAGCATTGAATGTCTGATACAAGAGTGCAGACTCAATTACTTAGTGGAAAGGTTTTTGTTTTGGTTTGGATTTTTTTGTGGTTTGTTGGGTTTTTTTTTCCCCCAAACCTCTTTAAAGTTCTTGAGCAGAAAGGAAAAATAAAAACAACAACACTGATTTGCTCCATTATTTGTATTTTACAGGTTCTGTTTCCATTGCTTGTTTGTGTTTTTAAGAGTAAATTGTTGGGGAGGGAAACCAGTGAGTGAGAAATGGGGCCACACCTGGCAGGAAAAGCAAAATGCATTAATTAGAGACAGGGCTAACTAGCTGTGCTCATCAAGCCTTCCACACTGAGGGCTTGGGGAGGGGGTTTGCTTTTTACTTGTGTCTCTAGTTCAGGAATCATTACTCCACTGATGGATATTATATTTCACTTTGGAGGAGGAGGAGAGGAGGAGCAGTAATAGAGCAGGTTAAAGGAGAAAATGATCCATAGTAAGAGTCGTCCAGCTTTTTATGAGAAAATCATTTGCCTACCCAGCAAACACAGAGTCCCTGATGGGTGGTATTGGAACCACTTAGAGGATATGAAGAATTCAGAGTACATTTATCTATTGCATTTCTAATTAGTTTTACTTAATAATATCTAAGCACCAGGAACAAAATAGAGAGTTGCATGGCAATTATCCATAAAAGTACTTCATCCTATGCTTCTGTGCTGTTTGGATCTTCCTGCATTTCCTTCCTTCCTATAACTTTCTCATCAGTGCATGGGAAAGTACAAGTAATTTTTCAGCCCTAATTATTAAAGAAAAGCTTTTCAACAGGGGAATGGTTTCCCTCTTGCCCTGGAAAGCCTGTACATTTGCCTTTTTGTACTTCAGCCTTGTGAGTTTGTTTTCAGCCAAACAAAAAATTCAGCTCGGATGACTGGCTCTCACTAGAGCTGGAGTTGCAGTATGGGGAACCACTCAGTTTCGTGGGAATTTTATCCAAAGCTTTGGGGAAACTTTGCTGGCAGTCTCCTTTGTGATACTTGAAGAAATTGCTTTCACTGGCTTTTGAGCAATATGCTGTTAAGTAGCATGTAGAGGAGGGATTATAAACATGTAACCATATCAGGTCCCTGCCTCTGTCTGGGGCTCCAGTGCACTGCCACAACATAAATAACAATCATTATAACTAATTACTGTTTGGGCATTGGGGAGGGAAAGCACTTGTATTTATTTTTATAATGGGAGGCAAATAAATTTCTGAAATATCAAGAGGAGGGAGGAAAGAGCTTCTATAAAGTGATGTGATAAATAGATTTGGAAACATTCCAGTTCTCAGAAGCCAGTAGTCTGGAATGGATATTTTCTGTTTACAAACTCTTCAAACCATGTGAGCTGTGCTGTATTTATTTACATTAGTTTTGCAGCAGAAATGCATTTTCCAAAAGTGGCATGTGAACGAAGAGGTACAGTACCACAGCAGGGATGATCCCAGAAGGAAAAGATGTAGAGGATTTCCATACCAGACAATGGAGAAGTTAGCATTTTTTGTACTAGATGCACATTGCACAATGGTGCCATCTGAGAAATAGCCCTGCAGTGCAAAACATACAAAGAAATACAGGAGGCATAGACCCTATCTCTAAAAATGCCACTATGGGCACCTTCAAACTTTACAAATATTCATTGTCCAAATTCCAGCGATGGTTCTGGGTTTCACAATTGCCCTCTAGGACAAGCAAGAGCAAAGGGATAAGCCCAAACAACTTTGAATGTAGATTTGCACTGTGGGGGGAAGGAGGAAGTATTAGAAATTCGTGTATAGGAACTGTACGGATTGGCTCCATTTCCAAAGCATAATATTTTTTTAGACTGCTGCCTTCTCCTGTTAGGAACTGTTTTGTGGTGTACAGTGAAGTGAGTGGCAATCACAGCAAGCTGTCTGTCTCCACGTCCCCTCACCTAGGTATTATTAGCAGCAGTGGTGCCGAGAATCCAGTGGCCGTAAAAAGCCCAGCTGCAGCCAAAATCCTAATGCACTTCCAATTCCCAGTGCATTAAGCTTGGAAGAGTCTGTTGTGTATTATCCCAGGCTCTGTCCAGTTTCTCTAGAGGTTTTCTGGTGCTAAAATCTTTGCAAGCATTTTTGTCAAATGCTTAATGCTTTAAAACTTAACCTCATTACACTCCAGTCTATTTCTGTATTGAAGGAGAAAGGAGCATGGGAAGGATCTTTTCCCTGAAATTAAAAAGTCCAGCCAACATAAGTTAGATGCTTTGGACGTTCTTTTATTGTAAACTACAGGAAAGGACTTTGGCAATGTGTTGAAATTGTTAGATTAAAGCTTTCTCCTCCATCACGCCCCATTCTGCCATTTAAGACCAATGCTGCTGTAAACAATTTATGGCTTTCTTAAAGGAAGTCAGATAATCCTGGCTGATTTGTGGCCATTCCTTTATTGCCTTGCCAAACTCTGCTTTGTCATTTCTGGTTGGAGGAGAAAGCACACACAGCCACATATGTGCAAGTTTCTGACTTCATTTTGAATGTTATGAGAGAGTGAGCAGATGTGTCTTCGGAAAAAAAAAAAAGTAGAAGAAAAAAATACTAGAGTAAAAGAAGAATAATTTCTCTAGTAATTATGTTTTTTAAGAAATATGGGGTGTAAAATATACCATTACTGATTTTACAATCACTTGGCCAGTCAGGCAGGCGAGCTGGCTGACCCAGCCTAGCAGAGAGCACCACTCCGCATTAGTGTCAAAATGGATGTTTAGTCGTGTGCAGCCATGGTGAAATTGGAAGTGGAAAGGAGCCAATGCTTCTTTCAGTGAGAGGGGAATAAGAAACACTCCCTCTTGTTTTACAAATCTCTCCAGGGATGATGAAAATGGCTCTCTTCAGCATCCATCTCGTCCTTAGTTCTAGATCAGCACATGTGGTAGGAAAATGTGTAGATATGTCATGGCTTCAGAGAGACTGTGAAAATAAAAGGGGCACATTTTTCCCTGCTGCAGCCCTCCTCCTCCTTGCATTGTGAATAATTATGTTACCAACTGGTGAATATTTATTGTTATAAGCAGAGCTTTTAGTTGAGCATATAATGACGGTGGCCTGGCACATTTCTCTAGATGCGGTTTGTGGTAGCAGGTGTGCACTGCCTGTGTCTGTCTGGGCTGGAGTGTGGATACACCCTGGATGGAGATTAAACTACTTACATTTTAGGATGGCATAGGTGTGTCAACAAAGAATGTAGTGAAAAGCAAGAAATGACAACAAACGAAAAGAGATTGATTTTTAGACCTGTCCTCTAAAATACCCGGCACTAAGATTGTTGGGCGCTCAATTCTGCTATGACCATTGGAGGGTTTGCAAGTGCCCAGCTCTTCTCTAAGCTGGGCCAGAGAGGTTTCAAGAAGTATATCCAGAAATTCAGGGACACTGGACTACTGTGCCATTTTTATTCTTAGAAATTGTGATTCTGAGATTTGTGTCCGCGGCCATATGGAGAAACTTTGATGGAACCAGACTTTCCACTTCCTGGAGTCTACACTCCTCAAACTTTCTAAAAAGCAAGAATGTTGAGTCTTTTACCATAATGGTGAATTGCTTCAGGAAATCTAAATCTGAAAGTATTTTGAAAAGCTGGTAGTGAGGAGATTCTGATTTATATAGCTCAGAAATGGCTGCAGTGGAGAAGGCCTGCGCTGGTTTTAATGCCACAGTGCTGCTACAGACTTTTCAGATACCAACTTTATTTCTCTTTCCTTCTGTCCACTCCAACCATGCTTGAAGCAGCAGACTAGACTGGAGGTAATTGATGTAAAACATCATTTGGCAAACTGTTAAGATCTCTCCTGAACGGAGCATAAGCTATGTTTGTGGTGGGGTTGAGCTGATTATGTTTTGAATCAGCATTCGATGCAGAACAAAGTATTGCCACAGCAATCATTTCCAACATCCAGCTCTAACAATAAGTCATCCCCAGATCCCCACCACAGAGGGCCAGGCTCTTTGTTTACAGTCAAAATGAGAATTGTGAGACTGCAACCCTGCTTGGCTTAAGCAAGAGCTGTGGCATGTCACCAGTGTTGTATTAATAAGAAAACTGTTGAGACCCTACATGGCCGGGTCGTGTCTCCAGCCTGCCATGACCTCTCTCCTGACAGACTTTGTCCGAGTGGGGCTTCCCCTTGGGGAGAGGATCAGCAGAAGGGAATCTGCTCCTGAGGAAGCAACACCTGGGGAGGGAGAGCTGTGCTGGGCTCTGCCACATCTCAGCACTCGCTGTGAACACGCACTTGGAGGTGCTTCCTTTCTCCAGTTTCACTGCTGAACTGGAGTCGCAGGAGCCCAGGGCAATACAGCTGTAGTAACACTTCCATTTTTTCAGAAAGTCATTGGTACGTGAACTAATCCTTTCAAAACACATGTAACATCTGTAGGTTCTTAACTACTTTCCTTATTAATACAACACTGGTGAATAAAGGGACAATGTTGTTGTAGATTATTAGTAATAAACATGTCACCCCTTGAAGTATATATACTTTGTTAGCCTCTTCCTAGCACAGCTCATTTTTCAACTGGTTATAATTTCTCCTACTTATTCTTTCCTTCATAAATTTTAGAAAACTTACTATTTGCATGTTTGCAGTAGTGAAAATAGCCTTTGAAGATGTGTGTGTACCTTTTTTCAGCCCATTTTTGAAAACGACTTTATTTTGTGTTTAGGAGGAGTGATTTTTTTTTTTTTTTCTTTTTTTATTTTATTTTTTTTTTGGTAAGCAATGAGGACTTTTTTGGTTTTAAAGTCATAATCAATAGCAATTGCGGAGGAACCCAGAGAGCACTCTGGATTTGTAATGCCAAGAAAGCCTAAATAGGCTTTTGTGATATGACTCATTGATATCTGGTGATGGTTTAACTCAAATGATAAAGGGATTTTCCCTATCACTCTGAGTTTCGGTGATGATGTTCCACTTCTTTGCTGGCTTGTATCTGCCAATTTCCGCTACCCACAGAAAAGAGAAAGAGAAAAAGTAAATGAAACACCAACAAATAGGGTTTTTTTTCAAAAATTTCTTTCAACTACCAGCTTCAGCAGTGGCTGTTAGATCTCTTTAAACTGAACAGTCTCCAGTAGGAGCACATAATAATAAGTGTTTGGTGTCTTCTTCAGCCTCTTGGAACAAAGTTGTTTCACCACTTCTTGCTTTCTGATGGTGTTTGTGTCCAGTGGTTGTTACTGAACCCGTTTCCCTGCATTTTGGGTTGCACCAATTGAACAATCCCACACTGCCACTTTGTTGATACTCTGGATGCATCAAGCTTGTAAAATTTAACTGGATGTGAAATGCTGCAATTAGGCTTCAGTAATATATGTGGTTTTAACACGAAATCAGCACTGGTTTAATCCTGTCCATTCCTGCTTTTTCTTATCCCAGTGCTTGCTCCTAATCTTTGGAAATGTAGTTCCCTCTGCATGGGGTGGGAGCCATCCCCTCCAGAGCAAACCTGCTGCAGCTGGGTCGGGGCAAACCCCATCTGGCTAATTTATGAGCAGCACTAATGGGTCCTCGAGGGACCCCATCAGGAGCCTCATCCAGGATGCAATGCCCATGACACAAACCTCCAGGGGAGGCTGGGGCTGGTTTTAGGAAGAACCTCAGGATGAGTGAGGGCATGGGGAACAGGAAAGCACAGGATATCTCTGGGGGATGGAAAAATTATCACCCCCAGAGCTACCGTTGTTCTGTCTCTCGTGATCTCTGAACAAATGTCCCTGCATCATCAGGTCAGAAATCTGCACAAATAAATTCGAGTGACATGTTTTTTCTCTCCTGTGTTTAATGGCTACCCAGTCAATAAATAATTATTAAGCAATGATAGAAGAGCTGCACTCTCAGAAAATTCAAAATTTAGTTTCAGGAAAATGAATTCATCCAGGAAAAACACCTTTGTGCAATAAAGACTTGAGAAAGTAAAATGAGATTGAGGGCTTTCTTTCCCCAGGCTTGGATATTGCTTTATCAATACAGTTCTGTCAATAAGCTGTGAACAAATGCAGGCCTTGTCAGATTTACTAACTAATCACAGAAAAGTGTTGGCAGGGCTTAAAGGATTGTGTGACCAGACATAGTAACTCATTTTAAGTGTTTCTGCTTGCTGTATTTTTTTCCTCCTTTTTTTTTTTCCTTTCCTGCTCCTAACTTTTGCTGTTTTAAGTGAATAGGACAGCAAATATCTTCTTCTGGCACCTTTTGTCACACAGAAGGGAAAGATGTCCAGAGATTTTGCTTGTCTTTAGCCTAGCTCCTGAGCCACAGACACAGAAATGCGTATGTGTCTAAATAGTGTCATTCATTAGGTGCATGCAAATCTTTACAAGCAAATATACATGTTACACGTGTGTGCTGCCTGTCTAAGCATGTGGTAGATTTTTAATTGAAGGCATTCCATGGCTCTGATGGCTCTGCAGTGATTTCCACCCTCAGCTTTAGTGGAGCTGCTCATTTGGGCTCTTGATAACAGGTTTTCCTTTAACTGAAAAGACGAAACGAGTACATTGGAAATGTTTTTTCCCTCTTCCTCTCCATAATTTCTGTCATGAATTCCTCTGTTTTTGCTGTTCGTTCCCTGCTGGCAGTTGCCATCTGTAGCAATTTTTCTTCTGCCAGAAGGATTGGCAAGCAACTCCCTCCAGTGCCCACATCAGTGATGCCTGGGCGACAGCCCGGGTGCCAGAGCGCTGCACTACCTGCACCTCTCCCCCCGTTCCCCCACCCACACATCCGTGCTCACACAGCCTCAATATGTCACTTTTGGAACAAAGCTGTGCTGTCAGGGCCCCCAAATCTCTGCCAGCCTGCCTGGGGACTCCTGGGGTCCAGCCCTGACGTGCTCTCCTGCAGCCTGAGCACGCCCCAAAGGTAGGGCTGCTTTTCCTTTCACCTTTCTCTGCAGGCACAGGAGGATTGTATTTCAGTATTGCTTGCTTGAAAGGCACTGCCTGGCTAAAGCAGCTCCAGCTCACATTTGCTTTCCATTGGGAGATTCAGACCTAAAGTTAGAGTTAATTAAGTCGATAGCCCCTGTTAGAAATGCCGCAAAGCAATGATGGTGTGAGGAGAATCCTCCCTCAGAAAGGCTGGGGTTTAGATTGGAAGCATTAATCTTTGCAAGAGTGAGGGAAGGAAAGGGAGAAAGAGAAAAAGAGAGAGAGAGAGAGGAAAAAAAACTAAGAAAGAAAACATTATTCAAATATGAACATTTTTTAGATCACAAAAGAAAAAAAAAGTGTGCTTACAAGAAGGAGCAGATCCTCCATTTTCTAAAAAATGTGGGGAAAAGGGTTTTATTGAATAATTTCATGTGTGTGAGGGTTATTAACCTGCTGGTTGCTGATGTGATTTGAAGGATGGAGCTGGTGTTCTTTGTTCAGAGACAAATTTGAGATTCTTTGCTCTAAAGGGACAGATGTATTTGTGTACACATATATATGCACAAGATACATGTTTCCATGTGGTCTTTGGCTTTGTTTAAAGCACTCATTCTGTACTCATAATGCCTGAGACTCTGCATCATCTTGAAAGAAGTTCAAACAAAGACAACCCATAATTCAGCGCAGAGGTGGAAGGGATCTGACAGCTGGAAGATGCGTTGGGGTTATCACAGCTGCCATAAATATCCCTGAGACCTGCAAGGAGCCTGATGCAGTAGCTTGGCAGGAGGGGCAGGCAGGAGCCATCTCGTGTTGGATTTTCCTGTCAGAGCCAGGGTGAGCAGGAGTCCTGCTGCAAAAACGTCCTGCAGAGGATTGCTGGTGCAGTTTAACAGTGGCCAGTGGTCAGGGCTGGTGTTCATTTCTCTGTGTGAGAACGTGCGTATCGACCTCAGTGTGAGCAAATGTTATTTCCAAAGCTGAAAGAAGAACATATCCAGGGAAGTCTGGGGCTTGTTGTTTGTGGTGTGGATGAATTTGGCCATGGGACAAGTGGCTGTGGGTCTCACAGGACCTGTGTGTGTCAAGCCTGGGTGCAGCTCCCTGTGCGTGGCTTGAAGGGAAGATCTGGCATTGCAAGCCCCATCTCCCTCAGCTCCTCTCCTCCTTTCCAGAACCCCCAGAGCTCTGCCTCTGGCCATGTTTCACAGTCAGGCTTTTCCCCTCGTTTCCCTGGTGGCAGCCCAGAAGGACCTGAACTTGGCTACCTAGCTGCACCTAATGGAGAGAGCAGGGCTCCTGTTTCAGCCAGAGCTGTGCAGCTTTCCCCCAAAGTCTCTGCCGGTGCAAGAGCAGTTTCAGTGGCTCAGGCTCTGGTGGAAAGACTAAGAGCCTCTCTCTCCCCCAGCTGTCAAGGAAACTTGAGGAGGCATTCAAATGAGAGACACATGGATGTTTATAATTCACAGTTTTGCCATTGTTGTCACCAGAGATTTGTTCTTCCTGCTTGGTGAAGGGAAAAAAGGAAGGATAAAATTGGTACCATAACATGGCCAGACATAACTTGTTTGAAAGATGGGCCTCCAATTATTTACTTAAGGAAATAGTGGGAGATTTATTAATAACCTCTGGCGACTTAAATAGCTCTAGTGATTTCCATGTGTGACCTGAGGCCTCAGCCTTCCTGGCTGATTAGACACGAAACTCAACTAAAGAGCTGACCTGGTTGGTTTCAAGCGCTCTGCTGGTTAAGTCCCAGATGTGAGGCCGAGGAAAAACAACGTCTGTCAGAGCCATTACAGAGCGCTCTGCTACAACAGATTTAATCTTGCCCCTGATTTCAGAGGAAACTGTGCAGTAGGAGGGCTGAAGCTGTAATGATCTCTTAACATAAAAAACTATTCTCTTCCATGCATCTGAGAGTGAGCAAAAGTCCTCATCTATCACTGCCTGCGCCGGGAAGTCTCCGCTGCCGTTTGTGGATGTGTCACTTTTTTCTTCTCGACAAAAAGAAAGATTTCTTTTTAAAATATAAAACCCAGAATAGTATATTTTTTTCCTGGCTGTGTGTAGTAGTATTTCCTGGGGCTGGTATCCATATTGCTGCTGGATGGCTTTGCCAGATGTTGTCTATATAAGATAGCTGGTGACCCTGAAATATCTCTTAGGCTTTACGTCACCACAACAGGATCTGCTCATTCTCTTTGTTTCTCTTCTTATGGAAGCTGCCATGGGTTGGAAACAAAATTTTTCTTAAAAAAACACCGAACAACTCTCTTCCTGCCTTCCCATTGCCTCCAAATAAATAAAAGTACCCCATGAGGGGACAAGAAAAAAGAGAAAACCAGAGGGAGAGGTTTGTTCGGGACCACTGCCTCTCCTTGGCTTTTGCTGGGGTCACCACACTGATTTCTGATGCTTTTGAGCACAGGGTGGATAACTTCTTACAGATTCCAGTATGTTCCCAACTGACGGGGATGAGAAGAAATGTTAATGTCTTGCAGACTTTTTGTGGGACTGGAAGACTAAAAGCAAATTAGGGAAAAACAACAAATTAAACCAGCTAGAATTGCGTTAGCATAGCATGACTCTGATTGAAATTAAGGAGGTGTTCAATTACCAAATGGTTGCTGGTATCTGACCTGAAAACAACTAAACCTGATGCAACAAATTGAATAAAACAGCACTGAAAAATAATTTAGATCTACTTAAAGAATATGCTGATGGTGTGGAACTTGGTGCTGTGTTAGCATTCATCTTGATGTCTGTCTTCAAATTGGCTTCCATACTCTGGCCCTGCTCATGCCTTTTCTTTAATTTTGCAAAATTTATGACTAATAGAAACTGAAAGGAACAAATGGTGGTGTTGTTTATAGGTGGTAGCTTTAAAAAAGAAAAAAAGAGGCTTAAGTGTTTTCCTGTGATTTATGAAGATAGCCAAAGGCTGACTAGGGGAGTTAGGGGTTTTGTTTGGTCTGTAAATCTTGGTTTGATCTGTAAATTTTCTGCTAGTCCTGCATTGTCCAGCTGACTCTTAAGGACTTATGGAATCCATGAAATTACATGACCAGGAAGGCTCATCAGATGGAAAGCTTAAAAGAATAAAATAGTTTTTACTCCAGCTGTTCAGGCTTTCTACTGCTGAAGATGCTTGTGTGAGAAGTACAGTGGATAAAATCTCTGTAGGTATATACATGTATTGTTAAAAAATGATTGGGACCATCTTTGTACAGGACAAGGTAATAATAAAAGCACGAATGAGCCTTTGTTTTGTTTTTTTTTTTTTTAATTTCTAAGAATTACTTTTACAAGTGCTAAGAAGTAAAATACATTCTGACTTAGGCACTGTTTGTATTCACAGTTGTACTAGTCTCTAACTAAGGACATGACTTAAATAATTGAGCTTAAACTATGCAAAACTCAACATGGACTTTCTTCTTCCCTTTTAAACCAGGATTAAATAGATTTATCTTGATCTTAATTTAAATTTGCCTGGGCTTAAATCAAATTGAATTTGAAACAACTGATGTAAGTTTTGCCATGCATTAGCAAAATTGTTTTTTAAAACAGTGGAAATTTGTACATAGAGAAGATGTTATTGTGAATTAGGCTATTTAATTAATTAATTAATTAACTGTTAGCCAAGGATTTTGAATCATAACGTTTTCATTATGTCTTGCAGCAAGCTTACACAGGTTAATTCTAAATCTGGGCTATGCTTTGTAACTGAGATATGAGACTAAAGAATGTGATTAAGAACTTGTACCATTTGGGGGTTCACAGAATATGAAATTTAAGTTACATCTGGGTGCTTGCAATGTGGGACTTGGTTGAGTCTGATAAACAGATTTCAGTCACTTCCTCAAATACCACGTTTCCAAGAAAATGTTTTGGTTTTAACAGGGAGGTCTTGGTTTTTAAAAAAGGTCTTTTTCTCTGCCTTACCCCAGCCTTTGGGTGATGAGAGAATGCATTTAGATCACATTTTTAAGCTTCACAGTGCTAGAAATTTATCATTTTCTGTTTCATTGAACACCAAGATTCCCACAGAATTACACTTAGAGATGGGCTTCAAGAAAAACAACAACAATCATAAGACTTAAGAATTGCACTGTGAATATAAGTCAGAGAAGGAGCTCTAGACCTCAGAATTATGTCCCTGTTCATCTGCACCCTATTGAAGCAAACTCCTCCTGAATAAAATGCCGTAATAATTTTACTTTTGCAAGACATTTGGACACAGCATTGTTTAAATTACTTAGAAGAATAAGAGTCCAAAAACTCTGCTGAATATGTTCAGCTGTTTCACCAGAATTTGATCACAGTAATAGAGCAGCTGCACGATACCCATAGGAATAAACAATTTATTCAGTTTAATATCTTATTTGGATCTTCTTTTTGAATTGGAATGGCAAGAAGTGTGAGATATTTTGTCACTGAAATGATTAGTAAAGCTTGTCTTTTATTGAGAACTGTGGAAAACCTGTGAAGAATTTGGGAGAAAAAAATGGCAGCGTTCTGCGTGTGACCAAATTCCCCGCTTCACAACAAATTTTAGAGCTTTGCTCAGATCCAAATGTCGTGGAGATCAGAGGAATCACCATATGGGGGTGGTTTGTCTAGCACAGAAATCCCTGCTCCATCAGTGGTCTGCAGGAGAGGCTTGGGAGGCAGTGTAAGCAGGAGGATCGTGCAGGGTGAACCTTGCCCCAGTCTCGTCCTCGCGTCTGGCAATCGGCACTTCAGGAACTTCCTGAGCCAGAGGTCGTGTCCAGACCATTGTGCTTAATTGCCACTGGTGGACCTATCCCCCGTGAATTTGTCTAATCTTTTTTTTGAACTCATTTATATTTTTGGCCTCTGCAACATCCTGTGGCAGTGAATTCCACAATTTAATGACATGTCAATGTGGAAAAACTGCTTCCTTGTGTTTGCTTGAAAGAAAGGTTTTGCAGGTTTCATTCAGCAAAACTGATTTCAGCTCAAACATCGGAATTAGCACTTTACTGAAATAAGGTCTTGATTCGAAGCTCTGTAGAGTCAAGAAGCTCTGCATTATTTTGTTGCAGAATTAAAAACATTTTAAGTTTCCAGACTTGTTTGACACTAGCAACATATTTTTCTGTCAGTCAGGCAAATTATGTGAAAGAATTTGGTCATACCACTCAAAAGATGGATTTCTGACTCTTACAGCTAATTCAGTTGCTGTTATTGATGGTGTTAGTAGTAAAAACCCACTAATACCCAGCCTGAGCAGAGTGATAGCCAACATATGGTGCTGCCTGAAGTCCCTGTTTCCTCAGAATTTCATTGATAGCAAAAAGCATTCGAGCTGGAATTAGCCAAGTGTTGTTTGTAGTGGAGTATGTTTTACTTCATTTTGACCACTTCAAACAAGTGTTTTCCTTTGGCTTTCTCCAGTTCTTGGTGACATTTCAAGATTTCAGTCAACCAAGAATTGGCGCAAGAAGTGCTTTGGGGCTGGAGAGGGAGCAGATTTGGAGCCTTTCAAGGGAAAGGAGCACACTTCTGTTTCCTACTGTGTCATCCTCTCAGCTCAGCTTCCCTCCTGTCCTGTGAAAAGAGAAAGGAAGCTTGTCTGGGAGTCCTCAGAGAGCTGCTGGCTGCATCCAGAAGCCTGGAGCTGGCAGGCAGAGCACTCACTTGGAAGTGGTGGGTCCCTGACAGCAGGCATCCTTTCAGAAAGGAAAAGACAGGGAAAACACAAAGAATAACCAAAATAACACAGTGATCCCAAGTGTAAAATGGAGCATCAGCCTCCTTCTTCTTTGATGGGATAGAGCAAGGCAGGATGTGGAGGGAGGCAGGGGGTTCTCAGCCAGCTGATGGAACTGCGGCAGGACAAGAGCTCTGGCACATGGCCCTCACAAAAAGGCCACTGCAGAGGCTGTGTGTTCTGTCCAGCTATTGAGTACAACAAAAAAATTTACCTCTGCCTGTAAACCTCACTCTATGCTTGTGGTGGCATGGAGGGGTTAAAGTGATCAGGAATTGCAGGTCACCCAGCAGCTTCCCTCCATGTTGCCGGGTAGCTGGTGTCTCCACACAAGGCTCTTGTGGCTTTTTCTAAAATCCAAGTGTGACAACTCATGCTTCTTTCTCTATTTTTTTTCCCTAGATACTCCATCTCCTAAATATCTTATTCTTAATGGTGGAAGCTTTTTTCTGCAGCTGCTTGAGTGGAGTTGCAGGGGGCAGAGCTGTCCCACTGCTGGTCACCTCCCTACCCAGGAGTCCCAGCAGAGCCACAGAGGGAGCAGGTGTTTCCTAAGCAGGGATTTAATTTTGGGTGTTGGTATCAGGAGGTTTAGTTAAATCTTTGCCTCTACTGTAAATTCATTAGTATAGGTGTAAAAAGCTAAGAACCAAAATCCATTTTTGAGTTTTCAATTTGTCTTGATTTTCAGAGCTCCTTATCTCGTATTGACTTAGGTATCTAATGACCCAATTCATCAAGTAGTTTAAGCATGTCGCTAATTTTAATCAAGTGCGTAATCCCACATTTAGTTAGGCACACGTGTAAGTATCTTTCTAAATGAAAAATGGGTATAAAGCCTAATTTAAGACAAATCCCTGCTTGAATGTGTTGCCTTTGTTCTTCCTGAGGAAAATGAAAGTGGGAGTATTTCTGTAAGATGTTTCCAGGCCGGGTCTTGAGTGTGGAGGCAGAAATGCAGGTGAGCTCTTCCCCCAAGGGCCGTGTGTCCCGAGCTCTGCCTCGTGAGCTGACCCTCGCCTCCCTGACATCCATCCCCCTCTCCTAACAATGACAAATGGAGTTATAATATTGGTTGTTGAACCATAAGCTGTAGATAAATGTGCTTCTGAGAACCACCATTAAGTCCCTAAATGGATTATATATATTTGGTTTAGAAACCTAATATTTAATATTAGTGTACTCTCCAGCGGTTGGCTTTATTTCTCTTGATAATCTATTCCCACTCCATTTCCTTTTAGATTTCTAACCTCATTAAACCTTTCATATCACAGTTATTTTCTGTTCTAAACAAAATTAAAGACACACCATCCCCAGGTTTTAAGAGTCTAATTTTACTCCCGAACTGGAGGAAACACAGAGATAAACATTCTTTTCAGTGATGAATTTTAAAACCGCTTTACGAGTCAGCTGAAATTGCTAACCATATTGAGGACTGTAAAAGTCTGTGAAAGGCAGCATAATAAATGATGCTTGAAATGGCATTTGTTGTATGGGAGTTCAGATGCTTACATGCTATCTTCCCCTTCTTGGTTTTGTATAAAATGTGAGGCTGTATCTCACGTCATACAGTACCTTAAGAATTTATAACATTTTGCTGCTGGTCTGATTGTCTGCAAGGAATCTCAGTTACCAGCAGGGGTTCCTTAAATTCACATGGCCAGGAGAAAGCTGTATCTGTGTAATACTCTGCTCCCAGTGTGCACATTAAACTGGTTTTTCCTGATCGAGGACACATTTCTTCCTTATCATCAGGCACTTTGGCACATTGCTTGTTCTGATATATATAAGTATTGCACTCTGCCTTACTAGACACATTAAAATTGTGTTTGACCATTCTTCTTGTTATACAATGCCCTGGTCCCTACAGTGGCTGCTGTAAGAAAAAATGCAATATATGTGCCATTGAAAAGAAATCTGCAGGCTGGAAGAAGCTCTGAAACATATCCTTTATTTGCTTAAATCCATTTCTCTTTCCCTTGTTTTGCTGTAAGGCCTACAATACCTCTGCTAATTATCGAATTGCATTAATGGCATCAAATCAGGGTTATACACTTCATAGCCTGCCTCTTCCTTCTCTTTCCTCTTCCACCAGAGTCCTATGGCTGAATGATGACATCCCACCACTGTGCAACATTCCCATCACAGGTGATGGGGATCTCACAAGCACAGGATCATAGGGAAGTCTCTGTTGCAGGCCTGTTGTCTGTGGTGTAACAGCAGCTCACATAGTTCTGCTACTTCTAATTCCAGTGCCGAGACCTGTAGTCTGAACTAGTAATTAGCACTTTTCATCTTAAAAAAACTTGTCTTCCCTCTGCCTTGTGGCAGGGCAGATACTGGTATTTTCCATCCCTGTTGTGCAGGCAGGGAAGGTTGAGGCAGGGGCAGGGTACCCAGGATATTATGCTGTGCATCAATAGCCACAATTACCACCAGCAGCTCCTGGCTCCCTGTCCTTTGCTCATCTGTTAGTCATAAGGTGGGAGCTAACATTTTAGGGATTTAAAATCAGAGACAGGGGGATCTGCAATTTGCAGGAGCTCTCAACATGCCACAGGAGCAGGCCTGGTGACAATAGGCATTTGTTTGACATTGAAAAAATGATAGTGAAAATTGGCTGAGCAGTTTCTGATCACTGAAGTCCCTGCTGATAGCTTTGTGCTACTCTTGTTCGAATTCACTGTAAGAAACAGCGTGGTGCTAATAGCTGAGAAGCTCTGGGAGAAGGCTGGTCAGCAGGGTGCTTATATGAAGAGTGATGTGATGAAATGACAAGGAAATAGGTCTTTACCCTGACCCTTTTCCTTTCCCTTCCAATTGCAAGGAGCAGTTAACGATCACCAGAAACTTTCCTGGCAAACTGACCCGCAGGTTTGCATTTGTTTTCAAGGGTTCAGCATCATTGTCTTTGATAGGATGCTCTCATCTGGGACTTGGTCATGGCTATGTGTAAGGTTCCTACATTTATGTTTTTTCTTCCACCATACATAATAACATCATTCAGATGAGGACAGTGTCCTTGAGTGCACTGTGATGCAACAGAATGCATTATTACCACAAGGGCATTTTGAGCCAGTTTCCACCAGGATTATTGCACCCTGTGAATTCCTGCTCACCTGTTCTTGGAGCATGTGACAGTGTTATCATCCTCCTTTCAGAGAGCAGGAGCAGGCTGCTCAGTTTTAAGCTCTAATGGCTGCTTATTTAATATGCTTTTATTTTCACGCGCCCATAGCAATCATCACCTTAAAAATCACCTCCATTATATCCATTCTGTTCTCCACTGCTGAACAAATCAATGCACCTCTGACAGTCAGAGGCTGTGTGAGTGTGCGGGAATCCTGAGGAATCAATCGCACCCAGGTGCAGCAGAGAGGATTAGAGGTTTTCCCCAGGGAGAAACAGCTGGTGATAGAGGCCCCCTGTTCTCATGACTCAGCAGCTCCACTCCAATTTCCCATTTCAAATACAGAACAGCAAGCTCTAAATCTTCCATGCCTGAGTGCAGAGTGGAGAGCCCAATACAAAGTTACATTTCAGTTTGCACTGACAGATGGGAAATCGTAATAATGTCCCTTTCTCCGTGAGGAGCGACGGGTTCCCACAAGGCAGGAGAGATTCCGAGTGCTGCTGCAGAGGCTCAGGCAGTGCCAGGAGCTGGATGCTCATGTGAGAATCCAACGGATGTTGCGTGGTGTCTCGCCCTAGGTGGGAGAGCTGCCATCTGTTCTACAGTGATGCTGTCTCAGACTGTTTGCAAATCTTCTCAAGTACCCCAAAAATGCTGGAGGTTGAAGAAGGCAGGGGGAGTGAAAGCCTTTAAGGGTTGGGAGAGACTTCAGGAGGAGATCAGGGTTCTACTCCATTGCACAAGTGGAGACAAAGGTTTTTATATGTGGGCTTGGTACATCTCACCAAAACTATACTTACTCTTAGGAGTTAATGTGGGGCATCTGAATCCACTATCACTCAGCAGGCATCAGGATGAAAGAGACAGATCCTTATGACCATAAAATAGTGATAATCCAATGCCATAATGTTAATGAGCCTCAGGTTTCCAGGCTTGCCATATGCAACCCCCCGTTGGCTTTAGCAGACACTACCATATGCGTCAGATGTCCAGAATCAGGCTTTTTTTCTCATTTCCCATGTTGGAAGAGATGCCTTTCTGCAGGAAAAAAATCTGCAAGTTTGCCTGTAGGTCAAAATAAAAAGGTTTCTCATCAAAGGAACAAGTTTCCTTGCCGTTTTGCTCACTGGTGCTTTCAGAAGCTCTTCTCATTTACGTCCGTCGTGCCAAGTCAACTCTTGGTGTTCCTGTGCAAGAGACACTCAGCCTGCCTCGGACTGACTCTGTGAGTTGGGAGCAGATGTTGGCTCCGTGACAGGTCTGTGTCAGCAACGTGTTTTGATAAGAACAGACTATTCCCAGCTGGTTTCTGAAGAGTTTTTCTCTTTCTCTCTGTTTTCCTTCTCTCTTGCTTTGAGCCCTCCATCAGCCTCAGAGCACGCATTCTGAAAAGATGTGCCCAGCTCTTTTCTTGATGTTGTTTTAATTCCTGCACATTTTGAGGCCTTTTTTAAAACATTATCCTTCACATGGTTGGGAATCCCCCAAATTCAGCTTTTCCTTTGCTGACTAATTTCCATGGAAGAAAACTCTGCATTTCTTTTAATCAAGCCAGGACATGAAGACATGTTTAATGTGGCTCTGCCACCAGAAACCAAATAAAACCCCAGATTTAACACAGTTGGCTATATCCTTTCTGGGAGCCCTTGGTGCTGAGCTTTGCTATCACTAATCTGGGCAGGCTGTGGGAGATGGGCACAGCTGAGCCCAGGGAGTGTCAGTGGTGGAGAATCACGTCCAAATGGGAATGCATTCCCTGCCTGCAGCCCAGCAGCGCTGTCAGCCAAACCATGGGTTTCTGTCAATGTGTTACTGGCCTCCAAATAAAGACTTGAAGAGGAAGAAGCTTGTGATGTCTCTCTAGATTAAATGTGGGAACCGAAGTTCACCCACCACGCTTCTTATCTTCGATCAGATTCAGTGTTAGATTAGTGTCAGAAGACTGAAGACTGTTGGGATAATTTTTTATTCCACCTCCACCTTCATGCATCTGCTTACCTGGTTAATTGTGGTTGGAAAATCCTGCAATCCCTTATTTTAAATATATATGACATTTCTGTTGCCTTGACAGGGCAGGAGCTCTTGGCTGAGCCCACACTCCTGGAGGATTCCTCAGAAAGAGATCCATTTGCAGAGCCAGTAGCCAATTTCCAGGCTCATTATTGAAGCAGTGTGTGAACAAGTTACTTGTCCTCTTTATGCTGTGAATCTATAAAACCAGGGGGAAAGCAGAACCTCTTGGAGCTCCAGACAATTCACACCCTCTGTATTCCCTTGGGTTCCAGTGAAACTACCCGAGCCACACTGGCCCAAGTAAATAACTTCCTTTTTTACCAGGAGTCTGTAAGAGCTGGTTGTTCATTCATCTGCTTTCTCCTGGAGTCTCAAACTCCCTGCAGCAGTTTCTAGGTGAACAGCAGGCTTGGGGACTGTGTTGTAATGGGAGACCTCTGTTTCCCTTTTAACCAGGACTTCAACCCTGCAAAACAATCAGCTCTTCCCTTTCCATTGAGAGGCAGCAGTATCTAATCAGGTTTCACTCCTTTGTTGTATCTATTGATCCTCAGCACTGTAAGATGCAAATTGCCATGCCTGACAGGATTCAGGGTGTTTTATCATCAATGGAGAGTAATTATCCTTGGCTGCACCAATATTGGATTGTTAAGCCCCAGGATAATGCACAAGGTAAAGACATTTAGAAGGCAGTCCACCTTGGGGATTTGTGTAAATGTGATGGATAGAGTGAGAGCAGGATAGCTGAATTACAGCCCCAGGGACTGACAGCTGCATGGGGCTGTAGCCTTGATAATCCTTACAGAGAAGCTGGTGCTGCAGTTGGTATTGAGACACAAAGTGTGTCTAAAGCTGTAAGTTTCCCTTTCTGTTTAATCCTTGTAATGTGTATGTGCTGAAGGAGAAAACTTATGCAAGATTTTAAATGGATTCTGTGGTCTTGTGAGAATGGCCAAAAAACTTCTTCTTTCATTTATTTATTTAACCATATTTCAAGCTTTTGAATTGAGCATATTTTAGAGGAAAAAGGGTGTTCGGGTGCTTATTTCTTTGTCTGTGGATTCCAGTACAATACTAAAAGCAGAATTACAATTTAATAAGTAGGAGATGCTTTTATTTTTTTGGAAAATATGTAGTTAACCATTGCAATATTCTGGAGCATGAAGTAGTTAAGCTGTCTTAGCTGTGGGGAGAAAATGTATGTCAACAGAGATGCCATGTTAGCTGACTAATCCTTGGCTGATAGCAGCAAACCTGAAAGTAGTCTCAGGGAAGAAAATCCCTTTTTCCAGAGTTATCCATATGAGCTGAGTCTTATACCTGTCACTTTTTTTCTTTTTTTTTTTCTTTTTTTTTTTTATTTTAACAGACCATTTCTGTAGCTGTGAAATAAATAAGAACAGAGATATAAAGAGAAAAAGGAGTGTTGGTGCCTGGAAACTGCTGAGATGAATGTTGAGGGTAGTTCCCAAAGACCTTCAGGCTTCAGGTGCAACACTAAACTCACAAGCTGCAAGTTCTGTGAACATTTTTTAATGTTTTTAGTGGCAGTTCTTTCTTGTCAAGCAACTCCTTGTGTTTGACCAAGGCCATGACTAAGATCAGCCAACTTGCTTGGCATGCAAAGCACGCTTTATTCCTGTTAAAGCTGCTAAGGATACTGCGGAGCAAATGCCAGAAACTTAAGCAAATAGTCCATGTTTTACCAGAACTGGGCCAGATTTTGCAGCTCTTTGCAGCCCTGTGCTGGCAGCCCGTGCCCTGTGCTGCCACGGAGGCGCTGGGGTTACCGCGCTCCGCTGGGATTTTTCTGACATCCTTCACAAGCGCCCCTGGCTGCTTCATTTCACACATTATCATCAAAGTGTGCAACAAGCTCCTTGCAGTGCTCCAGACCTTCAGACGAGTGAGAGAGGGGGTTTGCTCCACAGTCAGTTCTGACTGCAGTTTGGAAAGAGGAGAAAATGGAGAAAGATTAAGAAAATTGTCTCACATACCTATGTCGTTTGTCATGTTTTTAAAAGGGAACAAGCCTCTAAGCCTCATAGATTGCCAGGTCAGAAATGCATTGCTCAGGAGGATAGAATCCAGAGAAGTCATGTTGGGGGACAGAATAACCCCCCAAGCTGGGAGGGGGTTCTGTGAACGAAGAAAAATGACGCAGCAGAAGCTGATGCTAGTTGGGCTTTTCCCCCTGCCCTTGGCTGCCCAGAGCTTTTGGGATGCCCTCCAGGGAATGCTGCTGAGGGAAAGCAGCTCCTGCAGCCACTGGCCCCATCTGCCCTGCGCCGCTGAGCTGTGCTGGCCTCGGCCACATCCCTGCAGGTGCTCCTGCTGCCGGCTGTGAGCGCAGCAGCCCCGCAGCCGCTCGGGCAGATGCTGCAGGCGAGCAGCCTGGAGCCTCAGATCCGTAATTGGCTCCCTGCAGCGCTGCAGGCAGCTCCCACCTCGCCCCATGTTTTCCTGGGAAGCTGCAGCACCGCTCTCCCTGGCAGCCCTGGCAGCCTGGGCACGGGACAGCCGTGCCCTGAACCCCCCGAGTGTGCCGGACACGCACAGCCCCGAGCAGAAACACTGAAACAGATCCATATTTCAATATCTCCCTGCTGCTTCTCTGCCCGTGCTCCTCCCGTGCTGCATGGGAGCACTGGGGCTTCTGCAGGCTGGCCAATTTCTGGAAATGTCAGTGTATGTAGGGCGGTATCTTTGGGGAATTTTGTTGCATGCTCCCTGTTCCCCTCAATCCCTCCTTTTTTTCCCCAGAAGCATCTCAAAGCTGTGCAGTTCTGCAATTGAAATGTGCCACGGCTCATAGAGCTCCTTGGGATGTGGAGAGCAGCTTTGTGGCCAGCTGACAGGGCTAACCACTGTACTCATGGGGGGGATCCACAAGCAGAGCCATATTGTAGCTTTTAAAGATGAACCAGTGCTAAAATTCCAAACACCCCAACCCTGGAGTTTGGGAAACTCAAGATCTAGACCCCCGTTTTGTAGCAGGGCCTGAATCTGACTTAGACCAAGCGAGAAATCGTGTGAGCTGAGAGCTTTGGCCCTCAGAAGGGGGAAGATGCTGGTGCAGAAGCAGAGCTGAGACCTTTTCTGCTCCATGGCATCGTGCCACAGCACAAAGCCTGCAGAATCCCGTAGTCAGTACAGATATTTTAGGTGAAGTATATGTGAGTGGAGGATCAATACCATATGGCATGCGTGTTAAAATAAAAACATGCGTACACTCAGGGCTGGATTTGCTGTATTCCACACGAAAGCAGGGGTTTTTTATTGGGAAAATGGTTAGATTTGATGGCGGTATGTAATTAGTAGTTTGCCAGCAATAATTACAGGGCTGTGCTCCAGAATAAATTATGTAGCATTCCTGTGCATATAATATGGTATACCACAAAATAGGAGTTGGAAAATTGCAACATTGCTGGATCATCATATATCTGACATGTTGAAGGGGTTTTTTTTTTGCTCTGATAGTTTATGAAAAATAGTAAGTATGGTGCACTGTGAACCAAAAGGCTTGCTTTGTTAAATTAACCACAATTGCAACCACAAATTATGGCTTCACAAACTATAGATTTAAGACTGGCTTTTCATAAATAGAGCTTCTTTGTGTTACAACAAAACATACATGAAAGAATGGAGCTGTACAGTGATGCCAAAGTAGCACTTTCAAAATCATCAGCCCATTCAAGCCTTTGGAATACAATCATAATATTTGTTTAAAGTTTAATATACAGAAAGGAAATTCATTGAAATCCCATAAGCTTAACACAGTTCTACTGTAATTTTGGTGTGCCTTAATGAAATAATAGCAAGATAGCAACCTTGAAAGATAGGTTTGTATTAATTTGAAAGTTTGTGTACGTTTGAAAGTTTCACTTACACGAGTGAATAATTTGACACTAAGTGACTGAGCAAAGTTTCTGCAAAATGAAACAGTATAGAATAATCCTTCTGTGTTTTTTACACATAACATGTCCATATATGCTAAGGACCCAAATCTTTCCAAGTAGAGGGAGTTATGCCAGTTTCTAACAAAGGTAAATGTGCCCAAAAAAGAGTTCTCTCCAATACAGGATGATGGCTGTAGATTTCTCCAAGTTTTAAAATATCCTACAGATTACTGGCATGCTGATCCCAGTTTTGAAAGGCATACTTTTGGCAGCAACCAACTGAGGAGGGCCATGTGTTAACATCCTGGTTTAGCAATATGTATTCCCACATGCTAAGCTCTCGTACAAATGTAGTTTTTATTGCTGTTGACTTCAAACAAAGATGCTTTGACATCTAAAGTTGTATATGTTACAGATGCGATGCCTAACCATAGCCATGCTGTATATTTTAGGATGAGCTGGCTGTGCTCCCAATTATCCCATGGAGTATAAACACTGCTAGGATACAGGGCCCCATAGGGAGAGTCGCTTCCCTGTGTTGTGCTGTGTTGTACTGCACTGCAACATCTTGCCGTGTCTGACGTTTTGTACTCCAGCTCATTTGCACATTGTTGCTTAACACAATGTATAAATGGCATATAGGAGCAGGCAACATCTCTTGTAGTCTGCCTTGGAATGTGGAACAAGCATCGTCAAGGGTAGCTTGAGTTGCTCCCAAATCCACAGGGAGCAAGCTCTCCCTTACTTTCCCATTCCATGTTCTCTCATCCTCACACAAACAGTGAGAAGGAGGATAATAACCCAGTTTGGAAGCATTTCTAAAGGGAAAAAAAAAAAAAAAGTGTTATTTATTGGCCAAAATCTTCATTCTAAGCAGTTTAAGGCTTGCCATTTTGAAATGGTTGTTGGCTGTTCCTTTGCAGCAATAGCTTGGCTTTCTGGAAAAAAAATCCTTTAAAAGTTGAGTAAATAATTATTCCCCTTCCATCACTATCCTCAGCAGGAAACCAGAGTTCTGCTTTACTTCTGCACCCATCTTTACAAGCAACCTGAGCCCAGGAAGAGCTGGCTGGAGCTGTCTTCTTCTGTCCTTGTGAAAGCTCCAGGTTTTGTCCTAGCTGCCGTAACAGCTGTGTTGGGTCTCCAGGGCAGTTAAAGGACAACTCACCCACTACCTGTTCTGTTTAGACTCTCCCAGCTGTAGAAATCCTGCCACTCCTTTCATTTGCATCCAGGAGGTAGCTGAGCCAGCACTTTTGAGGTGTGGAAGCACCCCCGATGTCTCAGGAGCATCCCTTTGGGCATGGTTTGCCAGGAGGGAGGTCTGTGAGGGCTGACAGATCCATGGGGAGATGGGGAACCCCGGGGGCTGCACCACGCTTGGCAAGAGTCCAGACAAATACAAGTCTCACCCGTCTCCTTGTGGTTTTGTTCTTCAAAGGTAACTGGATTTGCACATAAGGTTTTCACTCCTATGGCTGGCAGCGTGTGTACAGGAGTTCTTGTAATAATAATTAGCTGTAAATATTTTGCATCTAATTCTGAAAGGTTACTTCAAAGAAACATTTCGTCTTATCGCTCAGGATCTCTTCTGATGTCGAAATACACATTCATGAGTGAAGCACTGCAATTACAAGGATGTTTAGAGAATCACAAAGGTATTTATTCTTGTCCTGGCTAGTTTATAGTAGCAAAAATTGCAAGTGGAAAGGCTAAGAAAATGTATTCTAAAAACAAACGTGTAATTGTTTTGTTGAGAGTTAGAGTCAACAGTGTTTATTCATGAGGCTTAGCTGCCCCAGGCGAGAGCAATCAGACTGGAGGTACCACCTCCTGTATCCTTGTTCTCTTTAATTGGAGCCATAGCCTTGGATGCCCCGAGGCAAAGGGCCGTCTCTAAATGTATTCTGTTCGGTTTATGAACATTTGAAAGTGCAGTGGAAAAAAACATTCTTTTGTTTAGACAGTTTCAGACTTCCCCTCCCTTTTCTGTTCAGCAAGTGAAAATTGTATGTCAAAATTAAGCTCTTGAGCAGCTATAGATTTTGCATGTAATGTGATCCTCCAATGGCTAAATAGTTTTGGAGTGTTGTTGGGCCTGGGAGCGGAGCTGTGCGTCACCAGCAGGCTCTGGGATGGATGGAGAGCTGCAGTCCTGCTCCAGTGCTGTCTGCACGGCCCCTCCTCGCTCCCTCACCCCGCACACACCGGCTTTGAGGCAAATCAGAGCATATTTTAACAGTTCCACTGCAAATTCCTGTGTAACTTCACTTCTGCTGTAGGCCCTGTGAGGGTACCTAGCACAGCCCCAGCCTGGGAGCAGGCTCAATAACAGATTCAATAAAACTCCTCTCCGGCTGCCTCCCAGCAGAAGCCCAGGTGGGGACACACAATGCAGGAGGCGGCAGCATCTGTTATTGAATCTCGCCCGGAGTTTATCCAAGCTCTTCCTGAGTGTTTTTCTACTCTCTCTACTGTATAATCCTGATTTCCTCATGATATCTTTATGCAACACAATGGTTAAGTGCTTTCTCCGTCTGTTGTCAGCACTGCCAGTATCAAACTGCTTGAAGCTTTTAGCTCCAAAATAAGAAGTGTGCTCTGTCTCAGGGTGAGAGTTCTTCTGTGCTCTCTTCAAGCATCAGTCTGGTCTGATGGATCCTGTCTCGAGGGAGAGCTCTCCACTTGAGACAGATATGCTGGTGGAGTGGATGGCTGTGATCCTGCAGCCTTGAGTCAGGCCTGAGTGAAAACAATAGCCCCAGCCTATCTCATCTCATCTCATCTCATCTCTGAGAACAATCACGCTGGCCCCACACCCTGGCGTCCCAGCACCTTCAAGCCATCAGCACCAGCTCAGTGTGCAGTCCCTGGTGTGGTCTGCTCATGCTGTGTGCGAGGTGTTGGTGGTCAGATAGCATCTTAAAAAGACGAGAAAACAAGAATACACCCCATCTCAGTGTGGCTTTCACATTGCCCCAGCCCGGTGCCTGGCCGTGCTGCTCTGAGAGTTCAAGCAAGCAACACCCAATGTTGTCATCGTGGTTTGCACATTCGAGGGCTGAACTGAGAGCACAAAATGAGCATCTGATATTGCACCCTGTGTGCACTTAGCCACCAATCCCCTCCTTTCTGGAAGGGTGTTAAGTGGTTTCCCCTGCCATAGGTGCTACTTCAGGTTAATTCTGTGCTGCTTCAAACCACCTTTGTCCCCATTGTGTTCTACTGCAGTCACAAGTAGGCGAGAAGGGAAAGGGACGGTGTGGCAGGTGACTGATGGGATCAGTCCATGGCTCCAGAACACTTGTCCTTCACTGCCAGTTCCTCTGTAGGTCCATGCAAATAGAGGTTTGGAGCTCTTCAGAACCCTTTCAAGGGAATGGCCTTTCATCTCCCACATCCTCTTAAAACAATGTTACTGAGTGGTTTACCAGATATCCCAGATTTTCTAGGCTATCACTCCAGTTGTATCTTCACTGCAGCAAATAACGAGGCTTTAAAAAGCACCTGTTTATTTAGTTATTTCATACAACTGGCAAGGCTTAAGTCCTGTCCCTGAATGGTATCAATTCTAGTAAGAAGTATGTCATAGCCCTGGAGACTTTATCTAAATAATCACAGCTTTCTGGAGTGCAGTTTTCAGATTTGAGTTATTAGATTTGAACTTCTGGTCTTAGCAAAACACCTTCCCTTCCATCCTGTTTCCTTGCCCCTGATCCAAGGCTGAACTGTCTAGAGGATGGCATACTATTTGCTGCATATTTGTCTTGACAAATGGCTGATTCCCACTTGGATCCATGGGGGTTTGCTGTGCACCAGGGACAGCAGGCTCCTTGGCTTCCTTGCTGAGAATATTTGTTTAAATGCAGCAAGTCCTTTCTCCAATGTTGTCTTTGCAGAATGTGGAGGGGTGAGCCTTTTGATGTTTGTATTTACAGTGTTTTCACATCTGGATGTCATTTGTGACACAGGCTCTCCTCCTTCTTCTATCCCTGTGTCTTCCTGTAAAATACATTTTGAACATACAAGCTCATGTGGCTTTAATGTGTGGTAGTCGGCCAATGCATTTAGCAGGCCTGTAGTAGGCCAATAAAGAGGTACCTTGGGTCGTGCTGTGCGCTCTTGTAAATTTATCCCGAATTAACCCTGATTGGCATCCAGCTCCCCTGCTGTAAAGATACAGATGTGCATGCTCTCCAACATCTGCTGCTTCGTGAGGAGCTGTGCCATAAATCCACAACCCCCACCCCCCAGTGACCTGCAGTCTGGGCTGAGGGTTTGGGGATGCTCGTGCTCCCCAATCGGGGTGGGTACCTGCAGGAGGCAGGTGGCAGCTCTCCTGACACAAGGGAAGCTCCATCCTTGCGTTTTCACATGAAAATCCCGTTGGTGTTGCAAGAGGGTGTTCTTCTCCCTGAGCAACACCGAGGTACAGCCTCCAGTGTGGATCCTTCTTGTGGCTCCCCATTTCATGCAAGTGGTTTGAATATCCTCGTCCAACAGGTTTCTTTGGGGCTCGTATTAATTCAGCTTCATCTTTTAAAATGCAAACTCGGGCATGGCAGAGCAGGCTCTTTCTGCTGCCTTCACTTGCAGAGGAAAGCCGGGGGATGAGATCAGTCAGAGCAGCCAGAGCGTGGCTGCAGTCCTGCAGCCAGCCAGGATGCAAAGGGAAAAACATACCCATCAATTTCTAAATGTCAGCTGAGATCCCCTGGAAATTATTTATTGCGTCTGCTGTCGTATTTAATGATTTAACAATATACTAATAATCATAATATATTAACTTTGTGTAGTGATATACCAATCAATATAAAATAATGAACACATCTAATGGATTTAATAGTATACAGATGTTTACTGCCTTTCTCCCTGAAGATTTTCAGATAATTTCTGCAGGCCAGCTGAAGACCAAGCTCAGGTAGCTCCTTTCCCGTACCCCAGGGCAGTCACAGTGCTGGGGCCATTTGGGGACATCCCAAAATCCTGCTGAGTGAGGGCCAGCAGTGCAGAGCGGGGTGTTGGGGTGCAGAACAGGCTGAGTGAACAGGGGCTGTGCTGGGGGCTCGTGGGAGTGACACCCCCATCCCACACGGGCAGAGGAGGGCAGGGGCTGGCCCCATCCGTGAGTCACGTTTCCTGCAGCAGGTGCTAACCAGGCATGTCGGGCATCGGGATTGCCGGCCCTGTGGCCATTGATTAACCATTTATTAGAGCACCTGTGAATCACGGCAATAGTAATTATATTTTAAATATACCTACTAACAACTGCTTTGCAATGGGGAAGGTTAATCACGATGAAACATTTCCTTTGCTTTTCTCCTCTCCCTCTGCCCGGAACCAAATCCCCTGGGGGTGCAAATGCATCTCAGGGACACAGGAGGCTGCAACTAACATGGAAAACAGAGGGAAAGGAGCCCAACCTCAGCCCATCCACAGGCTGGTGGGGGGCAGGGAGCATGCACACATACGCACACCAGGGATGCACACAGCCGGGCATTCAGAGAGCACTGACACGCTTCACCCATCCTTCAACTGTGCACGCACACACACACACACACACACACACACACACACACACACAGAGGCTGTGCACACACTGGCTGTGCACACGGACACGGCACAAGCACTGCACGGAGCCGCAGACCACGGACACAGACTGGACACAGGGACACAGTGCACACATGGACACAGACTGTGCACACAGACACAGACTGTACACACACGGACACAGACTGTACACACATGGACACACTGCACACACAGAGACTGCACACACAGACAGACTGTACACATGGACACACTGTGCACACAGACACAGACTGTACACACAGACACAGACTGTACACACGGACACACACTATGCACACACAGACACACACTGCACACACAGACACAGACTGCACACACGGACACAGACTGTACGCGCGGACACAGACTGCACACACGGACACAGACTGCACACACGGACACAGACTGTACGCGCGGACACAGACTGTACACACACGGACACAGACTGTACGCACGGATACAGACTGTGCACACATGGACACACACTGCACACATGGACACACTGTGCACACACGGACACAGACTGCACACACGGACACAGACTGTACGCGCGGACACAGACTGTGCACACGGACACACACTGCACACAGACACAGACTGCACACATGGACACAGACTGTACACACACGGACACAGACTGCACACACGGACACAGACTGTACGCGCAGACACAGACTGTGGACACACGGACACACACTGCACACACGGACACAGACTGTACACACACGGACACAGACTGTACGCACGGACACAGACTGTGCACACATGGACACACACTGGGATCACGGACACAGACTGCACACATGGACACAGACTGTACACACACGGACACAGACTGCACACATGGACACAGACTGTACGCGCGGACACAGACTGTGCACACACGGACACACTGTGCACACATACAGTGCACACGGGGACAGCGCACACACACAGATCGCATACACGGCTCACGCACACCTGCCACGCAGACACACCCCGTGCACCTGGATGTGGGCCGTGTCCGCACGGCCCCTGCACACCTGCGCCCGTGTGCGCGCCCAGGCAGCCCCGGGGCCGGGAGCGGGCGCCGTGCACGCGCACACGGTCGCTGGCATTCACGCCCTGCCGCTGGACCCGGGCTCCCTCTCGCCCCTCTGGCGTCCCCCGCCCGCGCGCCCCCGCGGCGCGCTCCCCGCGCCCCGGCCGCGCGGAGCAGTCGCGCCGCGGAGCGCCCGGGGAGCGGCACCGCCGCCGCGGAGCGGAGCGGGCTCGGCGCGGTGCCTCCCCGTCCATGCTTGGGAATAATGGCTACCGAGGCGTGAACCACGAAAAGAAAGAAAGAAAGAAAGAAACCCGCCGCCGGGGGAAGCCCCTGGATGGGGCCGGGCTGGCGCTGCCTGCGGAGCTGAGCGTTCCTCTGCTCCCCTCCTCGGATGCCGGCCGGAGCCGCCGCCTGGGTCGCTTGCTTTTTTTTTTTTTTTTTTTTTTTTCTTGCTGTTTTTTTGCCTTTTTTTTGATGCGTCTGTGGGCTTTTCACCCCTTCGTGTGTTTTTGGCCCCGCGGGTGATGGACCCGTAGCGCCGTCTGCGCGGCGGCGCCGGAGCTGAGCGGGCGCGGGGGCGCAAACTTTGAGCCCCGGGTTCGACCGGGGGGAGAGAGGAGAAAAAAAAAAAAAACCAAACCAAGGGGAAAAAAATAAAAAGAAGGAAAAAAAGCGAGGAGACACTGTGCCTGCAGCCCCAAGAAGAGCGGAGGGAAGGAGCGAGCGGCGGAGGACCGCGGCGGGAGGAGGAGGAGGCGGGGGCCGGCGGGACCCCCGGGGCAGCTCCGGGCCGGGAGCCGCGTTGTGCTGCTGCGGGGGGGCCCCGAGCGGCTCCGCTCCGCGCCGCGCCCGCCCGGCCGCGCCCGGAGGATCATCCCGCGGGGGCCCGGCGGGCCGGCGGGGCTCGCCATGGTCTGCGCGCCGCGCGGTGAGTAGCGGGTGGGAGCCCTCCGGACCGGGGACCCCCCAGCCCCGGGGATTTCTCGTCCCTCCCCGAGCCCCGTTCCTCGGCGGGGGAAGTGTTTTCCAGCCGGGGAGCTGGCGGCTTTGCGGTCAGCCGAGGGGAGGAAATCGCCGTTCTTCCCGCCGGGGTGGTGGTGGCTCCGTGCGTGCGGTCTCTGTGTGTTTCTCTTTTTCTTCTTTCCGTCTTGCGCCGTTTTCGGTGCAGCTGGAGAGGTTGGTTCGGTTTTCCCGGCCGCGCTGCCGGCCCCGCCAGCCCCGGTGCCTTCCTCGGGGCGGTTCGCTCCGCGTTCTCCCGAGCCGGGCTCGGGATGCGGACGGGCAGGAGCCGCTCATTGCCCGTTCCCGGAGGCGAACCGAGGAGCTCTCCGAGCAGAATTACGGAGGGTTTTTTTTTTTTTTTTTTTGCGAACCGAGGAGATCTCCGAGCAGAATTACGGAGGTTTTTTTGTTTTTTTTTTTGCGGGAGAAACTGGGTGTGTTTAAATAAAACAGAAGACAAGAAAAAGGCGCAGCAGCGCGGAGCTGCTTGGATGCGATGCGCTCCCCAGCTGCCTTTTCTTTTCTTTTTTTTTTTTTTCACCCCATTTCGCACATTCCTCCAGTGCGACCGCATCCCCCTTCCCACCCTCGCGGGAGCGGGGAGGGTGAATAATAAATATTGAAGCTCTGCCTGCTCCGGGCGGCAGCTCCCGAGCCGGGGCAGCGCGGGTGACCCGGGGGACACGGCTGCTCCCCCCGCGGGTGGCCGTGCCGGCTCCCCGGGCGTCTCGGTGCTCCCCTTGAGCGGAATATCGCGACTTGGCTCTGCCGGGTGTTGCTGGCTGGCTGGCGCTGTAGCCGGCTGCCGGATGAGGCCGGTGTTGGTCTGGGATTTCTGGCTGTTGAAAACGGTAACAAACTCAAAAATCCGTGCCCGGCGGTTTAACCCCTTCGGTGCGGCCACAGCCCCTTTACTCGCAAGGAATAGCAAGTCTGAAAATGGTCGTCGTGGATTTTTTTTTTATTATTATTTTTTTTTTCCCCCCGTGTGTCTTTTGGCCAGAGAAATCGCCGCCGCTCCCGGGCCGGGCAGGTGGTGCGGGCCAGGCTGGATCGCGGGGTGCGGGGCTGCCGGGCTCTGCTCCCCTCCCCGCGCCTGCTGCGGGGCCCCTCTGCTTAGCCTGAATGAAAAATTTAATCCAATTAAGAAATTAAACCTTGTATGTTTAAAGTGACAAATTTGAGAAGGGGCGGGGGAGGCGAAATAAGATTTCCAGGTCACTGGTTAACTAAAGATGGTTTGGAGAAAGAGCTCGGGAATAAGGTGAGGGCAGAGGGAAGGAAAGAAGGACCTTTTTAAATGGCAAAGGCTTGTTTTTGTCTCTGGAATTTAAACTGGTTTTTAGGCTTGTAAAATCTTCTTGAAGTTGCGAATTTATCTCAGGAGGCTGCTTGGCAGCTAATCTTCTCAAGGCATGTCCTGATTTTTTGTAACGTTACAGTATCTGAGGTCCTTTTAACCTAATTTTGTAACAAAGATAATTTCTTGTTATGTAAGTTACTGTTCTGAATGATTGCTTTGGGTCTTGGAGAGCGTCCTTAACTGGTCTCCCCTGTGCCGCAGAAAGTGGAATTATTTACTTCGTTATCAATTCTTGAAAGAAAGCCTTGCTCAACTGGAAAAGGCTGCCAAGGTATTACAGGAAAATAGAGTCTTACCATTCTTCTTTCTAGAGAGTTAAATCTTTGGTCATCCCTGATCAGAATTTACTTCAGAGGTTTATGTTTATGTATAAATCCGATTTTCCCCACATACGGACTTACAAGGGTGAGCTGCTTGAATTATACACACGGCATTAACTTCCCACAAGTGGCAGGCTCCTAATGCTCTCAAGAATCTTCTTCTTTGCTGACAGCAGTTCCCTAAAACTGCCCTGTGCTAAAGCCAAAAGGCACCAGCTTGAGATGCCTGATTTTCTTTTCCAGTGGAGATTAATGCTATAAGACAAGGCAGGCAATATTTTATTTAGCTGGATACCAAGTTTTCATTAGCATACAGTGGATTTGGCTGGTTTTTTTTTTTTTTTAAATTTTATTTTGTTTGGAAGGTGGGCTATTCTGAGTGAAACCTTAAGCCTTGTTTATCTGAGAGGGGCAGTCTGTTCTCATAAACAAACGAAGGAGTAAAATATATCCCAGTGTTATTCTATCAGGACATGCAGTCATCTGCTGGACCTTGTGGCCTGGGCTGCCTAAATCAAATAGCAGTGTCACACGTAGCTCTGGTATTTTGAAGTTTAAAAAGGGATTGGAGTATGTCTCCAGTTCCAGTGGCAAACTACAGATATTTAGCAGTAGTTGATATTTATTTTCCTCTTATTTTCAAGGATGTGCCGTCTTCAAGTGTTAACTTAGAGCAAGGGGTATAAATATTAGTGTTTGCTGTTGCTGCTCTTTAAAGTAAAACCTGGTGGGATGTTTGGTGGTGATATGTTGACAGAAGTGGCAGTGAAAAGGGCTGCATTCTTCAGCTGGCTGGTCTGTGCAGTATGGTACTTTTGGGCAGCACAGATGTTTATGTCATTTTCTGCTTTAAATATTGGTTTTTCTTTTTTTTTTTTTTTCTTTTTTATTCCTTGATTCACTGCATCCTTATGTTGAATGGCCTGCAGTATCTAGGGCTTGTGGTGTCTCAATACACTGAAATATGAAACAGTCTTTTAAAATCCATTCAAATAAAATTTTTTGTATCATCAGGTTAGGAAATGTAAGATGGTTAATTTTAATGACTTTAGGAATTTGCAAGATCTGAGGTTAGGCAGGTATAAGAATGTGTTACTCCTTGCTCAATAGCATGTTTGAGGAAAGATTGTCATCATGCATCAGAAATGGAAATTTTAGGATCTCCTGGAAGTTTTTTTTTTTATCCTTCTGAATAAAGATGGAAATTCTAAACTAGGTAAAGAAACATATGGTTTTACCAGAAATGATTTCCTAGACTGATCAATTACTAGGAGATGTAATGAGAAATATACTCCTTAGGGGGAGGAAGGAGGGATTGCCATTACATAATATCCCTTGGGAGAATTTCTGTATCACATAATGAGGTTGGTGATGGAGCATTTGGGGAAAATGCCTATGGATAGGAATTTGTTCTTCAGATTTCCATCAGGAAAACATATTACTGGGAAACAAGCTTGTTAGAAGTAGTACTGATATGTTAGTAGGTGGGTGCTTTGCCTCCATACACATTTCTTTTGTTCTCATAACTACTGTGTAAGAGATTAGGTAACTCCAAGATTGAAACATCCGCAGAATGAGAGATGCCGGTGAATAATTTCCTCATTTACTTAACACCGAGGGTAAACCATTAAGGGCTTATGTTCTGTTCTAGGCTTTGTTAAATTATTTCTGTTTGTCTATTGAAAACAGGTCCTGAGGAGAAGTAAATCGCTAGTCTTAATGGAGGAAACTCAAATTGGCTTACCCTCATGCTGATGAAAATGAAATATATAGAAACATACATAGGTGATGTGTGGATTCAGCAAAACTTGGTAGCTGGACACATATTTTCAGAGTGTATGTGATATCCTGAAGATCACCTAGGAGTTGTCTTTGAGATGGAGAAGCGAGCGCTTGTTAAAAGTTACTTAAATCATCTTACTCTTTTAGCAGCAGTTGCCTTAAGGAGGTAAATAATCCATTTCCACACACCTGCCCTTCAGCACTGTTGATGCTCGGAGTCCGGAGAGGCTCCAGGAGCCACAGCCTGGCCCAGAGGTGTTAAAACCAACAAAGGAAAAGGTGAACAACCTTCGCACCTCTGTCACTGCTGGGGAATTTGCCTAATTTGAGCTGCTCATTTAAAACCTCGAGCGCTGGTGATTTTAGAGTGTTTCAGATGGCTCGGCCTGCTTCTGTCGCTGGAGTTGCAATGCGTTCCAGCTTGGCGGCTTGCTCCGGCGGTCGGCTTGCGGGGCGCGGTGCCGCGGGCGGTGCGGGGCTGCCGGGCTCGGGCCCGGCTCCGGGGCTCGCTG